>NC_053493.1:262267759-262583592 GCF_905171775.1 Rana temporaria | reverse complement strand
TAGCTGATTCCCCAAAAGCTGTCTCATCTAATGTCCTATTTTTGCCACTTATCCACTTAAGCCCCGGACCATATTGCTGGTCAATGACCGGGCCACTTTTTGCGATTCGGCACTGCGTCGCTTTAATTGACAATTGCGCGGTCCTTTTTTTCCCACAAATAGAGCTTTCTTTTGGAGGTATTTGATCACCTCTGCGGTTTTTAGTTTTTGCGCTATAAAACAAAAATAGAGCGACAATTTTGAAACAAATAAATATTTTTTACTTTTTGCTGTAATAAATATCCCCCAAAAATATATAAAAAAACTTTTTTTCCTCAGTTTAGGCCGATACGTATTCTTCTACATATTTTTCGTAAAAAAAATATCGCAATAAGCGTTTATTGATTGGTTTGCGCAAAAGTTATAGCATTTACAAAATAGGGGATAGTTTTATGGCATTTTTATTAATATTTTTTTTTTACTAGTAATGGCGGCGATCAGCGATTTGTTCTTATGCCACGTACACACGATAATTTTTCGGCTTGTAAAAAACAATGTTTTTCAGCCTCTAGAAAAAACAATGTTTTTTCCAACTTCATTATTAAAACGACATTGCCCACACACGATCGTTAATAAAAATGCTCTAGCAAAGCGCGGTGATGTACAATACGTACAACGGCACTATAAAGGGGAAGTTCCATACAAATGGCGCCACCCTTTGGGCTGCTTTAGCTGATTTTGTGTTAGTAAAAGACGATTCACGCTTTTCTGTCTGTTACAGCATGATGAATGTGCTTACTCCATTACGAACGGTAGTTTTACCAGAATGAGCGATCCTGTCCTATAACTTGCTTCTGAGCATGCGTGGGTTTTTAACGTTGTTTAAGCCCACACACGATCATTTTTTACAACCCAAAAAACGACATTGTTTAAAAACGTCGTTAAAAAATGCAGCATGTTTGAATTTTTTTTTGTCGTTTTTCAGAACCCGAAAAATTATCGTGTGTACTCGGCATCAGTCTTTTGACTAAAATACCATTTTCGTTTTGGTCCCGTTTTAGTTATCTGCAATTGTTTTAGTTTTAGCTGTATTTAGTCGACTAAAATCTCCAGTACATTTTATTATTATTATTATACATGATTTATATAGCGCCAACAGTTTAGGCAGCACTTTACAATATAAAAGGGAGACATTACAGTTACAATACAATAAAATACAAGAGGATTAAGAGGGCCCTGCTCAGAAGAGCTTAGAATCTAATAGGGTGGGGCAGGTAGTACAAAAGGTTGTAACTTTGGGGAATGGGCTGATGGAAGTGGTAAAAGATTAGTTGGAGACGTGATAGGCTTCCCTGAAGAGGTGAGTTTTCAGGGATCGCCTGAAGGTAGCAAGAGTAGGGGATAGCCGGACAGGTTGAGGTAGTGAGTTCCAGAGGATGGGAGAGGCTCTGGAGAAATCCTGGAGACGAGCATGGGAGGAAGAGACAAGAGAGCTTGAGTAGGAGGTATTGAGAAGAGCGGAGAGGACGGTTTGGGATATGTTTAGAGACAAGATTGGTGATGTAGCTTGGGGCAAAGTTGTGTATGGCTTTGTAGGTTGTGGTTAGTATTTTTAATTTAAAGGGGTTTTCCACCCATTTTGTACGTTTATTAAAAGTCAGCAGCTACAAAAAGTGTAGCTGCTGGCTTTTAATAAACCGACACTTACCTGCTCCACGGCTCCAGCGACGTGCCGGACGGGGCTCCGCTCTTCGCCCCCCCTCGCCGGCCGGCGTCTTCATGCTCAGTGTGGGTACCCGGCCGTGACAGCTTTCGGCTTCACGGCCGGGCACCCACTGCGCATGCGCGGGCGGCACTGCGCATGCGCGAGCGGCGTGGCCCGGCGAGGCGCTGTCTGATTGGACAGGCGATCGCCGAGGACCTGTCACGTGTCCTGGGCGATCGCCTACAGCAGCCCCTTCCTGTAGGTGATTAAGCTTAATCGCCTAGGCAATTAGGCTTAATCGTCTACCCGGAAGGAGGAAGTGGGACAGGGGGGAATATTAGTAACTCAGTTTTAGAGAGATTTAGTTAAAGGAAGTGGTGCGATATCCATGCTGAGATGTCAGTTAGTAAGTTAGTAATGCGAGAGTAGACTGAAGGAGTGAGGTGAGGAGTAGACAGATAGATTTGGGTGTCATCGACGTATAGGTGGTATTGAAAGCCGTGGGCGGTTATCAAGTGACCAAGGGAGGAGGTGTAGCTAGAGAAGAGAAGTGGTCCAAGAACAGAGCCTTGAGGAACCCCCACAGAAAGGGGCAATGGAGAGGAGGAGACAAAGTTGTAGGTAACACTGAAGGAGCGCTGTGATAGATAGGCAGAGAACCAGGATAGAGCAGTGTGACGGTATCGGTTTGATATCCCCGTCAAGCATTCCCTCCTCTCCATACAAGAACATCACAGGATCATCCACACATGAGTCAAGACTGAATGCTGGAACCAAGACTGATTTATTGGCAGCTTGCTGCTGGTTATAAATACAGTTTTACAAGCTAAATCCTTAATCAAGGAACAATGGGAGCTGCACCCCCTTTTCACACACTCTGGAGTTTCTCATACAGAATATAGCCAGACAATTCGGAGCCGACCTGAGACGCATTTTCTTTAAATAATGACATCAGGGAAGTTAATTACAAGGTGTACAGAACACATTAGCTGGGCAGCCTGGCACCGCATAATGAAGCAATCAGAATACATAACATGAGTCACCTCTAATCACAGTAGACAGGATTAACATCCCTTTGAAATAAGGAGCTAGCTGCAGACGGGTCATTAACATGTCAATAGCTTGTAACACATGAATCCATTTTACCTCTAACCCACAATTTAACCAAGCAGGGAGAATTACACTGACATATCCTTCACAATGGCCCCCCTTTTTCTCCCTGCTACGGCAAACCCGGTTGGACCTTCCCTGGTCCAGTAGGGTTGACGGGTTCAGAGCTTTTAGTCCGAGGTTAACTCCGTTTGGCGTGACTGACCTCCATTGGTAACTGCTTCCGACTCAGGTATGCCACCGGGTCGTCAGATCACACGCCGGTCAGTCCCCAAGTCTTTGTGCGATCTGCAGAGTCACCGGAAGTCAGTGTGAAGACGGCGAATGGGTCTGTGCGCCGCCGTCTAGGTGTCCCGCTATGGGAGGGGCAGGTTATGGCTCTGAAGTGACAATCACAGGAGATTCATAAAAAGGAAAAGTTATATTTGTTGAAATGCTGTAGCACTGGTGCTCAGAGTCCGGGGGGGGAGACTCAGAGCCCCATAAGGTCAGTCACCCCCTGCTCCCTCCGCAGCCGCCGGTTCTCCTCTTGGAGCTTCTCCAGCTCCATCTCCAGTTCATGGAGCCTGGGGGGGTCGGCCTCTTGTGACCTCAGGCGGTTGTTCTCCTCCTCCATGCGGCTTATGCACTCCTCCAGCTCCATGTATTCACGGATCAGCTCCTGCTTGCTCATGTCTTGCAGGCTTTCCACGTGGTCCTTCATCATCAGGAACTGGGTGGTGGTGTAAGGGGCCACCGGTGGGCCCTTGGCGAACATCTCGGCCCGCATCTGGGGCGCCCGCTGCGATTCCATTTCCTCCAGTCGCTTCTTCTCCTCCCAGGTCCGCTGGTTATATGACTTCCAGGACCTCTTCTTCTTGGAGGGTAGCTGGCGGTGCCTCTTTCTGCCCAGCTCCCTCCAAGGCCCCTCCGGCTCATGGCTGTCGCCCATGACCAGCTGACAATGGTGTTCCCTGTTGTCCGTAATAACAGATTGTACCATGAGGGCTTCGTAAGGGGTGCCCAATGGTTCTTCCTGACCCAGCGCCTGGGGATCCCAAGCCGAGTCTACACAATGGGCTGCTGCTGGTGGGCGGTACCCAGGTTGAGACCAATTTGATCTGGTGTTGTCATTCAGGGGGCAATTCTGCTTGAAGTGACCCAACTGTTTGCACCGGAAGCAGCGTTGTTCGTTGTCCTCCTGGCGTGGATAGCGAGGGCTCGATGTCATCGGTCTGTTAGGCGGTTGGTATCTAGCGGCTGGTGGGTGTGAGGGCGCTGTTGGTCGTGGAGGTTGTACCCGTGGTGTGACCTGGTTTGTCTTGCGAGTATCCGCATATTCATCCACCAACTTTGCGGCCTCTGGTAGAGTCATGGGCCTGCGATCTCTCACCCAATCTTTGACATCCGTCTGGATGTGATTGTAAAATTGCTCCAGGAGCATTAGTTGCAAAATGTCCTCTGCGGTGGTGGCCTGGCTGCTGTTAACCCAGTTAGAGGCCGACAGGGACAACTGGCATGCCCACTCCGCGTAAGAGTCTTTCGTGGTTTTGCGTGAGTCCCTGAACTTCTGTCGGTGGGACTCTGGGGTTACTGCATAACGAGCCAGGAGCACTTCTTTAACCCGGGCGTAGCTATGGATATCCTGATCTGGCACGGTCCGGAAAGCATCAGAAGCTTTGCCTGACAGTTTGCCTGACAATATTGAAACCCACTCTCCTCTAGCTATTCGGTGCAGGTTACATTGTCGCTCAAAATCTGCCAGGTAGTTATCAATTTCACAGTCCTTTTCATCAAAAGCTTTAAAAGCGCTAAACGGAATCTTCCTTGTGTCTGCTGTGCTGTACTCACTGTTCGGAGAATGTGTGGCTGCTTGTTGGACTGCTGCCCGTTTTAACTGTAGCTCTGCGTCTCTTATTTGTTTAGCCTCCTGTAGTTCTGCGTCTCTTATTTGTTTGTCTCTTATTTGTTTAGCCTCCTCCGCTAACAGGTCCATCACTTTCAGCACCACATCCGCCGTTGGGTTCGGGCCGAACCACGCTAGCTTCTCTCTCATTAGCTTGTTGGCTGGTGATTCCTCTTCCTGAATCACTGGTGTCTCCATCTCTTGTACTGCTGGCGTTGCTGCAATCACGTTCTCCTGGTCTAGCTCCATTACTTCTGCTATGATGACCCGCTTGGTTTTGTTGCTAGCAATCCTTCCACGAACTTCCAGTAGTTCTTTCAGTGTATTTCTTTTAAGCAGGGTGTAGCAGCCTTCCATTCACTGTTCCCAGTGTCTGCTTGGAATCCTGGTGTAAGGGAGAGTAGAAGGGAAAATCCCTCTGCTGCCAACCAATTGTGACGGTATCGGTTTGATATCCCCGTCAAGCATTCCCTCCTCTCCATACAAGAACATCACAGGATCATCCACACATGAGTCAAGACTGAATGCTGGAACCAAGACTGATTTATTGGCAGCTTGCTGCTGGTTATAAATACAGTTTTACAAGCTAAATCCTTAATCAAGGAACAATGGGAGCTCCACCCCCTTTTCACACACTCTGGAGTTTCTCATACAGAATATAGCCAGACAATTCGGAGCCGACCTGAGACGCATTTTCTTTAAATAATGACATCAGGGAAGTTAATTACAAGGTGTACAGAACACATTAGCTGGGCAGCCTGGCACCGCATAATGAAGCAATCAGAATACATAACATGAGTCACCTCTAATCACAGTAGACAGGATTAACATCCCTTTGAAATAAGGAGCTAGCTGCAGACGGGTCATTAACATGTCAATAGCTTGTAACACATTAATCCATTTTACCTCTAACCCACAATTTAACCAAGCAGGGAGAATTACACTGACATATCCTTCACAAGAAGAATCTTGGAGGCCAAGGGAATGGAGTTTATTGAGAAGGAGCGGGTGGTCAACGGTATCAAAGGCTGCAGAGAGGTCAAGTAGAAGGAGTATGGAGTACTGGCTGTTGCATTTAGCAGTTAGTAAATCGTTAGTGATTTTTAGTAAGGCAGTTTCCGTGGAGTGCTGCGAGCAAAAGCCAGACTGTAAGGGGTCAAGAAGGTTATTTTCACTGAGGTAGGAGCCAAGACGGTTGTAGACTTGGCGTTCTAGAAGTTTAGAGGTGAATAAGAGCAATGAGATGGGCCTTAAGTTGTTCAGGTTGGTGGAGTCCAGTGAGGGCTTTTTAAGTATTAGAGTGATCTGTGCATGTTTTAGAGGGGAGGGGAAGGTACCACTAGAGGAGGAGAGATTGAAGTTGTGCGTGAGGGAGCATAGGATAGAAGAAGAGGGTGACCATAGTAGTTGTGAGGGAACAAGGTCCAAGGGACAATTGGTTAGGTGGGCATCTGAGAAAAGTTTTGTAACATCTTCAATAATAGCCAATTCAAAAGAGGAGAGTGTTGAAAGTGCCGTTAGGCAAGTTATGTTGGGTGGTGAAGATGTACGGACGGTGGAGGTGTCCTCACGAATTGCATCAATCTTGTCTTTGAAGTGATTGGCAATCTCTTGGGCAGTGAGTGAGTTAGTGGGTAGAGGGGGTGGGAGACGATTTAATAAGAGAGACAAAATAGTTTTGTTTGGCAGCATGGAGGCAGGAATTGTATTTTAGAAGGGCAGATTTATATAGGGTGAAGTCCTGCAGGCATTTGGTTTTATGCCACAGTCGTTCAAGAGCACGGCAATGTCTCTTGAGATTTCTAGTGTTGTCAGTTTGCCAGGGTTTTAGTTGACTAAAATCATTTTAGTTAACTAAAATTCAACTAATGGGTGTAGTTAAATTGTAATGCATTATTTAAGCATTTCTTTACAATTTTCAAACTCATTATATACTCATGGAGTAAAAAATCGAATATGTTATTATTTATGGTATTAAGATTTGAACATACACTACAGACACAGATTTAGTCATGTTAAAGCGGATGTGCCACTAAAAAAATATATTAAAAGCCAGCAGCTACAAATACTGCAGCTGCTGACTTTTAATATTAGGACACTTACCTGTCCTGGAGTCCAGCGGTGTCCGCAGCAGATGACGAGCTATCGCTCGTCACCCTGCTGCTCCCCCCTCCATCCACGGTGAGGGAACCAGGAAGTGAAGCGCTCCGGCTTCACTGCCCGGTTCCCTACGGCGCATGCGCGAGTCGCGCTGCGCCCGCCGATTGGCTCCCGCTGTGTGCTGGGAGCCGAGTGTTCCCAGCATACAACGGGGGACGGCCGGGATGCCAGGAAAAAACCCGTCTTTTGCCCGTGTCGTGTGGCCGGAAGTGGGTGCAAATACCTGTCTGTAGACAGGTATCTGCACCCCCCTCCCCCCTGAAAGGTGTCAAATGTGACACAGGAGGGGGGAGGGTGCCGATCAGCGCAACTTCACTTTAGGGTGGAGATCCGCTTTAACGTCTTTATTTAAGCAAAACCATGTTTTGTTACAAGAATATTGTTTTTTTGACAGAAGTGTAACGTTAAAATCGTTTATTTTTTTACAACCCCAAAAACTCTTTATGTGATGATGCCACCCACCATGCAGTGCACATTTACATGAACTTTAACAGAAACTGATCATGAGTTCTGTTCAGTTTCTTGAACTGTTAAAGTTCATGTAAATGTGCACTGCATGGTGGGTGGCATCATCACGCAAAGAGTTTTTGGGGTTTTTAGATCACAGCAAAACATTACAGCAGCTACAAGCACACAGCACACTGTCATAATAAACCAATAGTCGAAGGTAATGGTTATTTCTACAATAAGAATCGGTCTACTGTCAGTTTATTATTTCAACAGTTCTAATTCTCAGATATATTTAAAGAAATACTACACAGTCTACAATAATGCCATTTGTGTGTGGATTATAGCAGTCACCACTTTTTATCAACTCCCCTCTCTCTCTCAGCATTCGCAATGACAATAGAGGTAAATATCTCACTAAAAAGACTACATGGGGCAGGACCCCAACGTAAGGCTGCCCTTTTTGACAGTTACTGATCAATTTTTATTTTTCATTAGTGTGATATTTACCTCTATTGTCAAATGTGTCAATGCTAAGAGAGAGAGGAGCTGATAAAAAGTGGTGGTTGTTATAGTTCCACATACTAATGGCATTTGTTGTTGTAGTCTGCACATTTTTCCTAAGAATTTAAATTGACAATAAATACTGTTGTTGAAAATATTGATTCTTCCTATTGCAATAAACACAACCCCCAAGTATTAGGTATGCTTTTTATGTTAGAAATAGAAATACCTGGAGAATAAAACACTTCTATTTTTTTTTACTCATTTTAACCACTTAAGAACCGCCGCATGTACATATACGTCGGCAGAATGGCACGTACAGGCACATTGGCGTACCTGTACGTCCCTTCCTAGACGTGGGTCGGGGGTCCGATCGGGACCCCCCCCCGGTACCTGCGGCGGTCCCCGTGGCTGTCCGAGCGATCCGGATGAGGGGGCGGACAAAAACGAACAGCCGCCCCCTCATCCCGGATCGCTCGGACAGCCACGGGGACCGCCGCAGGTACCGGGGGGGGTCCCGATCGGACCCCCGACCCACGTCTAGGCAGGGACGTACAGGTACGCCAATGTGCCTGTACGTGCCATTCTGCCGACGTATATGTACATGTGGTTAAAATGAATCAAAACAAATAGAAGTGTTTTATCGCTCCCAGCCAATCCTCGCACTCGGGGAAGGGGGAAGTGATGTATTATCTCCTCTCGGCGGTATTTTCAACCGCCGCTGAGGAGAGAAGACATCACACAGTGAGTCTGCACAACACTACACTGACACCAGTACACGCAGGCACATTTAACCCCCCCCCCCCATCACCCCCCCTACCCCCCTGTCACAGTGTCACTGAATGCAGTGATCATATATGTACTGATCACTGCATTTAGTGTCAGTGTGACAGGCAGTGTGATAGGCAGTTAGTGTTAGGTTCAGGGTAGCCCCTGTACCCCCCCTAATAAAGTTTTAACCCCTTGATCACCGCTCTAGTTAACCCTTTCACTCCCTATTGCCAGTGTCACTAAGCGATCATTTTTCTGATCGCTGTATTAGTGTCACTGTTGCCGCTAGGTAGCTATTTTTTTTTATTGCGATTTTTTTTTACTAAAGACATGTGGCTGAATAAATTTTGGCCTAAATGTTTGATTAAATTTAGTTTATTCGATTTTTCTTATAACAAAAAGTAAAAAATATTGATTTTTTTTCAAAAATGTTGCTCTATTTTTGTATATAGCTCAAAAAATAAAAATCGCAGAGGCGATCAAATACCATCAAAAGAAAGCTCTATTTGTGGGAAGAAAAGGACGCAAATTTTGTTTGGGAGCCACGTCGCACGACCGCGCAATTGTCTGTTAAAGCGACGCAGTGCCGAATTGTAAAAACGCCTCTGGGCTTTTAGCAGCATATTGGTCCGGTCCTTAAGTGGTTAAGGAAAGCACTTTGTGCCAACATGACCAATGCTCTATTCCGCGGCCTCTAGAGAGATCACCTGTGACACTGAATACCATCTGTGTGTGTGGGGTAATGTGGATTTATTATATTTTTTACGGCATACTCCTCTGCCTTTTTTTTAAGCAGTTCCTGAATATTCTCATTCGCCACATCAACAAGGGTTTTACAAACAGTAGGGTTGACAAAACAAGCAGCTGCTGCAAGTGGGAGAACACATCAGTTGGATCTAAGAATGAAGCAAAATCTTGGTTTACATTCCCTTTCATTTTCTGGGAAATTGTGACAAGGTCTTGGTAGCTAGTGTTCTGTTTGAAGTCCTCAAGGCAGCTCAAAGAGGGCAGGGGCAGCCAGGGATATGGACATGGTGTCACTCTGGAGGGTTTTAGTATGTTCCGCAAATGGCAGCTGTAGGTCATGCAACGATATGAGCTTTTGCCATTCACTTTAATGCTGCACAGTGCTCTGGACAGTGGTATGATGATGCCAGTAATGTTGCACAGTGCTCTGGATGGTGTCTGTAATGCTACACAGTGCTCTGGACAGTGGTTTGAGGAAGTCTGTAATGATGCACAGTGCTCTGGACAGTGGTCTGAAAAGGCCTGTAATGTTGCACAGTGCTCTGGACGATGACTGTAATGCTACACTATGCTTTGGATGGTGGTCTGAGGAGGCCTGTAATGCTGCACAGTGCTCTGAATGGTAGTATACGGAGGCCTGTAATGTTGCACAATTCTCTGGATGGTGGTCTGTAATGCTGCACATTGGTCTGGGATGGTGGTCTGCTTCTGAGAGGTCTTTAATGCTGCACAGTGGTCTGAGGAGGCCTGTAATGCTCCATAGTGCTCTGGACAGTGCTCTGAGGAGGCCTGTATGTAATGCTGCCCAGTGCTCTGGACGGTGGCTGTAATGCTACACAGTGCTCTGGATGGTGGTCTGAGGAGGTCTGTAATGCTGCACAGTGCTCTGGACTGAGGCTGTAATGCTACACAGTGCTCGGGATGGTGGTCTGAGGATGCCTGTAATGCTGCACAGTGCTCTTGATGGTAGTATGCAGAGGCCTGTAATGTTGCACAGTTCTCTGGATGGTGGTCTGAGAGGAGGCCTGTAATGCTGCACAGTGCTCTGGGATGGTGGTCTGATTTTAAGAGGCCTGTAATGCTGCACAGTGCTTGATGGTGGTCTCAGGTCTGAGGGATGGCCTGTAATGCACAGTGCTCTGGATGTCGGTGGACTGGTCACTGGTCAGAGAAGGCCTGTAATACTGCACAGTGCTGAATGGTGGTCTCAGGTCTGACTTGGATGGCCTTTAATGTACAGTGCTCTGGATGTCGGTGGTCAGAGGAGGCCTGTAATGTTGCACAGTGCCGGACAGTGGTCTCAGGTCTGAGGGGTGGCCTGTAATGCACAGTGCCCTGGATGCTGGTGGTCAGAGGAGACCTGTAATGCTACACAGTGCTGGATGGTGCTCTCGGGACTGAAGTATGGCCTGTAATGCACAGTGCTCTGGATGGCGGTGCTCTGAGGAGGCCTGTAATGCTTTACAGTGCTCTGGACGGTGGTTTAAGGAGGTCTGTAATGCTTTGTAAATGCTTAAGGGTCATAATATATGTTGTCTGCATATGTGGGCAATCTCCTTGTAATGGCCTTTTTTCAAAAGTAGCACAATCTGCAGTTTGCTACTATTTTCAAATAAGCTACAGGCAGTCCCTGAGTTACATACATCCAACTTACATATGACTTATACTTACAAACAGAGGGAGACAACAAGAAGTGAGAGGAAACCTAACCCTAGGAAGGGAAATTCACTCTTGTAAGAGTTATCATTGGAAAAAGGCGTCTCCACTGATGCTTTATCACCAATCCTTGTTTCCACAACAACACAAAATTTTCAAAATCTGATTGTCACAGGGACAGAAAGTGAGGGGAAATCTTCTGAGCGGGAGCACAGACAGCAAAATTAGCATTACAGGGGTGTTCCCTTCCCTATGCTATACAAAAATGTAAAAATGATTACACTTAAAAAAATGTACCTGTTCCAACTCACATACTAATTCAATTTAAGAACAAACCTATCTTGTTTGTAACCCGGGGACTGTCTGTATCACAATGAGATTAAAAGAGTGGGGATTCACCATTAATCCGGTGCTGCATCTGTCCCCCCGTCGGCTCTACAGTAAGAACTGAGAGATCAAAGATTGCTGATCGCTCAGACCCCCCCCCCCTTCTGTTCTGAGCAGAGTCACCGGCTCCCTTCCCTGTCCTTCCACCACTCAATGGAATGCTGGGCTGTGGAGGGGGCAGGAGGGGCTGGCTTAAGCTCTCAGCAGCATGCTGAGAGGCTGAGCCAGCTGCCAGTCCAGGCATCTGGCTGGATCCTGACCCTATGGTCTGGATCTTTTCAGAGCCTGGATCGGCTGAGTCATGTCAGCAAACAGCGGACTTTAGCCTGCTGCCGGCTTAAAATGGGTCACATTTGTGTAGAATGAACTGCACTCCTGTGACCTACATGAAGAAATATAGTCAAAATAGCTTTGGCTATACTTTTCCTTTAAGTGGTTCATTTTCTGGCAGGGTGAAAAGTCCATGCTTTTCATGATTTCTGTATCAATTTATATTTTCTCTATCAAGTGCACTTTAGTACTCTCAAATCCAAGGAAACTGGACCCCTTAGACATTGGTATGTTATTTACTAATAAATACAATTTTTGTAACCTATATTAGTTCAGAAGAATACTACACTGACTAGTTGATCCTCTCACTGTTACATACCCTTGCCCTTAATGCCTTGTCCATCTAATACTATGTTTTGTAAAACAAGAAGCAGGAAGAGTGATAATCTCATGAAAGTGTTACTAAACCCACAACAGTAAAAATCAGTCTGTATATGCAGTAAAGCATGCTTGTTATACTCACTGTAGAGGGGGTATTTCACTGCATTGTGTAAAAAGACTGTTGATCCTGTCTTCTCTAAACCTCCTCTTCTTTTACTGTCCCCAATCCATCTCATGATAAGACAGAGTCTTTGGACTCATTCTGCACATGCTCAGTTTAATGTGTTTTACTAGAGAGTTTTTTTTTTCTCTTGGAAGGGTGCATGTGATCAGGACAAAGCCAATCAGCACTGTCCAGACAGAGGATCAGGGGTACTGCAGCCTCATAGGACAGTCAGAGTGAAATTAAAACTCCTCCAACAAGTTTTAATCAGACACTGATAGAAGTCACAAGACTGCTATATGCTGCTGATGAGAAAAGGGAATTAGCAGTTTATATTTACTAAAATAATTGCATTTCCACATTCTGTGTACTGTGAATGACCAGATATAGTGAATACAGAGTCCTGGGTTTAGTAACACTTAGGCCTTGTACACACGGCCGAACATGTCCGATGAAAACGGTCCGCGGACCGTTTTTTTAATCGGACATGTCTGCTGGGAGGTTTTGGTCTGATGTGTGTACCATCAGACCAAAATCCCCGCGGACAGAGAACACGGTGACGTAGAAGACACCGACGTTCTCTGGCACGGAAGTTCAATGCTAACCATTGGACATGTCCGACGGACAGCTTTCCAGCGGACAAGTTTCTTAGCATGCTAAGAAACTTTTGTCCGCTGGAAACCTGTCCGCTCGGCCGGAAAACTGTCCGCTAGGCCCTACACACGGTCGGACATGTCTGCGGAAACTGGTCCGCGGACCAGTTTCAGCGGACATGTTCGGTCGTGTGTACGAGGCCTTAAAGCGGAGGTTCCGCCAATTTTTTTATTTTTTGAGTCAGCAGCTACAAATACTGCAGCTGCTGACTTTTAAAATATGGACACTTACCTGTCTAGCGCGCCCGTGATGTCGGCAGCCGAGGGACGAGCAATCATTCGTCCCTCTGCTGCACCCGCCGCCATCCTCGGTGAGGGAATCGGGAAGTGAAGCGTTTTGGCTTCACTGCCCGGTTCTCTACTGCACATACGCAAGTAGCGCGGCGCGCGGCCACTGGTCCCCGCTCTCTCCTGGAAACAGTGTGTTTCCCAGAAGACAGCGAGGGTGCGGGTAGGGGCGGGGCCTGCCGCACAAGAGTATTCCCAGGAGTGGGTGAAAATACCTGTCTTAGACAGGTATCTGCACCCCCTCCCCCCTGAAAGGTGCCAAATGTGACACCGGAGGGGGGGAGGGTTCCAAAAAGCGGAAGTTCCATTTTTGGGTGGAACTCCGCTTTAAGGGTACTGCTGCTTCTTCAATGTCCAGTCACAGAGGTTGTAGAAGCTGTACTCCTCATCCATACCTCCCAACTTTCTGAGATGGGAATGAGGGATACCTATTAGAAAAAGTATGTAGGCATAGGACACACCCCCTGTCCCGATTAGTTAAACCCATAAGTGCTTTTTTACTACTACTTTTACTTTATAATGGCTTTCTAGAATTTACAAATGCAGCCATTTAGAAATTGGATGAAAGGTTTATCATTGTACAACACTTTGGGGGTTGTTTATTAAAGGCAAATCTACTTTGCACTACAATTTCACTGCAAGTGCACTTAAAAGTGCAGTTGGAAATGCAGTCGCTGTAGATCTGAGGGGAAGATCTGAAATCAGGGGAAGCTCTGCTAATTATATCATCCAATCATGTGCAAGCTAAAAGGCTGTTTCTTATTTTCCTTGCATGCCCCCCTCTGATCTACAGTGACTGAACTTCCAAGTGCACTTTCAGTGCACTTGCAGTGCAAAGTGTATTTGCCTTTGGTAAATAACCCCCTTTGTGATAGAAAAGTAGTGCATTTTATATACAACTATATAGATGAGACCAAAATAAGGGACAAATGAGGAGGAAAGAGGGACAGAGGGTCTTTGTTTCAAATCAGGGACAGTCCTTTGAAATCAGGGACAGTTGGGAGCTATGCTCATCTGCACTGTGATCTGTTAAGAGGTCAGAGGATAAAACAGGAACTAAATTTGCTTTCTGAATGCACAGGCTGCACCAAATATATTTTTTTATTTTTTATTTTTTGACCTCTGTATCGCCATTTAGCTTGCCTGGAGTCCAGCATTAATTAAGAAAAAAAAAAAGCTTTTAAATATCCTATTTATTATATGTTTCTTATTTGTTCTGTACAATGTCCCACATTGGATTGAACATATAAACTAAAATGCTGCCAAATAAAAGGCTTACTTTTTCCAAACAGAAATAAAATGAATGCTATTAATTATCTAAAAAAAAAAAAAAACACTACCGTTCCTTTCAACAAAGTGCTTAAAATTCTTTCCGGTAAACTGGTAACCGAAAACATAATATTTACAGACTTACAAGTCTAAAAATAATAAAACAGAGTACACTTGTACCAAAAATCTGTATTAATTTAGACAGAAAACGGTTATTTTCAAGAAAAAAAGAAAAAAAGCTTTGTAGGTTTAAAAATAGCATGAAGGGGCCAGTTTCCATGTGTGTGGTCTATACCATAAAAACAGAAGCTGAGTGAATTAAACTGCCACTAACAAAGTTCTTTCACCTCGTCTTTTGTCTGTTTGTGATGTACTTGTTATTTTACCTTCCATTTCTGAAATAGTAAGCATTCTTACTTATGAGCAGCACTGGGCTCCCATGGATTCCTTCCATATCCTTCTTTAACCACTAATGTGTACTTTTGGATTCTATATTATCAGGTTGAATGTGTTGGTAACCAATTTTTTATATTTATTCCTGTTCACAAAGTTCTGTATTTATAATCTGAATATTTATAATGATCAACTATTAAAGTATATGTCAAGCCAAAAACATTTTATTAGGTTTGGATGTAGTGGGGAAGGATTAGAACACTGTCAGTCCCCCCATACAGACGTTCACTGGGAAGGCCAGTGTGCTGCTGTCTTTCCTCCCTTAGCTTTTCAAGCTCCTTAACCCCTTTCCTACCACCCACCATCGTTATATAGTGATCCCGTGATCAAGTCTCTCTCGGACGAAACGTCGGGAGGTGACGTTCTGACGTCACCGCACGCTGAGGACGAATCCTTGTTCTGACACGCCGGCCGGCTGTTTGTTATTTCCATGCTGTTTTTATCTTCTAAAATTGTAAGTGCATCCGCTTATGCTTTCATTAAATTTATTGCGGTAACACACTATGTGAGTCTCTTCTTGTTTATGGATACTCTGCCATTCCCTTGGTGACCTCGAGGACCATAACATTAGGACGCTCTGGCTTTCCATGCTGAATGTACCTTCCCTGCTCTGTCTGATCCTTGAGGATCTTATGTTCTGGTAAGGGTCAGTGTGCTCTAGTGGTGGTGGTCATCTTCTCTACTTCACACTGTCTGTCCATCAATCACTGGGTGTTGTCCAGGGCTCAAGTCCTGCGGGAACGCGTGGGAACAGAGTTCCTGCACTTTTTTCACAGCAGGAACGCAGTTCCCTTTGCAGGACTAGAGCAGCCGAGCCACCCAAGCCAATCCTTCACTAAGCGGCGATGCTCAGCTCGAGTCACTGTCAGGGACAGGCGAACCTTAGTAATACTTTATGTTACTGGTCGATTCCTGTATACGGATTCATCGGGTAGTGTGCGGATATTTTGTCACTTTCTCGATGCCGCAATGTCTCCTGGGAGCTTTTGTCATTGTTCCCAGAAGACATTGCGGAGGTCTACCGCGAGTTATCGCGGGATTTAGAAAGAACTTAAATAAAATGGATCGAAAAAACAAACAAAAAACATGCGGTTTAGTAATTATGCATATGAGCTTATCATTTTTTTTTTTTAGTGGGGGAGTGAATCTTGTGTGGGAGTTCCCACACTTTTTTCCCCAGGACTTGACCCCTGGTGTTGTCCTATGTGTTTGATGATTATTTACGGATTTACACTATGTTAATATCTTTCCTTTGGACGCTCCGTTGGGTTTATCGGTAATCATTGAGGAGCCTGCCAGGAGATACGTTACGGTCTATCCAACTGATTGGGACATTTTCTGCACTATCGGATCCGTCAGGATCTTAGACTCTGGTAAGGGTCAGTTTTTTCGTTTGGTGGTGGTCTCTACAGTACGATTATTATCTACAGTATTCATTTACTACAGATGTTTTGATTATTCAGTATCACACAGATTGAACACATCAATTCTCTGGGGACTTGTTTTCCACAACAAAGACTTTATTTGAAAGTTTTTATTTGGTCAAACAGTTTTTTTTGGTTTATTGAATTTATATTCTTTGCACGGTACTTTTTCACTAAGGCACTTTGGGCCAAATTCTCAAAAAGTCTGCCTAACTTAAATTTCAGCAGTTAAGTTACACTGAAATTTCTACCTAAGTGCCCGATCGTCAAAGCACTTAGGTAGAAATTTCAGGCCGTGTAACTTAAGTGCCGCCGTCGTAAGGCGGTCCTCCTCTCCTGGGGGCGTTTAAAATTTAAATGAGGCGCGCTCCCGCGCCGGCCGTACTGCGCATGCGTGTGACGTAATTTTCCCGACGTGCAGCGCGCGAACGTAATTAACGCCGGGCGGCTTTGAGAATTTCGACGGGACACTAAAGTTGCGACGGGTGAAAAAAAAAGACGCGCCGGGAAAACAAATAATTATAAAAAAAAATGACAGCGTCGCTCAGCATGCATTCCTGAGAGGGAGAACTCCATGCCAATTTTCAAAGAAAAAAACGGCATGGGTTCCCCCCCAGGAGCATACCAGGCCCTTAGGTCTGGTATGGGTTGTAAGGAGACCCCCCCACGCCGAAAAATTGACGTCGGGGGTCCCCCTACAATCCATACCAGACCCGTATCCAAAGCACGCTACCCGGCCGGTCAGGAATGGGAGTGGGGACGAGTGAGCGTCCCCCCCCCTCCTGAGCCGTGCCAGGCCGCATGCCCTCAACATGGGGGGGTTGGGTGCTCTGGGGCAGGGGGGCGCACTGCGGGCCCCCCCACCCCAGAGCACCCTGTCCCCATGTTGATGAGGACAGGACCTCTTCCCGACAACCCTTGCCATTGGTTGTCGGGGTCTGCGGGCGGGGGCTTATCGGAATCTGGGAGTCCCCTTTAATAAGGGGGCCCCCAGATACCGGCCCCCCACCCTAAGTGAATGGATATGGGGTACATCGTACCCCTATCCATTCACCTGGAGGCAAAAAGTAAAAGTTAGTAAACACACAACACAAGGCTTTTTAAAATAATTTATTATTCTGCTCCGGATGCCCCCCCTGTCTTCGTTATTAGCTCAATTACCAGGGGGGGCTTCTTCTTCCACTCTCCGGGGGTCTTCTCCGCTCTCCGGGGGGGGGTTTCTTCTTCCGCTCTCCGGGGGGGGCTTCTCCGGACTCCGGGGGGCTTCTTCCATCTTCTCCCCTCTTCCGCTGTTGACTCGGCGAACCCCGGTTCTTCTGCAGCTCTCCGGTGCCTTCTTCTTCAGCGCTGGCTGCCTGCTATGTTTGTGTGTTAGCTCAATTAGTAACAGGCAGCCGGCGCGGTCTTCTGTGACGTCAGGGTCTTCTGTTCTTCTCCCCTCTTCCGATGTTGACTCGTCGCCTGTTGTCGCTGTAATGATGGAAGCGCGCCTTGCATCACATTTATATAGGCATCACCGTCCCATCATGCTCCGGTAGGTACCCACGTACCCCAGAGCACCCAACCCCCCCCATGTTGAGGGCATGCGGCCTGGCACGGCTCAGGAGGGGGGGGCGCTCGCTCGTCCCCACTCCCATTCCTGACCGGCCGGGTAGCGTGCTTTGGATACGGGTCTGGTATGGATTGTAGGGGGACCCCCTACGTCAATTTTTCGGCGTGGGGGGGTCTCCTTACAACCCATACCAGACCTAAGGGCCTGGTATGCTCCTGGGGGGGAACCCATGGCGGTTTTGAATTTAAAAATTGCCGTGGAGTTCTCCCTCAGGAATGCATACCAAATGCCGTCGCTGGAATGGGCCTTTACAATGTGTGACTAACTTTCCACATTATAAAACCAGCCCTAGTTTTGCGCAGGCAAATTCGGAACTTACGCAGAAATCACAGTGCTGAAATGCTTTGAAAATCTGCTTAAGTCCTCATTTGCATACGTAAAGCTGCATTTCAATGAGAAATGCCCCCAGTGGCGGATGCGGTACTGCATCCTAAAATCTGACCGTGTAAGTGTCTTACACATGTCAGATTTTCTGCCTAACTTTGGAAAAAGCCTTTTGAGAATCGTTTCCAAAGTTAGGCACAGGGATACGCAGGCTGAACAGCAGTTAAGTCTGCGTATCTCTTTTGAGAATCAGGCCCTTTATTCTTGTTTAGCGCGATTCCATTTTTTTTATTTGTAGTATTTATGTTGTATAACATTTTTGAGTCGCTGCTTCAGTTTTTTTATAATTTTATGTGGTATGCGCACCATTTCTCCTTTTTTCCATCGTTATATATTTGTAGTATTTATGTTGTATAACATTTTTGAGTCGCTGCTTCAGTTTTTTTATAATTTTATGTGGTATGCGCACCATTTCTCCTTTTTTCCATCGTTATATAGTGACAGTATGACACTCCTGTGTGAATTGCTGTAGCTGTACGGTGGTTCGCGAAGGCGCTGTTGCGGGCGTGCGCCGCCGGTGGCAATCACTCACCCGTTAGGCGCTGCGGTAGCATGCCCATGCGCCGGGCGAATTCGATCTCCGCCGGCCAACCATGATTGCCTTGAAAACAGGCGAAACAGGGAACTGCCTATGTAAACAAGGCAATTCCCTGTTCTGCCTAGTGACATGTCAGAGATCTATTGTTCCCAGTGATCGGGAACAGTGATTTTGGTCATGTCACTGGTAGCCCATCCCCCTACAATTAGAACACACTCAGGGAACACACTTAACCCCTTGATCGCCCCCTAGTGTTAACCCCTTCCCTGCCGGTGTCATTTTTACATTGACAGGGCAGCGCACGCCCATTAGCGCTCTGGGAAGCCTGCTGTTGCCCGTGTTGCTCTACTAGTTCTCTTACAGTGTGGGACAATTCCCGCACATCTCTAAGCCCTAGTGCGGGAAATGCAAATCATAGAACTGTATTGACCTTATACAGTAAATACACTTATGAGTAAAGCTTTATCTTTTATAAACTTTCACTGAAAGTAAAATCTTCTGTCACAGATACATGCACCAGCACTATTTTATGAGTGGTATGCTTGCTACACCACTCCTAAAATAGACTACCAGTAGACCAACACACCATCACTTTGAGAAAACCAAAACAAGTCTGGACTCTGATTCTCCAACTGGGTACAACCCCTGTCAATACTATAGTAAGGTGGGTTGCCAAAGATGGACCAGAAACACACCCTTAGTGCACTTTTTTGTATGCCCACATGCACTTTTTTGGTTCACTTAAGCCTCGTACACACGATCAGATTTTCAGACAACCCTTTGTCCATTTTTTGTTGTATGCTAGTCTCATGTCGAAAGTGAAGAGGTTACTCGCCATACGAAAATTCTCATATGACAGAATAGAATGTCAGAAGTGATATAATGTGTTGACTAGTTTTGTATGTTTTCCTTCGTTTCTGAACATGCGTAGTCTTGCTCTTACGATTTTTATTCGTATGAAAACCGTACTAATTAACCTCCCGGTGGTATTCCCAAGTGTGGCTTGGGGTTAAATCAGTTTTATTAGCGGTAACCCCCGAGCCACACTCGGGATTGCATTGCAGGATCCTGGTGCAGGTTGCTTACCTTGTCCCAAGGATCCTACGATGTCCCCCTGCTGTGTCCGGGGGGTGTGTCCTCCGCCCAATGCCTCTGTGTGCCAGGCACCATTCCCTGCGAGCGTCGCGATGCTCCGGGGCAGAGCCTGGCGACAAATTCAAAAAGTACTATATTCATTACACATACAGTACACTGTAATCTTACAGATTACATTACTGCATGAAATCATTTCACCTCCCTTTTGTCCCTAGTGGTTTGTCCAGTGCCCTGCATACAGTTTTATATTATTTATACTATTCTTTCTGCTTGGAAACTTGAGATTGTCCATAGCAACCAAAAAGTGTCCGTTTACATCAAAAGTGGTTTTAGAACAGCTAGAAAACAGTGATAGTAAATTGGAACACTTGCAGAATTGAGCAATAGTAAATACATGAGTAAATACATTTTATTATTATTATATTATTATTTTTTTATAATTATTTATAGTTATTTATTATATTATAATTTATGATTTAGTGTTTCAAACGTTATCATACCCGAGATATTTACTAGACTGTTGTTGGACAGATTTAAGTGCGTTATGAATAAAAATTACAGGCCTACAATTTAAAACGCCAAATTTCTATGAAAAACAATTGTAACACTTTGAGTCGCAAAAATCTGACATAATCATACCGTCAGGTTGACTACACAAAAATCGGACGTTAAGTTCACGTACGTAAAACAAAAACTATAGTCTGCACATCCTGCTTTTATCGGACGAAAAACTGGAATCGGCCGTCAAAAGCACCATACTAACGATCCAAAAATCGTCAGAACGTTCGTCTGGCGAATTTTTTTTTCTTATTTTCGTATAGTGTGTATAGGGCTTTACTGGTGTTTAGTTTTTGCATAGCTACCACGGGTTAAAGAAAATATCTGAGCCTGTTCCTTCAATGATGACAGAGTAAACCCAGACTAAACTACTTAATGCTAAAATTGTAGCACCAGAAAAACCTAATAGAAGAATACCACACTAATACCCTTTTAACTAATTATCTAAAATCTCTTGAACAGTGGTTCATAATTTAGTTTTCACTTATTTAGATGCCAGAAGCCATTATTGACAACAGAGGCCATAAAAGTATTTGGTTAAGTGAACCCGTTCTTGGAGACAAGCATTACATTTCATGTATAACTGCACGGAGAAGGCAATTGCTTTCTCACTTTATTGCATTTGTTTCCTGATGTGCACTGTTGATATGGCATATTATCATATTATTGTAGATGTTGCTTCTGTTCCTAAGAAGAATTTGATAGTCTACCTATGTCAAACAATTAGTTAATTAGAATTCTTGCCAGGTTAAAAAAATAAATCAATTTTCTCTCTCCGGTCACTGAGTTATCTAAAACAAGCAAGACATCAGGCACTGATAGGTTCAAAGTTTGTTTGCTACATTGGCACTGTGTGACACATTCCCTTGTGTGAATGAAAATTGATTCAGAGGAGACAGGCAGCGTAAACATGTTTTCTACAGCGTCTGCAAGCACATATTTCAAGTTTTACCTGTGGACATTATAGTCAATTATCATAGGTGCGTAGTAAATGCTTATCAGACGTAATGTTAATATTATTATACTTATTATTATTAGCCTTAAAATATATAATGACAAAATCCCAGAGAAAATAAAAAAAAAGTCTTTTTTTTTACAAGAAAATCATATTTACACTAAAACATATATTGTACATTCCCATCAGGCCCTGCCCTCAACGAGCTTACAATCTAAGATTTTCATCTCACATGCTTACATACACATACTGGGGCCAATTAACCTACCAGCATGTCTTTAACCACTTCCTGACGGGCCTACGACTTTATACGGCCGCAGTGTGGATCTAAATTTCCGGGAGGCCGTCTATATACGGCCTCCAGCCACTGGAATCGGAATTTCCGACAACAAATGTTTGAGAGCTGGTTCTCCAATTTTCCGACAACAAAATAACTTTTGTTGTTTGAAATTCTTATCGTCTGTAGCCACAAAAATCCTACACCTGCTCAGAATCAATTCAACGCATTCTCGGAATCATTGAACTTAATTTTTCTCGGCTCGTCATAGTGTTGTACATGACCGCGTTCTTGATGTTTGGAATTTCCGACAACATTTGTGTGACCGTGTGTATGCAAGAAAAGTTTGAACGAACAATCCGTCGGAAAAAAATCCACAGTTTTGATGTCTGAATGTCCGATCGTGTGTACGCGGCAATAGACTAAGGCCGGGTACTCACAAGCAAACATGTACGGTGAAACCGGTCCGTCGGACCGTTTTCACCGTACATGCCTGCCAGAGGGCTTCTGTACGATGGTTGTACTAACCATCGTACAGAAGTCCGCGCGTAAACACTACGCGGGGCGTGTCCGCGTCGTCGCCGCGACGATGACGAGGCAATGACGCGGCGATGTGGGCGGGCCTGCCATTTAAAGGCTTCGACGCATGCGAGGGACGGCGGGCGCTCGGACATGTACGGTAGGTCTGTACTGACGACCGTACATGTCCGAGCGGGCAGGATTCCAGCGGACGGTTTTAAAACACGTCCAGGAATATTTGCCCGCTGGGAAAAGGCCCGGCGGGCAAATGTTTACTGGAATTCGGCCCGCTCGCGCCTACACACGACCGAACATGTATGCTGAAACTGGCCCGCGGACCAGTTTCAGCATACATGTTTGGTCGTGTGTACGGGGCCTAAGACTAATGCTGCGTACACACGCTCGGAATTTCCTACAACAAATGTTCGATGGGAGCTTGTTGTCGGAAATTTCGACCGTGTGTAGGCTCCATCGGACATTTTCTGTCGGAATTTCCGACAACAAAAATTTGAGAGCTGGTTCTCAAATTTTCCGACAACAAAATCTGGAGATAGCACATTCGTCACGCTGTAACGGATTGAAAAGCACGAGGCTGAAAAGCGCGATTCGTCTCTCAACAAACTTCTACTAACATGAATGGTATTGAACTTCCTTTTAAAGGGGAGTTCCAGACGTTTTTTATGTTTATTAAAAGTCAGCAGCTACAAAAAGTGTAGCTGCTAGCTTTTAATAAACATGCACTTACCTGTTCCACGGTCCAGCGACACGCCGCCTGGAGCTTCGCTCCTCTCCCCCCCTTCTCTGCAGGAAGTCCCACTCCTACTGAAGCCCCCATTCCCCCCCCCCCAAAAAAAAATGACATGCCAAATGTGGCATGTAAGGGGGTGAGGAGTGGATTAAGCGGAAGTTCCACTTTTGGGTGGAATTCCGCTTTAATAGTGCAGTCGTACATGTTGTACGTGACCGCATTCTTGGTGTTCGGAATTTCCGACAACATTTGTGTGACCGTGTGTATGCAAGACAAGTTTGAGCCAACATCCGTCAGAAAAAAAATCCACGGTTTTGTTGTTGGAATGTCCGATCATCTGTACGCAGCATAAAACTAAATCGAAATTTGCTGCCAAAAGTACGAAATTAACACTGGAACGAATCCACATAAGCACAGGGAGAACATGCAAACTCCATGATTTCTGGGGAATTGCGTGTTTCCCTCTCTACCCCTGAAAGTGCAGGGGATAATTTTTCCATCCTGGGGCATCCTAAAGCTAATAATATGAATGTTACATTGGGACAAATATTAGTTCATGGTTCTGATGAACAGCCTAATAGGAATTCATTTACATACCAATCAATTCCAGTTTATATATTTACAATATACACTGTATGTGATTGCATCAGACAGTCAGACCGTTAGCCTTAAGATGGGAATCAGGGTCTTCCTTGGCCCCTAATCTCCCCCCTTCTCCCCTATCACTGGGGAGAACGGGAGAAGAGCCGGGAATGCAAGGACGTCATATGACGTCCACTCTGATGGACGAAAGGTTCCCGCCGACGTCATTTTACTATGACTCGGTAGGGAAGTGGTTAATACAACATAGGGGCATTTTTGTATCACATTAAAGATAATAGTTGATCCTACAGACATAATCCTATGGTTTTAAGATCTTTAATGCATAAAACATAGTTCCAGAAGCATTCATTTTTTAATAAGGCAAACTAAACTAACATAGTTAGACTTAGGGAGGAGGGAGAAAGTCAAAGCTGTCAAATTCTTCCTCCCCAAAAAGGCTCCGCCAGAGGATGTCTGGCAAGGTAAAGACCTAAAACCATTAGCTGAATCAACTGCAGCTGGTTGGATCAAGCAAAGTTGACCTTTTTGTCTTGTTTCTTATCAGTCATTTCAGACTGGGGAGAGGTTGATAACAGTGTTTTCAGCTGATTTAATCCACAGGAAGCTACCTGTAAACATTCCAATAGCCCCTATAACAACCATTTTGCATCTTCACGTCTGATAACTCCTAAATGTTAACAACACTTTTCAGGCGGTAGTTTCCATTAGAAGTACCTGCACCTAATTCAGGCAATCATTTGCTCCATTTTCGTTAACATTAACGCCACTTTAAGAACTTTAAGAATATGTCACTATGAAAGTGACTTACGGAATTACTGCCATTGCTCAGGAAACTGGCCGTATTTAAGACCAGATAAAGCAAGATAAAAATCTGCATTGAAGCAGCAGCATATGCTAGGATAAAGCAGCCACTATACAATTGTGATACAGAAAATGAACAGAAAATGTCAAAAAACAGTGCTAAATCCCAAGATAATACTGTGAAACAATATATAAATAAGTAAATGCCATACACAAAAAACAATTGAGTGTAGTGCAACCATGCAATTCATAAAAATGTAAATGTAAAACAAAAAATATTAAATGTTCAATCGATCAAAAAATAGTCCATGATTAATAATAGTGTTGAATCGCTAGCTATATAAGTGCAAAACTATATAAAGTGAAAAGAAAAAAAGTCCAATATACAATCCCTGATAGATAATAACTTATGTGACAGCCGATATGCTGTTGGAACTACTACTACTTCCTGTTGAAAAACATTTAACGGTACATCCACCACCAGGTAACCCAGTTTAAAGGAGCCTCTTACCAGACAGTGTGGACCATAGGGTTGCCACCTCATCCCTTTAAAATCGAACACATTACCGTAATTACACAGGTTTTGAGGCTAATTTAATGCATGAAAGGCACTACGTGAGTTAAATTACCACCTTAATCAGCAACAGAACCTGTGTAATTAATATTTGTTTGGGTTTAAAGGAGTGATATAAATTATAAATGGTCAGATAGCGCTCAAACATCTCATAATGCACTGTCCTCCAGGCATAAGATGCATTTTCTTGTACAAAGAGTTTTATTGAAAAGGTACATCAATAAACAAAAAAGAATACAAAGAGAAAAAAAAACAGTGGTGGACACACCATAAGCTATCAGACATCAGAACAGATAGTCCGTAAACCTGAGATTAATCCGGCTTCTAGGGATCCAAAGTGAATCCAGAAGACCGGCAATAGAATGTTCTTCAGACAGGTGGCCTGCTAAATTAACCTAATGTTGGCTTAGGTAACATACCGGCTAACACGCCGGAGTAAATATAGAACTTAAAAGCAAAGTTGCTATACAATACGCAACATTACAAAAAGAAAATTAAAAATAAAAAAATTCAGATAATATATAAAATAAAAATAAATAAAAAAAAAAAAAAAACTTAAAATTCAAGCAGGCAGATAGCAGAGGACATCTGTTTTTCCAAATATAAAACGAATAATGCATCCCGTGTCCAGGAACGACAGGACCAAGCCTGAGGGCCCAAGCCACAAAGAAAGGGAGGATGAAAAGAAAGAGAGACAACTAGATAAGGAGTATGAGCAAATGGCAATAAAGAGAAAGAGGAAAAGAAATAGAGAAAAGAAAATAGAAAAAAGAAAGAAAGAAAAATAGAAAGAAAGAGAGAAGGGGGTCCACGGGGCGGGGGGAACAGAGACCTATCAAAGAGAAAGTAGTGTTGGGTTAAATCGTGAAGGGTGGTTGTTGGCCACCCAGGGTTGCCATACCCTGAGAAATTTATCGTGGGTATCTGCTAACACAGCAGTGAGTTTCTCGTTAACCATAATATCATTAATGCAGTTTTTAACTGCTTCGAAACTGAGAACCGGGGTCTTCCAGGCCCTTGCAATGATCAATTTAGTTGCAGTAAAAACATGCGCCGCCAGTTGGCGTTCAGGGCGGAGAAGCTCCGTGATCGGTTTCCATAAAAGGGCCTCAAAAGGGTCCTTCTTTAGGTTGGAATCAAAGAGGTTGCGGAGCAACGCATAGACTCTAACCCACAATCTGCATACCCTGGGACAGGTCCACCAGATGTGTACCCTCCTGAGAGCATCCACGGAAACACAAGGGAGAATAAGAAGGTATAAAACTCGCCAGTCTGGACGGGGTATAGTACCACCTATAGAACACTTTATAAGCGTTCTCCTGAAAGAGAACATTGGTAGAGCATTTAGACAATGCCACGGTCATAGCCTGCCAATCTTCCGGATCGAGTTGCCTCCCAAGTTCAGCCTCCCACTGAAGGTGGTAAGGTCTCAAGGGCAAAGATGCATTTTCTATTCGGATCTCCCTGCCAACATTAGATGTTTGCCAAAAAACAGTGCTCATAGTGAAGTTTATAAAAACAAAATGTATTTAAAAACTCGACTTGAACAAACTAATTCATAAAGAATATATATAAATGGGCCCGACTGCTATGAAATATTGCCTATAGCAAGCTGGAAAACAAGCTCAAAAGCCTCGCAAATACCCATCTAGTGTAGCAGGCTGCATTAGCCCCGCCAGGCTCCAGGCTTCGGTTGGTGAGTATGCATGGTGACAACACATTGCAGCCACGCCCAACATGTTTCCTCTGCATTTAAGACCTGCTCTGAGTACTCAGAGTGAGACATGACAGCTTTCCACACAGTAATGTATCCTTGGCCACGTTCAGCTGTCAGACAAGAGATCACCTGGCCAAAAGCTAAATGTAAACAAAGGGATCATGGATAGTGGTGATGTCATTACCCAGATATGGCAATATACATGTTTGCGAAATTACTTGTGGCAGCACATGAAAGTGGGCAGAAATGAAAGGCACTGTTGGACTGAATAGTGACTATGAATTAGCCCATTGTTGTGTGCTATGAATCGTCACCCAAGAAGACCTGATGGGGGACTAGTTCTCAGTTCCCCACCAGGCTTCAACCACCCTACTACTAAACTCATAGGCCATGCACCTGTCAGTGTGATGGGCGCAGTGGCCTGGGAGGGATGGGGCACACTGAAGAAGGAGTTTCCATTCTACACACTCTGACCCCAGTGTCTAGCATTGACAGTTACAGGTACATGAATCAGCTGCAAGTACAGACTGTTTCGGTGTGGCAGCCTAAATTCGAAAGGGTCTACACCAACTTTTATAAATTCTCCAACTATGTATTTTCTGCAATAAAAACTTCTTGCCTTCATGTTTGCAAATGTCTTTAGAATGTGCACTGTGCCGCTGTCCATGTCTTGGTGGCAGCATAGAATAACTCCCATGTGCATACACAGGAGTTATGTCATCAGGGGCCGGCCAATCAAGTAAGGTGAATCCAGATAGCTGTGTAGAGAGACAAGCTCAGCATTGATGTTGCAGGAATCTGGACTGAAGAAAAAAAAAATACAAAGACAAAATACATCCATTGTTCTGTGTAACTGACCCTGTCATGAGAGAAGTATGGGGCTGCCAATTTGTATCTTATAAAGATAATGCTAGTTTCCTGGCTGTGACTGATATGAACACTTTTAAATTGCAGACTCAGAAAAAGCATGCTGTAAATGAGTCAAAAGTCCTTTTCTCTACTCATTCCAGGGCAGGGTCACTCATAACAAAGCACCATACCCATTCATGGTCGCTAGATTTCTGGCGTTTTTTATTTACTTTCCACTTGCTACTATGATGCCATGTTCACCCACCAGAGCCCAGAAAATCTCAGTACAATTCCTGGGTTGCAGAACCACCATTTATGGCAGCATTCAGCCTAGTGATCTGACACTTAGCATTGCATTGTTGGAGGCAGGGGAGAGATTCATTGTTCTGCCAGTCTTCCAAGCCTCTTTTCCAAGCCCTTTTTCCAAGCCCTACCAAACTTTTAATACAATTGAACATGCTTACTGGAGTTGTTTAATGTCACAGACAAAAAAGCCAAAGCCGGGTAACAAATCAAAGCTATGAACAAAAACCACCATGTTCTTCTAAGTATCCCCCTGAAAATAAAATGTGAAATATCCTATTAACTTGAATAAAATGCATAAAAGAAATGGCTTAGGAAAATACATTTCTGAAACATGTAAGTGGAACTGCATCTACAACACAGAGAGCTTTGAGAGCCCTTTATCATGAAGCTGGCCTAGGTTTTAATACACATTCTGCTCCTCTTGAAATGTAACTATCTAGACTAAGTAGTGTTATGAGCAGCCAGGAAAGTTTTTTCCTCTGTTTCACCTAAGCATATTCTACCAGCAATTACACTGCTTACTTTAAAGTAGCCCATCTAAAAAAGATTATTCTGTGTTAAACCAATGTCAATTTATATGCAATCCTGCACAATCTATATTTAGCGGGTACTATCTAATATCATGAGGATAAAAATGGCATCGAAAATTAAGCTGAGTTTGAATAAGTACAAGTCTTTTATTGCTACCAGAGTAGAACTATTCAAAAGTTTCTTGTTTTATCTGTAGAATGGAGTTAAGTTCAATAACAAAAAAAAGTTAAAAGTCAATTTTAGAAATCTAAAAATAGGTCCATGGTTACAATATAGAAACCTTCTAACCACCCTCACAACTAAATGGAAACAAGGAACAAATTATTCCGCGCTATCAATGGTGAGCAGCTCACACTACCAATAGACAATGGTGGAAAACAGAACAAACATAGAAAGTGTAGCGCATGTATAAATGAGAATCACCCAGATGAATAAATGAATAAAAAATACATCAATGAAAGTAATCATAATAAGCGACAATGAAGTTCAATCACAAGAAATTAGAACACTATATAGCATGGGAGCTCAACCTGTGGCTCTCCAGCTGTTGCAGAACTTCAAGTCCCATCATGCCTCTGCCTTTGGGAGTCATGCTTGTAACAGTCAGTAGCTTGCAATGCCTTATGGGAATTGTAGTTCTGAAACAGCTGGAGAGCCACAGGTTGAGCACCCATGCTATATAGTGTATATAAAGTCCTCAGTGCAAAGCGATCATACAGAGAGGAAGGAAGGCTAACTATGAGTTAGGTGATAAATGTAGCAAACTACTTGCAGGGAAACTCAAGGAAAAAAGCAGGTCGGTATATGTTCCGCAAATTAAAGGGAAAGAGGGACAGCTTATAAAAAAAAACAGAGAGATTGCCCAAACATTTGGGGAATATTACTCGGTATTATATAATTTACCATCAGAAGTAGATACAAAGTCGGAGATGGAAGAATATTTATCCGCTGCAGGAATATCTAGATTGCCATCCCCAGCCCGAAAGAAGTTAGAGAGCCCTATAACTATTGAAGAGGTAGGGGAAACCCTAAAGAAAGTGAAGTTAGGGAAATCTCCAGGTCCAGATGGATTCTCGGTAAGTTACTATAGGGAATTTTCCATGATATTAAATGAGCAGATGTCAAAGTTTTTTAATGCAGTGGGAGGTACTGCGGCTTTTCCCCCGGAGGCACTTTTGGCCCATATTACTGTCATTCCTAAAGAGGGGAAGGACCCGGCTGAATGTGGTAGTTATAGGCCTATATCATTGTTAAACGCAGACCTCAAACTATTCTCCAAAATAATAGCGTCTAGGCTTCAACCATGGATAGCACAGTTAGTGGATATGGACCAGGTGGGATTTGTTCCAGGGAGGGAGGCTAAAGATAATACGATTAAAATCCTTAACCTGGTGCATTATGTTGGAGAGAAAAAAATCCCCTGTGTATTTGTGAACACAGACGCAGAAAAAGTGTTTGACAGGGTGAGCTGGCGTTTTTTGGAGGAAGTGCTGAGACAAGTGGGCCTGGGTGAACGAATGGTCAGAATGGTCAGATGGATCATGAGTATGTACACATGCCCACGTGACTCAGTAAGGGTCAATGGAGTAATATCACCCCCTTTCAAAATTACGAATGGAACAAGACAGGGATGTCCTCCATCGCCCCTGTTGTTTGCTCTTACACTAGAGCCCCTGTTAAATAGAATCCGACAAAATGTGGATATCCAGGGAATTCAGATGGGAGATCAGGCACACAAAGTAGCTGCATATGCGGACGACCTGCTCTTTTCAGTGACGGGGAGAATTTTCACCCCAATTCAGCATAAACAAATAATATACCTGGCATTCAACTCTTCGGTATGTTCAAAAATGCAAGAAGCTAATTACAAGCTCCTTATACAATGGTATTACACCCCAGAAAGATTACATCAATTTGATAAAGAAGCAGACGAAAGGTGTTGGAGGTGTGGCAGAGAGCAAGGAACCCTGTTCCATATCTTTTGGTCCTGCCAAAAGATGAGACATTATTGGGAGGAGGTGAGAAGAATTTCACAAAAATTTGCGGAAGACTTGATCCCGGATGACCCTGCCCTTTTTCTGTTACACAGCTCACAGATACCGGTGCAGAAGTATAGGAGGTCGGTAGTGTGCCACATGATTAATGCGGCAAGGGTAGGAGTAACGTTGAGGTGGAGGGACTCGTGCCCCCCCTCTATTGCAGGCTGGCTTAAAAGGATTCAAGAGGTAGGTGCAATGGAAGATTTGGTGCATTCAGCGCAGAATAGGAGGACACAGTATGAAGAAATATGGTCAGGATGGAATGTATTTATTAGATCAGAGGAAGGGAAGAAGTTATTAGAGGAGAACTAAGAACCCTAGTGAGATGGAATTATGGCACAGGTGGAGGGGAAAAAATTTAAGAGCATTAGTCCTACATCTCGGGGGAGGAGAGAGGGGGGGGTTTCGATAGAATTTTTTTTTTTTTTTGGGGGGAGGGGAGGAGGGTGGGGTTTGGGGGTATAAGATAATATGGCAAGAGTGATGATTGTTAAGGGAAAAAGTACTGATGGAGAAGGTATGGAACATGTATTTACATTTTGTCAGTTGTAGCATTTTGTGTTATTTGTTGGAGAAAACATAAATAAAAGATATGTAAAAAAATAATGATATTCCAAAAAGTCCAATGTGAATTTTTTTTATATTTTTTTTATATAAGTGATGATATTCCCAGTGCTCCAAATTAGAGTGCAATGATGATAATCCCAGTGCTCCAAATTAAAGTGCAATAAAGGAATCCACCACCGATCATTGAAGGGGAAGCTTACCAGAAATACTGTACCCTAATGGACATACGCCTAGAGGGTCAGTAGGGCAGAAAAGTAAGCCACTGGCAGGCCTGGATCGTCAGCTGCAATCTCTACTGAGATGACTCGTACGGGAAACCAGGAGAGCGATTCAGAAAAATAGGTGCTTCCAGGGGGTACCCGGTCAAGGCCAGAAATTTAGACCAATAAATAGAAATGTTGGAAAAAAAGGAGAAGAGCACATAGCGTATTACTGAATCGGTAACAGTGTTTAAAGTGATACTAAACCCAGTAATATGAAAATAATTCACCCCCACAGTGCCCACAGCTTATACAGTGGGGATCGAAAGTTTGGGCACCCCAGGTAAAAATGTGTATTAATGTGCATAACGAAGCCAAGGAAAGATGGAAAAATCTCCAAAAGGCATCAAATTACAGATTAGACATTCTTATAATATGTAAAAAAAAGTTAGATTTTATTTCCATCATTTACACTTTCAAAATTACAGTAAACAAAAAAATGGCGTCTGCAAAAGTTTGGGCACCCTGCAGAATTTAAAGCATGCACTGCCCCTTTGCAAAGCTGAGACCTGCCAGTGTAATGGATTGTTCTCAATCATCGTCTGGGAAGACCAGGTGATATCAATCTCAAAGGTTTTAAATGCCCTGACTCATCTGACCTTGCCCCAACAATCAGCACCATGGGTTCTTCTAAGCAGTTGTCTAGAAAACTGAAACTGAAAATAGTTGACACTCACAAAGCTGGAGAAGGCTATAAGAAGATAGCAAAGCGTTTGGAGAAGAAAGGGCACAGAATTTAATGAAAATAACCTCTGTCCAACTGTTAAGCATGGGGGTGGATCAATCATGCTTTGGGGTTGTATTGCAGCCAGTGGCACAGGGAAAATTTCACGAGTAGAAGGAAAAATGGATTCAATAAAATTTCAGCAAAATTTGGATGGTAACTTGATGCCATCTGTGAAAAAGCTGAAGTTAAAGAGAGGATGGCTTCTACAAATGGATAATGATCCTAAACACACCTCAAAATCCACGGGGGATTACATCAAGGGGCGTAAACTGAAGGTTTTGCCATGGCCTTCACAATCTCCTGACCTCAAATCTATGGATAGACCTTAAAAGAGCAGTGCGTGACAGACAGCCCAGAAATCTCAAAGAACTGGAAGACTTTTGTAAGGAAGAATGGGCAAAGATACCTCAAACAAGAATTGAAAGACTCTTGGCTGGCTACAAAAAGTGTTTACAAGCCGTGATACTTGCCAAAGGGGGCAGTACAAGATATTAACTCTGCAGGGTGCCCAAACGTTTGCAGACATAATTTTTTTTGTTTTCTGTAATTTTGAAAGTGTAAATGATGGAAATAAAATCTAACTTTTTTGACATATTATAAGAATGTCTAATCTGTAATTTGATGCCTTTTGGAGATTTTTCCATCTTTCCTTGGCTTTGTTATGCACATTAATACAAATTTTTACCTGTTTCTGCCCAAACTTTCGATCCCCACTGTAAATATTCTTTTAAATTAAAATACTGCCACTATATTCCTTTTTGGATGATCTGTATACCACAGTTACTCGTTAAACTGCACAGTTTCTCCAGTGTTGAGATTTCAGGAAGGAGGAGATTTCCACTTCAGCCTGTATACACGGCCACGTGTGTGATGTCAATATCATGTAACCTGGCTATCTCTGAAAACAAGTAACTGTTCTCTCCAGTATAAAAGACACAACTGGGCATGTGCAGGTCAGCTACTCTGCCTGTGTTAGCTTGCCTTCCCCAGATAGGCCATGCAGGAGGGGGAGGATCTGTGCATACAGGGTAAAACAGCCTTTTTACACAATGCAGAGGATTAACCCCTTAAGTTCCACAGTGAGTATAACAAGCATGCTATGCTGCATATACAGACTGATTTTATTGTTGTGGGTTTAGTAACACTTTAAATCAGGGGTCTCAAACTGGCGGCCCTCCAGCTGTTGCGAAACTACAAGTCCCATCATGCCTCTGCCTGTGGGAGTCATGCTGGTAACTGTCAGCATTGCAACGCCTCATGGGACTTGTAGTTTCCCAACAGTTTGAGACCCCTGCTTTAAATAGTTCAAATTTTAAAATAGTAAAAAGTTATTTTACATTTACATTAATATGTTAAAGCTTATATGGGAGTTTAGTGAATTGGATTACATCTACTATAAAAACAAATACAGTATTTCAGGTTTAAAAAGAAACCTGTCATGAAAAATACACGAGCTGCCATTCTGTGCTGACATATCCTTCTGAAAATGCTAATCGTTTGTCATGCTGTGTAGTGACTATAGTATTTTCTGAGGCATTGGGGTGATTTACTACAGGTAAATAGGTTGTTCACTTTGCAGGGAGATTTTCACTATTTAAGGTCATTTACCTTAGCTTATTGAAAGTGGTGAACATTTACTTTGCAAAGAATATCGGATCATGTGCAAGAAAAAAAATGCATTTTTGTTTCCACATGATTGGATGATGGAAGTCAGCAGAGCTTCACCTCATTCACAAAGCTAATTTACCTTTAGTAAATCAACCCTAATGGAGCAGAATAAATATTATAACTTCATGCTTGTTTCAGGACTGTGACTGAGAATGCACTAATGCTAGATATAGTCGGGCATCCATCATTTTCAGAATGAGGTCAACAATGGCAACTCACATATTTAATTAATGGATATTTAAAGTGGATGTTTAGGAAATCTATTAGCGTATATCCCTTGGAAATTTTCTTGGTAAGATTTCTGCATCTGAACTGATAGGTCCAATCACATGCAATGGACCTTCAAACATGGATTAACCTTTCCAATTATATTTCTAATGTATGTAGCAATACAAAAATAAAAGGCAGAGCCTGGACTCTAATGGAGAATGACTAGTACGATAACTTGTGTCATAGATCTACAGCAGTTAATCTAAACCAGGGTTTTATGGTAGCCTAGGGTCTTTCCGGAAGTTGCTACGGTAGTGATTCTTGAGCTGTGGCTGATTGACCTCCCAACTGATGGTTCCTGCATCTTTTTGGTCAAACACCGCTTGGAAAAGCAATGACACCAATGATCTTTTTAGCTTTCTGTAAGTGGGGCATTCTTCCCACTGACCACCAATGTAAGGGGGACCATTCTTCCCACTGACCACCAATGTAAGGCTGACCATTCTTCCCACTGACCACAATGTAAGGAGGGCATTCTTCCCACTGACCACAATGTAAGGAGGGCATTCTTCCCAGTGACCACAATGTAATGAGGGAATTCTTCCCACTAACCGCCAATGTAAGGGGCATTCTTCCAATTGACCGACAATGTAAGGGGCAATCATCCCAATGATCCCCAATTAATTCATTTTATTAGGAGTTACCAGAGATTTGAAAATTATTCTAATGCCTTGTACACGCAATCAGAATTTCGGATGAAAAAATTCAGACAGAATTTTTTCATTGGATATTCCGAACATGTGTGGGCCCCATCAGACTTTTTCCCATCGGAGTTTAGAAATAGAACATGTCGACGCATGCTCGGAAGCATTGAACTTAATTTTTCTCGGCTTGTCGTAGTGTTTTACGTCACCACGTTTTTGGACAGTCGGAATTTGGTCAGACAGTGTGTATGCAAGACAGCTTGAACAGAATGCTGGCAGAAAATTCCATCGGATTTTATCCCATCGGAAATTTTGATCGTGTGTACAGGACATGAGAGTTCCTTTGGGGTAAAAAAAAGTTGAAAAAAGCTGGCCTACAGCATCAGTTTTATTTGAAACATCTTCACAATAACTATTACACAGATGTATTGCCAGCTGTGTCAAATTCCATTTGCTCTGTATTATATGCTATCCAAATTCTGTATGTTTTCTTCTGCATAACTATACAACTGGAAAAAAATCTATAATTTACCATTGTTCATCCAGCAGTAGTTCCCAACCTTTCTTTCGCTTTATTACTGCGGAAATTTCAAGTGCTACATGCTTTCTTCCAACACTTACTACACCAGCAAAACATTTTGTTTGTGCTCTGTGCAGTAATTAAATATTTACCACTTATTTTTCTAGACTGCCAGTAAATTTTCTGTGTCACTATGTTAAGATAATTTTAGCGAATTATCTTACAGTTTAGGACTTTTCTACAAAGCAAGCTATTATTTAGAAAAGTGTAAGGACTTCTAGTTTTGTGATGTTTATATAATGCCTTGTACACACGATCGGAATTAAAGATGGGTTAAAATCCGATGGAACTTTCCGTCGGAATACCGTTCAAGCTGTCTTGCATACACACTGTCAGACGAAATTCCGACCGTTCAAAACGCGGTGACGTAAAACACTACGACGAGCCGAAAAAAATGAAGTTTGATGCTTCCGAGCATGCATCGACTTGATTCTGAGCATGCATGTTTTTTTCTCCGTCAAAGTTCCACACAGACGATCGGAACTTCGAATGTTCTATTTCTAAACTCCGACAGAAAAAAAGTCCGATGGTGCCCACACAGTCGGAATATCCAATGAAAAAATTCCATCTGACTTTTTTTATTGGAAATTCCGATCGTGTGTTCAAGGCATTAGCAAAGTGAATTCCTTTCTTGTCATAGGCTAGGATGCTGCACTTTTTATTTTGTTTTACATTGTAATGTATGCAGAAGTTTTTATTTAATTTTACTCCAAATTCCAGTATAGTGTTCTTTATGAGCCATGTTCTATTCGCTGCAATTTTAAAGGAACTCATAGCACACTACACAAACTCAGTCTATCCAAAATGAGGCTCATAATATTTCCACCCCCAGGTGCCCCTTCCCCTGATCTCTTTGTCAAGATCAATGGCACAACTATCAGTCCGTCCCCATATGTCAGGGTGCTAGGGGTAACCTTGGACTCTGAACTGTCCTTCCAGGGTCACATCTAATCCCTGTCTAAATCATACCACCTCAACCTACGCAACATCTCTAGAATATGCCCTTTTTCTATTTACACCACAAAGCTTATAATTCACTCCCTGGTTATCTCTAGCCTCAACTACTGAGGCTATCCCCTATTCAGTCCATCATAAAATTTGCACCTGCCAGACTCATCCACCTTACCAACCACTCAGTGTCTAGTACCACTCTCTGCCATAGGCTTCAGATCACCCAACAAATAAAAAGTACTAACAACAACTTCCAAAGCCTGTCCGCAGCTACATCACTAATCTGGTCTCAAAATATCAACAAAATCACTATTTTCAGGCTTCCCAAGACCTCCTGCTCTATAGCTCCCTTCTCACCTCCTCCCATGCTCACCTCCAGGACTTCACCCGAGCTTCTCTCATCCTTCCCCAATCTGTCCGACTATTTCCTAGTCTATCCATCTTTAGAAGATCCCTGAAAACCCTACTCTTTAAAGAAGCCTATCCTGCTTCTAACTAATATACTGTGTGTTCACTTTCCCTATCAGCTCATCCCCCCACAGTTATTACTTTTTGTATCACTTGACCCTCCCTCGTATGTCTTGTACACACGATTGGAATTTCCGATGAAAAAAGTCAGACAGAATTTTTTTGTAGCACTGGGGTGGAAGTTCACCTTCCAGCAGGACAACAACCCTAAACCTACAGCCAGAGCTACAATGGAATGGTTTAGATCAAAGCATATTCATGTGTTAGAATGGCCCAGTCAAAGTCCAGACCTAAATAAAATTGGGAATCTGTGGCAAGATTTGAAAATTGTTGTTCACAGATTCTCTCCATCCAATCTGATGGAGCATGAGCTATTTTGCAGAGGAGAATGGGCAAAAATTTCACTCTCTAGATGTGCAGAGCTGGTAGAGACATCACCCAAAAGACTTACAGCTGTAATTGCAGCAAAATATGGTTCTACAAAGTATTGACTCAGATATTTTTTTGTAAAAGATTTTGAAAACCATTTAGCATTTTCCTTCCACTTCACAATTATGTGCCACTTTGTGTTGGTCTATCATATAAAATCCCAATAAAATACATTTATGTTTTTGGTTGTAACATGACAAAATGTGGAAAATTTCAAGGAGTATGGATACTTTTTCAAGGCACCTTTGGGATGAATTAGAGCAGAGACTGTGAGCTAGGCCTTCTTGTGCACATCAGTGCCTGACCTCACAAATTTGCTTTTGGAAGAAGGGTCAAACATTCCCATAGACACACTCCTAAACATTGTGGACAGCCTTCCCAGAAGAGTTGAAGCTGTTATAGCTGCAAAGGGTGGGCCAACTCAATATTGAACCCTACAGACTAAGACTGGGGTGCCATGAAGGTTCATGTGCGTGTAATACTTTTGGAAATATAGTATATGTGGGTGCTTTTATTATTTTGTGTAAAAGGTTGACTGAGCCCTTAGGCATAGATAGAGGAATATATTAGATATCACTTGTTTAGCCCACAAAGAAACCTATATGTGTATGGCTAGCCTGTCAGTACAAAGAATGCGAGCAGTAGCAGCAACAAAATAAATGCTGGGAAGTAGATCTAGCATACATGGTCACCCTAACCCATTTCCAGGGTGTCAAGAACCCGGCCTTATGCTGCATACACACGACCGTTTTTCGGGTTCTAAAAAATTTAGTTTCTTTTTTTTATGTCATAAAAACTATTGTGTGTGGGCTTCAGAGCATTTTTCGGGTTCTAAAAAATGGGCAAATTTTTTTTCGAACATGCTGTATTTTTTCATGACGTTTTTAACGTTGTCGTTTTTAAGGTTGTAAAAAATGGTCGTGTGTGGGCTTTAACGACGTGAAAAAAACGTGCATGCTCGGAAGCAAGTTATGAGATGGGAGCGCTCGTTCTGGTAAAACTACAGTTCATAATGGAGTAAGCACATTTATCACGCAGTAACAGACAGAAAAGCGTGAATCGTCTTTTACTAACACAAAATCAGCTAAATCAACCCAAAGGGTGGCACCAATCAAATTCAACTTCTCCTTTATAGTGCCGTCGTACGTGTTGTACGTCACCGCGCTTTGCTAGAGCATTTTTTTTCGCGATCGTGTGTAGGCAAGGCCGTATTAATGATCAGGTTGAAAAAAACGTTGTTTTTTCTAGACCCTTAAAAACTTTGTTTTTTTAGAACCTGAAAAACGGTTGTGTGTACTTGGCATATGGGGGAGGATCATCAGGCAGCCCTGGATTTAGGAGAAACTATACCAAATATGCAGCATTCGGGATCTGCCCACCTCCAGAGGATGAAGATGTGGAAGAGGACCTGTGACATCATGCAAACAAACTGATGACACCTGGAAGAAAGGTATGTATGAAGATTAATAAAGGGTGTGGTAATGCTTCAAAGGGGGACAGGAGACAGCTGGAATAGCTCTTTACATAATATTTAGGGATCCGTAACATAGAAAGTTAAAATAATGCACTGCATCCACTGCAATATGTTGTGTATTTAATATAGTACTATATAGTATATTTAAAATGAATAAAACATACGCATACTGTAAATTTGACAATAACGATGTAAATGAATCTCAAGCAGGAGTGTTCTTATCTCTGTAGTTACTAATTCCTGAGTAATATGTGAAAATTCCCTGTGATAATATTACAAGCATTTGCTGAATATAAACAGCTTGTTATATGACTTGACATAAACAATGTTTTTGCTTATAATGCCACAAGTGTAATGAGTCTGAACACTAAGGCCTCGTACACACGGTCGGTCCAAACCGATGAAAACGGACTGAAGTTCAGTTTCATCGGTCCAAACCGACCGTGTGTACGCCCCATCGGTCTGTAGTCCTTCAGTCCAGAAACAGAGAACTTGCTTTAAAATTGGACCGATGGACGCCTGACCGATAGGTCAAAACCGATGGTTAGTACGCAAAAGCATCGGTTCCAAACCCGAGCATGCTCAGAATCAAGTCGACGCATCCTTGGAAGCATTGAACTTCATTTTTTTCAGCACGTCGTTGTGTTTTACGTCACCGCGTTGGACTCGATTGGTTTTTGAACTGATGGTGTGTAGGCACATCAGACTATCAGTCTGCTTCATCGGTGAACCAATGAAACTGAACTTCAGTCCGTTTTCATCGGTTTGGACTGATCGTGTGTACAGGGCCTAAGACGACAACAAATCATGTATACTCTGTATGATACTGTGTGCTTTACACAAAAATAAATTCATTTCTATATAACGGGGACTATGGGATTTGTGTTGTCGATTATCAGTGACTACAGGTGATTGTTATTTTTATGAGCCAGAAATAGGTGTGTGTATACCTACTGAGTATCCCTAAAGTATGTTCAAAGGTCATTTTTTCAATTTTGGATAGAGTGGGGAAGGTTTAGACACTTTATAAAGTTTGTATTGTTTTTTGTCCCTGCTGGGCAGATTTGTCCTTTCATCCCCTTCCTGTTCAGGCAGAAATTTTCATCTTTCAGCGTTGTTGTGCTCTGATTGACATTGTTTTTTTTTTTTTTCACACAACTAGAGTTGTCTTTTGGTGGTATTTAATCACCACTGTGGTTTTTAGTTTTTGCTAAACAAACGGAAAAAAAAATTGTAGTTATTGTTATAAAATTTTGCAAATAAGTAATTTTCCTTCTTTACTGATGTGTGCTGATGAGACTGCACTGATGGGCACTGATGAGGTGGTTACTGATGGGCACTGATAGGCAGCACTTACTGTATAAGCTGCACTAATGGCCACTGATGAGGTGGTGACTGATGGTCACTGATAAGCTGCATTGATGGGGCTGCTCTGGTAATCAGGGCACTGATGATTAATGTAAACAATGTACTCACTGGGCCCTGTCAGACTTGCCGGTTATTGGCTTTCCTCACACAGACACAACATGTGAGGAAAGGAATACGATAACCGGCAAGTCTTTTTACATGTGATCAGCCGTAATTGGACACATCTGATTACATGGCAAATGGCTCCTGTGATTGGGCCATTACCACGATCTGTGATCAGCTGAGTCCAAAGGACACAGCAGTGACAAAGCATGCCCAATGGTGGCATCCATGGACATCCTCCCAGAACCATGCTATAAAGTTACATAGTTGGTGAGGTTGGAAAAATACACCAGTCCATGCAGTCTAACCTGTGTGTGTGCTTATATGTTAAAAGTACACTGTATACCCCTCTATGTTGTGGTCGTTAAGGGGCCCATCTAATAGTTTTTTGAAATTATTGATGCTTCCCGCTGAAACCACTGCTTGTAGAAGAGAATTCCACATCCTTACCACTCTTATGCCGCGTACACACAACTGTTTTTCATGACGAGAAAACTGCCATTTTTTAGATTGGTCGTGAAAACCGGTCGTGTGTATGCTCCATAGCAGTTTTCTCTACAAGAAAACTGCACGCAGAAAAATTTGAACCAGCTCTATTTTTTCTCGTCTTTTTTTTTCTTGTCGCGAAAACCGCTCGTGTGTATGATTTTCTGAGGGGAAAAAAATGTGCATGCTCAGAAATGAGCAAAAGCGTCCCAAAGGGTGGCGCTATTCAAATGGAACTTCCCCCTTATAGTGCAGTTGTACATGTTGTACATCACTGCGCTTTGCTCGAGCATTTTTTTTTCATGAACGTGTGTATGCAAGGCAGGCTTGAGAGGAATCACGTTGAGAAAAACGTTGTTTTTTTGCATGACAGGAAAAACGGTCGTGTGTACGCGGCATTACAGTAAAGAACCCTCTGCACAGTTTAAGGTTAAATCGCTTTTCTTCTAATTTAGGTAAATGGCCACGTGTCTTTTTAAATTCCCTTCCTCCGAAAAGTTTTTTCCCTATTGTGAGGTCACCAGTATGGTATTTGTACATTGAAATCATATCTCCTCTCAAGTGTCTCTTCTACAGAGAGAATATGTTCAATGCTTGCAGTATGTCCCCATAGCTAAGATCCTCCAGTCCCTTTATTAGCTTTGTTGCACTTCTCTTGACGATCTCCAGTTCCAGCACATCCCTCCTAAGGACCGGTGCCGAGAACTGGATGGCATACTCCAGGTGCGACCGGACCAGAGTCTTGTAGAGTGGAAGAATTCTTGTTTTATCCCTGGAGTCAATACCCTTTTTAATGTATGACAATATTATGTTGGCTTTGCTTGGAGCAGCTTGGCATTGCATGCCATTGCTGAGCCTGTCATCTACTAGGACCCCCAGGTCCTTTTCCATCCTAGATTCCCCCAGAGGTTCTCCCCCTAGCGAGTAAATTGTATTCATATTCTTGGCACCCATTATTTAATTTTTTTTTGCCATGTAGTTGCCCACCCCATTAATTTGTTTAGATCTTTTTGCAAGGTTTCCACGTCCTGCGTGTATCGTCCGCAAACACTGAGGCCCCGTACACATGACCGACTTTCTCGGCAGAATTCAGCCAGAAACTCGATCGGAGCTGGATTCTGCCGAGAAACTCGGCCGTGTGTACACTTTTCAGCGAGGAAGCCGACGAGGAACTCGTCGGGCCAAATAGAGAACATGTTCTCTATTTCCTCGTTGTTCAATGAGGAAAGTCGGCCCGCCGAGATCCTCGGCGGCTTCAACACTGAACTCGACGAGGAACTCGATGTGTTTGGCACGTCAAGTTCCTCGGACGTGTGTGCGGGGCCTCAGATTGAGCTGTTTATCCCATACTCCAGATTGTTTAAGTTGTGGCTAACTTTCGGCTAAAGTGCTGTAGGGAAGCAATTAAAGTTTCGCACTGAGACAGAAAGCGAAGAGAAATCCTTCATTTTGGAGCTGTCATTAGTTGAAGGTAAATCTTCCAATGTGCACCCTTTTTCCAGTAACAACTGTCTAGGAAGGAGAATACTCCTCCTTTTAGAAAGAGTTCCTCTGACTTCTTGTTGGGTGTCTAGGACAGGACATTAAGGGAGGTCTCCCTAAATGGAGACAGAGAACATGAACTACAGGGGTTTTAACCTTCCTTATTCTATCCAAAACTGAAAAAGTTTCAGTGTTACCTACACTTTAACACAAACCGGTCATAAGAAAGTAATTCAGGGAGCAACATTGCAGAGCTCTTTCTGATAATGCTAGCTTATTGGCTGTGTTGCTGGGACTATGACGTAATTGCTTTTCCAAGTCACTGTCCTGTATCAAGTATACATATTCTGTGAATGAGACAAATTTTGAGCTGTTGGTGACCCTACGATGAAAAAAAGTAAGCCGAACAGTGACTGCAACCAATCAACTGCAGTCACTGTTCAGTTATACAGACAGCCGTGGGAAATTTGTCCATCTACACAGTTTAGAGTAGATGGGGAAATTTATGAATTTCCCCAGCAGGCAGAACAAGAGAAATCTTTACATGTTTTTCCAGCTTAAGAGATTCTTTGATGCATACTTGTTCCGGTTGATAGTTAACAGGGATAAAGCATGAGGGTCAGCTTGCCAACCTGCTAGCAAGCACTTGTGAAGTCCACAATGGAGCATCCCACATCTCTATAAACTGGTACTAAACCCACAACAGTAAAATCAGTCTTCATATGCAGAATAGCATGCTTGTTATACTCACTGCGGAACTTAAGGGGTTAATTTGTGTAAAAAGGCTCTTTGACACTATATGGACATAACTTCCCTCCTGCACTGTCTATTTTGGCAAGGCCATATAATACAATGAGGGTAGCCGTCTTGCACATGCTCAGTTTAGTCTCTATAGCTGGAGAGAACATTTCCTGTTTCAGTTGAACTGTTCAGGTCACATGATATTGAAATCACACATGTGGGTGTGTATACAGGCTGTAGTGGAAATCTCCTCCTACCTGGAAACTCAGCACTGGACAAACTTGTCAGTTTATCATGTGACTATGGTATACAGATCAGCAAAAAAGGTATAGAATGGCAGTATTTTAATGTAAAAAGAAGATTTATAAGCTGTGGGCACTGTGGGGGGCAGAGGTACTATTTTCATATTATTTGGTTTAGTAACACTTAAGTATAACTAAATGCACTTTTTTGGTTCATTTTTATTTCATTGTGCAGCGCACCATGGGCTCCAAAAAAAAAGGCAACGCAGGGGTTGATTTGCTAAAACTGGTACAAAATCTGGTGCAGCTGTGCATAGAAATAAATCACCTTCCAGGTTTTCTGATCAAAGCTTAAGCCAACCATACATAGGTCAAATTCCAAAATAATTTTCTTTTAAAAATGGTTACTAAGAATTTTCTTTAGAATTTCGCACCATTAGTGGGCTGCAACAATGGCCGATTTTCATGCGGCCATTATATTTGAGTGATCAGGATCGTTGGAAATTTTTTTAAAACAAATGAATTTCTAATTAATGATGGGAGAATCGTGCAATAAATATAATCAAAAAATAAATGCACATGAACTGTGAGCTGGAAAGAAAAGAAGATTCCCAGCCACAACATTTTTTTCTGTGGCAAAATGAGGTGAAATTGAAGGCTGGGTTTCAAAATCAATGGTGCATCAGCCCACAAACAACACTAAATTTCAAATTTTTGAAAGAAAATTTGTTTGGAATTCGACTCATGTATGGCCTGCATTAATTGAACAAGCTGAAGTTAGAAGCCGATTGGCTACCATGCACAGCTGCACCAAATGTTGCACTCTTCAGTTTTAGTAAATCAGCCCCAGTGTATTTTAGTTTTGTATAGAGTGAAGAGAGACTAGAACACCAGTTACTACTGAGAGTAAAAGTGAAAAAAAAAAAATCCAAAATTTTGGGTTGTCACCAGAACAGGAATAAAGGGACTATCTTCCAGTTGATGACACTAATTCGGGTAACAACCAGGAGTTCCCTCACTTTGGTAGAGATTTCCTCTCACTTGCTGTTTTGGGAAATCTCCCCCAATGGGACACAGATGGTAAGAACAGACAGAAGTTACAAATCTCCCTCAGTCTTTCAAAAATGAAGAAAAAAAAAGTTTTGGCTTTAGTACAATATATCCATATATAAATCTCGGAGAAAAAAAGGAAAGTGATCCATACAAATTCTTTGTTTACCTCCTACCACCTTCTTTCACTTTATGGAAATGCTGCCATCCACATAAACTCACTAATAATCATCCTTTTGTCCTGTAAATTACTTTCAAATTGCTGAAATCAAAACAACCCACAGTCATTCTTTCCTGAAATAGCATTTTCTTTTTTTTTTTTGTAAATTTATAAAAATTTAAATAAATTTAGAAATACACATACAGTAATCTTGTAATGTAGTTTTGATATTTGATACCCCGAAGGATGTTAGGCTGAAGCCTAGATCAAGCAGTCTTTGAAACAAACTGCTACAATTCTATTTCAAGCTGCTGCAAAGGGACTATACAAATGAGATCTTGCAGCAGGGACTTTCCAGGAAACCGGAGCCTGATGGCGCTGAACTGTATCTGCAGCCGCCAAGGTCAGCCTGGGATGACAAATGGCTTATGTAGCTTCTCTTGAGGCGAAGAGGTGGAGCTTTCTGCAGTTATCTGAATGGTGTGTCCTGTACCATACATGTTATGAAACTCTCCTGCCAGACCTCTTCATAGAAACTGAACAGAAGCTGAGATTTCCAGATAGTGCCTGCAGTCGTAGCAGAGGGTGCTTTCCATTCCAAGACTTTAGAATCTGCAACATCATTCACCTAAACACCTTTACTTACCTCTTTAGATTCTTTCACTTTGAACTGGTCCCCTCTTAAGATGTGACATTTTATATGTTTGCCCCCCCCCCCCCCAAAAAAAAAAACACATCTGGTTTGCTATTTAAGATTACAAAACCACATTGCTTTTGATAACGTGGGGTTGATTTACTAAAACTGGAGAGTGCAAAATTTGGTGCAGCTCTACATAGAAACCAATCAGCTTTCAGGTTTTATTGTCAAAGCTTAATTGAACAATCTGAAGTTAGAAGCTGATTGGCTACCATGCACAGCTGCACCAGATTTTGCACTCTCCAGTTTTAGTAAATCATCCCCAGTGTTCTATAGAAAGCCATGTAAGATTGCAGGCAGGGTTTAAAGTGTCATTCCACCTTTGCAGTCGAATTTGAGAAACCCCCACTATGTCTGTTTTGGGTTCCTATTCACAAATCATATTTGTTTTTTAACAAGAAATCACACATCATATTTAAAAAAAAAAGAGAGAGAGAAGTGTGTGTTCCCTTTTTAGAGTTTTATGTATAAATTTCTCCCAAAGAAACAACTATGTGACAATAACAGACAATGAGGGAGGTTTTATTTTAACGTGTATTAACCTATAGAGGGGGATTTACTAAAACTGGTGCACACAGAATCTGATGCAGCTGTGCATGGTAGCCAATCAGCTTCAAACTTTAGCTTGTTCAGTTAAGCTTTGACAACAAAACCTAGAAACCGATTGGTTACCATACACAGCTGTACCAGATTTTGCACTTGCCAGTTTTAGTAAACCTCCCCCATAATGTACCACTCAAGACTAGGGGGCATTATTTACTAAAGCTGGTGAGTTCAAAGTCTGGTGTGACTCTGCATAGAAACCAATCAGCTTATGTTTTTTTTTGCCAAGGCTTAATTGAAAAAGCCGATTGGCTACCATGCACCAGATTTTGCACTCTCCAGTTTTAGTAAATCTCCCTCATCATGTACCAGTCAAAAATAGGGGGCGTTTTTACTAAAGCTGGAGAGTGCAAAATCTGGTGCAGCTCTGCATAGAAACCAATCAGCTTCCAGTTTTTTTTTTTTTTTTTGTCAAAGCCTTATTGAACAAGCTGATGTTAGAAGCTGCACCATATTTTGTACTCTCCAGTTTTAGTAAAATCAATGCCAATGGGTACACATCTAGTTTTTTAACTAATAATGGAGATCTGCCAGCATGGTAAAGGCATTATTATTATTATTATTATGGCATATATATTAGGCCTTACACCCACACCTTAACTTTACATAGGAATGCCAAACAAGATTCTTCAGCAAGTTAAAATCTATGCAGCAATTTGCATTTTTTTTATTATTATTATTATTATGCTATGTGCATGAAATTTTAGGAAGAATAAAAAAAAAAAAGTCAGCAATTAAAAGAAATGTATAAATAAAATATATATATATATATTATATAATGCTAATAACTATAAAGTTGGTGCTATCCCAATTTATCAAACATGGAAATACACTTTAGAATTTGCATATACCTCTGTATTTTACTATTATCATGGCTAATACACATTGAAAAAAAGTATGTTAAATTATTAATAAACAGCGCCATCTATTCCTAAATGTATGGGCAAGCCAAAGTAAGCTATTTCCTATGCAACCATTCTGATACTGTGAGACTATCATTCTGTATACTGAATTCTTAGAAATTTCCTAGACAGCAGAACAAGCTCTGACAGTCGCTCATTACTTGGAGGAATGGCCTGCCAAGATTTTATTTTCCTACTTTCACTGTACGTGTTCAGAATAGGAGCTATGCTGTTAACATTTTGGATACTTTTTTTTTTTTTTTTTTATCTCTCTCTGACTACAAGGACCAATACTGTTCGTTTCACTCCATAGCTCCTCCTCTGCAACAGTCACAGCACTAGGAAGACTCAGCAGCTCAAAAAAAACACATGCATGCACAATAATAAAGACAAAAACCAATCAAAATTTAAGGGTTCAGTTCCAGCTGATTTTATTTCCTTTAAAAAAAAGTTTATTTACAGAAGTATATCAACAATCTGACAGGCAGTGAAATAAAACATGGTTAGCTGGCATGAAGATATTGCCTCAAATCTTTTTGTTTTGTGGCTTTTGATGGTTAAGACAAAAATTATTTCATACGGCATATTGCACAGGATGGATTACAAAAAAGTTGTTTTAAAAAAATTATGTTAAAAACAGAAGCTACCTCATTCGGCAGAAGTTCTAGTGCCTGTCGTTTAATACATACATAAACACACAATCTTTTTTTTTTTTTTGTCTTTTTTTTTTTTCTTATTATAATAGACTTAAATGTACAAAGATGTTTCACTTTCTTTTTTTTTCTTAAAACACAATAGCTAGAAACCTGAATACATATGCTATCATCATGCCAAAAGAGACTAAAACAATCATAGTTTAGCGACAAGTATAAAGGATTAAATAGTCAAATACGAGAATGAAAAACGCAGTACATAGTGTCGCGAACTCAAATCGGCATTTAGATAGGTCCAGTGGTTTAAACGGCACGGTTTTTTTTTTTTGTAATATAAAAAAGTGCAAAAAACGTGGTCTAGAAGTTAAAGCTACAGGATCCCTTTTTTTTTTTTTTTTTTTTGCTTACAATGTGCACTGGTTGCTTTTAAAGCATCTGAATACAGACTAGCTTAGTTAACCCATTGGAGCTAAAAAGGGACATCTACAATATGTACTCCCCAGCAGTAAAAGGGCTACAAAAAGCAAGCATCTGATAATAATACAGGAGATTGGCGTAGCATTAGAATAAAAAAAAAATAAAGTGGGTGGCCCAATGTTCTACCCCTGCGTTTACCTACTGGAAACAGGCAAATAACATTGCTCCTTTCTTCTCCTCCAAGTTTTAACAGTGCCCAACGAAACGTGCTGCCAATATTCCACTATGGAGGTGGCTGCACAATACCATAAAGTAAAAAATAAAAAGTACAGATATAAAGAGCTATATAAATACTACACATGATCATTAATACCGAGGATTTTTTTTTTTAGTTTTCAACCGACATACAGTGTATTAGCAATACTCTGGAGGTGCAAGTGCACTAGGCTGGAAGGGATGCTGTGACTTTAAGAAGCCTGCAGATTGAAGTGTGTAAACATGGAGTAAATAGGCTGGTTTCACTGTTTTTATTTTTATTATTATTATTTTTTTTTTTGAGATATCAACCAGCCTCCCTGTTTGTAGTTGTGTCAGGAAAAAGTCAGAACTGCAATTGACACCGGTTAAAACACCCCCTTTATATATTTTTTACAAAAATACACTGAGAAAATAATCAAACGTTTTCATCTCTCTTCTTTCTTTTTTGTTTTTTTTAAAAGTGTCAAAAGTCTACATTTAAATATAAAAAATTAAAAGTTAAAACTCTAGCCCTTCAGTGAAGGAGACATAAAAAACGGTGTGGATTTAGGGAAATGGGAGGGGGAGATCTACTAAAAAAAAAATATATATATATATATATATCTAAAATAAAAAGGTAAAAAAAAAAAAGGTTTGGCCAGTATAAATATGTCCACATATAAAATGATATCTGATTACATTTACAAAAGGGGGTGAAGGGGTAGAGGGGGGGGGCTTTATGGATCACCAATGAGAAAGGGAACCCAAAAAAAAACAAAAACAGTCTTTCCATTTACATCTATTGAGTAAATAAAACATACATACTCTGAGAAAAAATTTGGTCCTGAATTATTTTGTTTAGTCCAGCACAGATTTGAGTTGCGTTTGAATCCTTGAAGAGTTAAAAAAAAAAAAAGGAAAGGAAAAAAAAAAAAAAAAAGCTGGTGATTTTCTTAGGAATCAAACATAGCGCCATCTATCTGCTTTATATTATCCTAACACTAAAAACTGTTCAACAGTCTTACAGAAACCTTAAAAAAGATAAGACAGAATAACATGCTATATTAACCCACCAGTGAAAGAATCCAACACCACCGCCATTCTGAGCGAAAGAAAATCGCCCTATTTTTACCACCCCCCCGCCCCCAGGTACCACATAAATATGTAACTTGGTGAAGTTAAAAAAAAAAAAAAAAGAGCTGTCTTACTTCCCAAAGTAGTGTCCTTAAGAAAAAAAAGTCAATTTTCTTCTTGGATGATCAAAAAAAAAAAAACACAGAAAAAAAAACCCCCAAAGGGGTGGCATATCCTTCTCCGAACGTGCAAATCCATTACAGTCTCGTAACGACTACAAAAAAAAAGAATAAAAAGGTACAACGCTTCCCGCATCCAAGGAAAGTGATCTGTGGGGGTCTGGTGGCCCCCCCTTTATAATAAAAAGGTATCAGTTTTTTTTTTCTCTTTGTGCTCCTTCCTTCTCCTCTCCTTTTTGGAAGGTAAAAAAAGCTGCACTGGCTTTTGGAAATAAAAGGGGGGGTGAGCTCTCTCTCTCACACCCCCCACCATCTCTGAGAACTTGTCGCTGTGTGCAGCCCCCCATAAGTGCCTTCTTCACTGTTTTTAAAAAAGGAGCATCTTTTTGAATTTTCATTTTTCAGTTGCCCCAGCGGGGATTTGAACCCATGAGCCCCCTCAAAGCTTTTCTAAGTCTTTCTCTACCGACTGAGCTATCCGGGCTGCAGGAATGGAGAGTGAGGCAGAGCGGGGCACACGTCCCTCCAGAGGAGCCCGTGACCTGTGTGCTGTGCGGGCTGACAGGCTGGCGGGCGGACAGGCGGGAAAACCACCCCCTCCTCCTATTAGATTCTATATATAAGAAACAGAGTGTCGGCTCAGTAGGTGAACACCAGGTTGGAGATGCTGGACTCCAGCCAATCCCCGGAGATCATCTCGCTCACCTCCGGGGTACAGTAGTCCGGGAAGTCGAAGTGAGAGCCCGAGCCGGCCTCCAGGTTAAAGTCCAGGTCCCTGTCCAGGGCCGAGGTGCTGAAGCCGCCCAGGGCCATGCTGTCGAAGCCGGGGCTAGGGTTGAGCTCCAGGAACTCGTCTTCCAGCTCTTCGTCTGAGGAGGAAGCCGGGGAAGATGAAGATGAGGAGGAGGCTGAGGAGGAGGAAGAGGCGGGAGAGGAGGAGGCTGAGGAGGAGTGAGGGGATCCCGGGGAAGTATTGAGGGAGCCGGCTCCGTCCTCATACAGGCTCAGGGGGTCAGTGGCCTCAGTGCTTAGTGTAGGACTGGCGGGGACGGCCATAGGTGAGGAGAAGATATACAAGCGAGGTTTGGGCTTCTTATTAGTGGCGGGAGTCCGAGACTTGTATAGGGAATGATGGTCCAGGACACACGGTTGCTCGGGCACAGCTTTCCCCCCTAAGAGAAGCTTGGGCTTGCTGCACAGCTTGGTGCCCCCAGCACCACCTCCTGCTCCGCTCTTCTTCACCGCAGGCTTCGGGCTCCCGCAGCCCTTGTCCCCCCCACCTCCGCCGGCCTTGGAGCCGCTGCTGCCCCCTCCGCTGCCGCTCCCCCCGCCGCCGCCGCTGGCCTTCACCTTTTTCCGGGGTCGGTACTTGTAGTCCGGGTAGTCGGCCATGTGCTTGAGGCGCAGCCGCTCGGCCTCCCTGATGAAAGGGATCTTATCAGTGTCTTTTAGCTGCTTCCATCTCTTCCCCAGCCGCTTAGAGATCTCAGCATTGTGCATGTCCGGGGATTGCTCCATGATCTTCCTCCGCTCGATCTGTGACCACACCATGAAGGCGTTCATCGGCCGCTTGATGTGCCCGCTCGGGGTCTTACACCAGCTCGGGTCGTCAGCTTTCCCCCCGGTAGAAGCGGTGGAGCCCGGGGTAGGGGACGAAGCCATGTCCAGCTCCAGGCCGGCGCCGGACTCCGAGCTCTCTCCGGCCAATAATGCCTCGGTGTTCTCGGCGGTACCGCTCTGCTGAACCATGCTGGCTGAGGGTGCTGGGGGCATCCAAGAACGGGACTCTTACTGGCCCCTCCGGCCACGGCCAGCCATGGTGTGTCTCTGGGACTTTATTAGAGAGGAGGACTGGGAGGAGAAGAGAAGAGAGAAGGCTCCGCTCATATAGATCCGGCCAGGAGCAGTCCTGAGTGTACACTGCTATGTATAGACGGCATGTATGTGCACAACACTGAGCCTCCTCACACTGCTAACAGCTCGCCTCTATACCGCCTCGCGTCCCTTTATCCCTTCCCCGAGCACCTTTCCGCCAATCCCCGACTGTTTCCAACGCTCCCTCGTGCCAAGCTCCGCCCGCCCGACCCTTATTGGCTGGGAACGCGATGCAATAATAATCACCGCGTGCAATGAGAAGCTCCAGAGCTGACCTCATTCCGATTCACACAGCAAACTTTCCTGCGAGGCCGGGGGAGAGAGAGGGAGATGTGTGTGTAATATATATATATATAGATCTATAGGTGTGTGTGTGTACATCTGTATAGATACTACACCGTGCTCACCTACCCATCTCACTCTATCGCCTGTCTATAGACACACACACACCTACCTACCATCTCACTCGATAGGCACATACCTCATCCTATGTATATATACACGGTGCTCACCTACCGATCTCACTCTATACAACATCATAGACACACACCTACCTACCTATCTCACTCTATAGGTACATACCTCATCCTATGTATATATACACGGTGCTCACCTACCGATCTCACTCTATACACTATCATCGCCTGCCTATAGGCACACACACCTACCTATACACATCTATGGTTGCTTACCTCATGCTCACCTACCGATCTCACTGTATCTATGGATATAGATGTGTATGTGTACACTACAGATCGTGGTCTATCTACACATACATACATACATGCACCTATGTATGTATCTCTGTGTATAGACCTCATCATCTCTTTATGTACACGGTGCTTACCTACTGATCTGAGTGGACGTGTGTGTGTATGTCTCATTTGTCTGTATATAGATACATCCCTGTATATGACTTATGATTGTACATGTGTGTATATATATATGAGAGATCTCTATGTGTGCATACACCTCATGTTCTGTATATATACACATTACTTACCTCCCATATATGTACCTGTGTTAATAGATCTGTAATTACCCGCTTATCTGAGTGTACCTATGTGTGTGTATACACCTCTCTATCTGAGTGTACCTTTGTATAGCTATCCACGTGTGTCTAAGCCTATCCGAATGTACCTATGTGTGTGTGTATACACCTCTCTATCTGAGTGTACCTTTGTATAGCCTATCTGAATGTACCTATGTATGTATAGATGTCTATGTCTGTGTCTAGTCTTCCTATGATGTCAGTATAGCCCAGCCTGCAGTGGTCCCCAGTACAGGTCATACACGGTGCTCTCTCTCTCTCCCACCCAGGCAGGATCTTGTCTACACGTCTCTGCCATGAGATGAGAGCAGGCTGCTGTACATGGAGCGGATGTCAGTAATGAGCCCTCCTGGCAGTCCAGACACATTTGCAGTATATATGTGTAGCGTGAGAGATGCAGACAGTACTCTGTGTACACACCTCATGTCTCCCATTCCTCATGTGTAGTGAAGGGGTGTGTGATCAGTCACATAGTGCTGTTTTCTGTATCGGGCTCCTCGGTCTATATGACATATGTTCTCTCTCTCTCTCCTGTGTACAAACCTCATGTGGGATAGGGGTGTGTGTTCTGTATTGGGGTCCTCTCCTCTGTCTATAGGATGACAGTTCCCTGCGCTCTCTCTCCTGTGGGTGTGTGATCAGTCGCCTGGCACCGTTCTCCTGTCTATAGGATGGCAGTTCCCTGTGCTCTCTCCTGTGGGTGTGTGATCAGTCACCTAGGACTGGTCTCATCTGTATATATCATGACAGTTCCCTGTGCTCTCTCTCCCCTGTATACACACACCTCATGTGTAGGGTAGGGGATGTATGATCAGACAGCTAGGACCGTTCTTCTGTATGACAGTCCCTGTGTAGATGAGGTGTGATCAGACACTTAGTCTCCCATCTATAGGATGGCAGTCCCTGTGGGTGTGTGATCAGACACCTAGGACCGTTCTCCTGTATGTAGATGTCCCTGTGTAGATGAGGGTGGGCGTGTGATCAGTCACCTAGGGCCGATCTCCTGTATGACAGTCCCTGTGTAGATGAGGATGGGTGTGTGATCAGTCTACCATCTATAGGATGACAGTCCCTGCTGTATAGATGAAGATGATTGTGGGTGTGTGATCAGTCTCACCTAGGACCAGTCTCCTATCTATAAGATGACAGTCCCTGCTGTATAGATGAGGGTGATTGTGGGTGTGTGATCAGTCTCCTATCTATAAGATGACAGTCCCTGCTGTGTAGATGAGGTGTGATCAGACACCTAGTCTCCCATCTATAGGATGGCAGTCCCTGTATACATGAGGGTGATTGTGACATCTAGGGCCGTTCTCCTGTATATAGATGAGGGTGGGTGTGTGATCAGATACCTAGGACCAGTCTCCCATCTATAGGATGACAGTCCCCGCTGTATAGATAAGGGGGGATCGGTCACCTAGGACCAGTCTCCCATCTATAGGATGACAGTCCCGCTGTATAGATTGGTGTGTGATCGGTCACCTAGGACCAGTCTCCCATCTATAGGATGACAGTCCCTTCTGTATAGATGAGGTGTGATCAGATACCTAGGACCAGTCTCCCATCTATAGGATGACAGTCCCCGCTGTATAGATAAGGTGTGATCAGTCACCTAGTCTCCCATCTATAGGATGACAGTCCCCGCTGTATAGATAAGGGGGGATCGGTCACCTAGTCTCCCATCTATACTATCACAGTCCCCGCTGTATAGATGAGGATGACGGTAGGTGATCAGACAGGACCGCAGTGTGTGATGGAGCAGCATTGAGCGGTGCTGGGTGTCACGCCCCCTTCTACATTCACACACACGGCTGCAGCCGCTCTCAATGAACGGCGGTGTGGAGTAGGGGGGGGCGGTGAGACGAGGCCGTGGCGTCAATGGACTCGCCGTACGTGTCTCTCGTAGCGGGAGAAGCCGTGTCTGTCCGCGGCGTTCATTCTTCCCTCAGCCTGCAGCCCACGTGCTCCTCTCTGGAAGTCCCCCTAGGCCAGGAGAGTGAGAGCACTGAGCAGGAAGGAGGAAAGGGAAGGCGGCGAGGAATTGCAGCTGCAGAAGGGGGGCGTGCCGCGAAGAACTGCATGGCGAGAAGGGGCGGCCCCGACCGCCTCCCCGCCCTGTCTGCAGCTAGAGGCCAATGAGCGTCCTAAACCCGCCTTGTTTACACAATAAGGTCCCGCCCCCTCCTGGAAGAGCGAGGGGGTGTGTGTGCGCCGTCTGGCTGACTGTCTGAGGTGGGGGAGGGGGCGGTGAACCTGAGGCGGCTGAGGTCATGTGCGGAGTGTGCTGGGATGGCGGAGGGCTCCTTGTCACTATTATTCATAGCACGGTGTGTGTGTGTGTGTGCCGGGGGGGAGGGGCCATACATTAACCCCTAAAGCTCCGCCGCCTGTCACTGCACGGTCTACCCCGCAACAAGACTGCCGTCACCGAACGTGTCTGAGGAGGGGGGAGGGGTGTCACTAGCATGGTAACAAGACTCACACACCCACCGCCAGGCTGAGGAGAGGAAAGGAGGGGATGGTGGCACTGCATGGAGACAAGCCTGGGCTGCTCGGAGACAGAGCCCTGATTTGCTGCTCCTGTCACCGGGCAAGCCGCCACCAACACGGCGGGGCTCACCTACCTCCCCCTCAGGAGGATCCGTGTATGTCCTCACACTTCGTGTATGAAGACTCCCATCCACAGTATCTCTATGTATCGCTCTCTGTGTCCTCCTTCCATAGAGGAGCGCTGTCTGTCCTGGCGGAGGGGAGAGTTCAGCCGAGGTTGTGTCCTGAGTCAGACTGCACTGGGGGGGAGAGCCGCTTGGTGGCAGTAGTGAGCCTGAGACAGGCGGCCACGTGTAGACTGACATCTGGGAGCTGTACACTGTAACATCACATCATGGAACCTTCATCTAACATGAATACAGGGTTAGATCCCCCTTCTAGTGACATCTAATGTGCAATAAAGGCGTATTAAACCCTCTACTGGAGTAACACTGAATTCCAGGTATGGATTTATTTGCATGGTATGGTCCAACGTGTGTGTGTGTGTGTATGTATGTATGTATATATATATATATATATATACACATACATACATACACACACACACACCATACCTGTGTGATCCCTGTGGATCTATAGCAGTCACTGCTAATGCAATTATCACCGCTGTCATCCTGGTCCTGTGCCGAGCATCCCGCTGCATAGCAACCGCAGGACCAGGACGTGTATTTTCTCAATGAATGCAAAGCATTCTCCCATTGGATAAGATGGAGATCATAATCACCACCCCCACCTCTACACCTTACAAGGTGTTCTGTGAATGGCACCCATGCCAAGTAAGCAACCCCCTGTGTTCACTGTGCAGAATTAACCATGTAAAGAGCGCCAGGCTGCTTCAGAAAAAAAATAATAGTGTACAAATACTGTAACTGCTGACTTTTAATATTAGGACACATATCTGTCCAGGGATCCAGCGGCATCTTCACCACAGCTGATTGATCGGCTTTCTGGGGGCTGTCACCACAATTTCTTGTAAAGGAAACCGGCAGTTAAAGCAGCGTTCCACTCGGTTTTGTGTTTAGTAAAAGTCAGCAGCTACAAAAAGCGTATCCGCTGACTTTTAATAAACACACTCGCCTGTCCCACGATCCAGCAATGCGGCCACCTGAACCCTCAGTTATCTCCGGCGCCATCATTACAAGTGTGGGCACCCGGTTGTGACATCTTGCGGCTTCACCCTTAGGCTCCATTCACACCTAGGCGTATAAACGCCTGAAGCGCAACGCCGCAGCAGCCCCTAATACGCTGGAGGGGTGATTTTACATGGTTGGCTATGGAGATGGTTCACATCTCCACGCCGAAACGCCTGAAGCTCAAAACAAGTCCCGGACCCTTTTTTTCGGGCGGCTTCGGGCATAGCCGACCATGTAAAAAATCACCCCTCCAGCAAAAAACAATGTTTAAAACGCGGGACAAAATGCATATTCCATGTCGCCGCAATGCACCGCATATTGCCGACGCAAAGGTGTGAATGCAGCCTTAGCATTATAGGATCACTGGTAACTGATGATGTAACTAGTTAGTCAGTTCCCCCAGTGTCAATTATTGTCAGATTGAGCGCCACAATATTGCAGTCCCATTATAAGTCTCTGATCGCCACCATTAGTAGTTTAAAAAAAAAAAATCCAGTAAATATAGCATAGTTTGTAGACACAACATTTTTCACACAAACCAATCAATGTACACTTACTGGGATCAGTAAAAACTAGTGCTGTCAAGCGATTACAATTTCTAATCGCGATTAATCGCATTAATGTCATAGTTAACTCACGATTAATTGCCAGTGTTTTTTTTTTTGTCAGCACGTACCTCTTAATCCCGATTTTCACCTGACAGTGATCCCGCGGGATTGGGCGTTCCCAAGCACTGCCTGTGATTGACAGGCTTCCGAACGGCGCATACTGCGCGTCACAGGTTGCCGACAGAACCCGAACGTCGGTGCGCATGCGCCGTATAGAGCCGCACCGACGTTCGGGTTTTTCCGGCAACCTGTGATGCGCAGTATGCGCCGTTCGGAAGCCTGTCAATCACAGGCAGTGCTTGGGAATGCCCACTCCCGCGGGATTGCCGTCAGGTGAAAATCGGGATTAAGAGGTACGTGCTGATAAAAAAAAAATGTTTTAAAGGGTGAACCTCCTTAATCGCGCGATAAAAAAATTGACGGCGTTAAAATGGGTTTGTGTTAACGCCGTTAATAACGCGTTTAACTGACAGCACTAGTAAAAACCCAATGATTATCAAATACTACCAAATGAAAGCTCTATTTATGTGACAAAAAAAGATATAACATTTGTTTGGGTACAGCATTGCATGATTGCGCAATTACTAGTTAAATTGTCGCAGTGCTGAATAGCAAAAAATGGCCTGGTCATGAAGGGGTGAAATCTGGTGGTAAAACAAAAAAAAAACTTTGTGCAGGTTGGCCAGTAGGCCAAATGCAGAAGCTTCTCTGAAGTCTTGGCCAAAAACTATCATTTATCTGCCACATCCTATACGTTAGGACATGTGGTCCTTCAAGCATTATAGGATCAAGCACTTCCCTTCTTTTACATATCTGCACATGCGCAGTGTGCTCCCCTCCCCTTGTCAGCAGAGTTAGAGGGGGTAGCAGCAAGCCTCAAAGGATATCCTGTAATTTGTGATCATTTTCCATATTTTGCTCCAGTCTTCTGGACATCTGGTGCTGAATTCAGTAAGCGTGTTGTATGGGAGGGAGAAGGAGGGGATTTTGAAAGGAGTCAGAATGTTCTTTATTTTTCAGGAAAGAGGAAGGAGTTTTTCCTTTCTTCTCTCTGGTGGTCTGTACTATAAAAAGTAGCTGTGCATATAAAGCAGGCACACACTGACACTGATTGTATATTCATATATACAATATCTCACAAAAGTGAGTCTGCATGGCTGTCATCCCAGAAGGAAGCATCTTTTAACCACTTGCCTACAGGGCACTTTCACCCTCTTCCTGCCCATGCCATTTTTCAGCTTTCAGCGCTGTCACACTTTGAATGAGAATTGCGCAGTCATGCAGCACTGTACCCAAATACAAATTTTCCCCACAAATAGAGCTTTCGTTTGGTGGTATCTGATCACCTCTGCGTTTTTTATTTATTGCGCTATAAACAAAAGAAGAGGGACAAGTTTGAAAAAAAAAACACAATATTTTTAACTTTTTGCTATAATAAATATAATTTTATTTTTTTTGTTAACAATTTTTTTCTCAGTTTAGGCCGATATGTATTCTTCTACATATTTTTGGTAAGTAAAATCGCAATAAGCGTATATTGATTGGTTTGTGCAAAAGTTATAGGCTCAGATTCTCGTATATGGGCGTAAAACTGTGCGGGCGTAACATATCTGATTTACGTTACGCCGCCGCAAGTTTTACAGGCAAGTGCTTTATTCACAAAGAACTTGCCTGTAAAGTTGCGGCGGCGTAGCGTAAATCACCCGGCGCAAGCCCGCCTTAATCAAATTAGCCGGGTAGGGGGCGTGTAGCATTTAAATTAGGCGCGTTCCCGCGCCGAACGTACTGCGCATGCGCCGTCCGGAAAATATCCCAGGGTGCATTACTCGAAATGACGTCGCAAGGACGTCATTTGTTTCGACGTGAACGTAAATGGCGTCCAGCCCCATTCACGGACGACTTACGCAAACAACGTAAATTTTAAAATTTCGACGTGGGAACGACGGCCATACTTAACATTGGTTGCCCCTCATATAGCAGGGGCAACTTTACGCCGCGCAAATCTAACGTAAACGTCGTAACTTCACTGCGTCGACCGCGCGTACGTTCTGGAATTCGCGTATTTTGCTAATTTGCATACTCGATGAGGGAAAATGACGAAGGCGACACCTAGCGGCAAAAAAAATAATTGCATTTAAGACCCGACAGCGTAAGAGCCTTACGCCTGTCGGATCTAATGGATATCTATGCGTAACTGATTCTAAGAATCAGTCGCATAGATACGACGGCACAGATTAGGACTTACGACGGCGTACATTGCGTTGCGCCGTCGTAAGCCCTTTGAGAATCTGGGCCTAAGGGTCTACAAAATAGGGAATAGATTTATAGCATCTTTATTATTAATTTTTTTTTACTAGTAATGGCGGCGATTAGTGATTTTTATCGTAACTGCGATACTGCGGCGGACACATCGGACACTTTTGACACGTTTTTGGGGCCATTCACATTTACACAGCGATCCCTGCAATAAAAATGGATTGATTACTGTATAAATGTGACTGGCAGGGAAGGGGTTAATACTAGGGGGCGATCAAGGGGTTAATGTATTCCCTAGGGAGTGATTCTTACTGTGGGGGGAGGGGAGTGACTGGGGGAGGTGACCGATGGTTGTCCCTATGTACAAGGGACACACCATCGGTCCCCTCTCCCTGACAGGACGTGGATTTGTGTGTTTACACACACAGATCCACGGTCCTGCTCAGTTACTGGGCAATCACGGGTCCCCGGCTGCCATCGCGGCCGCCGGACACGCGCATCGGGTCCCCAGTGACACGGCGGGTGCACGCAAGCGCGCCCCCTAGTGGCTTTTAAAGGTGCAACGTCATATAACGTCCACCCAGAACAATAGGGTCTGCCTCCTGCCGTTATTTGACGGCGGGCGGTGGAAAAGTGGTTAAAGATGATGCACAAGAAAGCTTGCAAACAGTTTGCTGAAGACAAGCAGACTAAGGACATGGATTACTGGAACCATGTCCTGTGGTCTGATGGGACCAAGATAAACGTATTTGGTTTAGATGTGTCAAGCGTGTGTGGCGGTACAAGGTGAGGAGTACAAAGACAAGTGTGTGCCTACAGTCAAGCATGGTGGTGGGAGTGTCATGATCTGGGGCTGCACGAGTGCTGCCGACACTGGGGAGCTACAGTTCATTGAGGGAACCATTAATGCCAACATGTACTGTGACATACTGAAGCAGAGCATGATCCCCTCTCTTCGGAGACTGGGCCGCAGGGCAGTATTCCAACATGATAATGGCCCCAAACACACTTCCAAGACGACCACTTCCTTGCTAAAGAAGCTGAGGGTAAAGGTGCATGTCTCCAGACCTAAACCCTATTAAGAATCTGTGGGGCATTCTCAAACGGAAGGTGGAGGAGTGCAAGGTCTCTAACATTTACCAGCTCCGTGATATCGTCATGAAGTAAAAGAGGACTCCAGTGGCAATCTGTGAAGCTCTGGTGAACTCCATGCCCAAGAGGCTTAAGGCAGTGTTGAAAAATAATGGTGGCCACACAAAATATTGACTTTGGGCCCTATTTGAAAATGTTCACTTTGGCGTGTACTCACTTTTGTTCCTAGCGGGTTAGACATTAATGGCTGTGTGTTGAGTTATTTTGAGTTATTTTGAGGGGACAGCACATTTACACTGTTATACAAGCTGTACAATCCCTACTTTACATTGTAGCGAAGTGTCATTTCTTCAGTGTTGTCACATGAAAAGATATAATAAAATATTTACAAAAATGTGAGGGGTGTACTCACTTTTGTGAGATAATTTGCAGGGTCATTATATACTCAATCCCGATGATAGGTCAGATGACAGGAGGTCTCACCCAGGGGTCAGAGGAGCCCCAGCCAAGAGACAGGAGGTCTCACACAGGGGTCAGACAAACTACAGTAAGGAGACAGAGGGTCTCACCCTGGGTTAGATGTGCCCTGCCAGGAGATAGGAGGTCTCGTTCCAGGAGTAAGGTGGGCCCCTATTGGGGTGTCAGGAGAACCCCTATCCAGATGCCAGAATTGGGCTGTGCAGCAGGACGCCGAGACTAAAGGCTATTAGAGCCAAGTGAACGAGTAGAGCTGGGCAACACAGTCAGAGGGACTGGTAAGAAGAGCAGTGGTGCTGCCAACAAGGGAACTGGGGGCTCAGTATTCTTTTTCGTTTGTCTGTTCATATTGATGTGGAAAAACCCCTGCGTGGGCAACTGTTGTCTATGTGAAATTTCTGTTGTATTTAATAAAAGTGGGCTGCCATGCCCTTAAATACAGTCTTGACTACAGTTTTTGGCCTGTTCTGAGTGGAACCTGTCCTGTTAAACCACTGTATGGTCTTGGCCACCGTGCTGCAACTCAGTTTCAGGGTCTTGGAAATCTTGTTATAGCCGAGGCCATCTTTATGTAGATCAACAATTTTTTTTTTTTTAAGCTCCACAGAGATTTATTTTCCATGAGGTGTCATGTTAAACTTCCAGTGACCAGTATGAGAGAGTGAGAGTGATAACACCAAATTTAACACACCCACTCCCTATTTACACCTGAGACCTTGTAACACTAACCAGTCACATGACACCAGGGGGGGGGGTGGTTAATTGGGCCCAATTTGGACATTTTCCCTTAGGAGTGTACTCACTTTTGTTCCCAGCGGTTTAGACATTAATGGCTGTGTGTTGAGTTATTTTGAGTGGACAGCAAATTTACACAAGCTGTACACTCACTACTTTACATTGTAGCAAAGTGTCATTTCTTCAGTGTTACAAAAATGTGAGGGGTGTACTCACTTTTGTGAGATACTGTATATATATCTTTACGTATAATATATATATATATATATATATATATATATATATATATATATATATATACTGTATATATGTAGGAAATTCCCCTGCTTTTCTCTGGGACTTGGCCCAGTAGATATTTGTTTGTTGATAATATTAATTGTTGGTATAGTTTTCTCCACTGATAGTTTATTGGTCGGTCCATCACTTTGCTGTTTGAGGCCCATACTCCCTTATGTAGAAAATTTTACCCATGATTATCTGTCCTTGTCTGGAGAACCAAATGTATTCTCTGTACCCTCCCCTTGGCTTTGGCAATTTTCATATTGGTTGACCTTTTCTTTAACAAGCCTTCATTCAGGAGTTGATTCCATCAGATCATATTTATAGTATGATCTCTAGATTTGTTGTATGCCTAGTCACTACTGCCCACCTCTCAGTTGGACTGCTTTTGGATGTCCCGACTGCTTAAGAATTCCTATGATTCCTGTGTCTACAAAAAAGAAAATAAGATTTTTACACTTGGGGTAAAGTCTTTTTCTTGAAGTCCATTGGTTTCACCTCTCTGTGTTATTGGCTTTTGTAGTGCTTGCTCACAAACAGAAGCATGACAGTTGGAAGTGGGGTTATAGCAGGGGTCAGCAACCTTTTTCCACTAAAGGGTTGGATTCAATGTATGTGAATGCATTGAGGGCCACATTCACCTGCTAATTAATTAAGATAATAATCTGGACCCCTTTACATTACACAGCCCCCCTGCACATCAAACAGCACCCCCCTGCATAATCACACTGCCCCACCACTTCCACCACCACCACCACCATGTTACGGTGGTGGAATAGCAACAAACTTCAGTACTTAAAAATCTCCATAGGTTATGTTTTCAAAATTTCGACAGGTTACCTGTTTAGGGTCCTTTCACACGGGGCTGTCCGTGTGAGGGCTCTGCTTTAGCTCAGTGGAGATCGCTGAGTCGATCCCCGCTGAGCAGGCAGATGACAGGTCGGTCTCTGCACACTGTGCAGGGACCAACCTGTCTGAGCGCCGCTCTCCCCTATGGGGCATTGGATGCTAATGGACCGTAGAGTCCGATCCGATAGATGGATAGAAAAGTAGGGTTTTTCTCCTTCACACTTTGGCGGGTCGGATGTCAGCGGGCATGTCACCGCTGACACCCCTGGCTCCATAGAGGAGCACAGAGCATCTGTTCAGGTCCGCCTAAAAAACTGACAGGCGGACCTAAATGGTCCGTCCCTGCGAAAGGGGCCTAAGGCCCCATACTCACGACCAAACATGTTTGCTGAAACTGGCCCGCGGACCAGTTTCAGCATACATGTTTGGTCGTGTGTAGTTACGAGCGTACAGAATTTCACCGTACATTTGCCCGCCGGGCCGTTTTTCAGCAGACATTTATTTCCAAACTTGTTTTAAAACCGTCCGCTCAAATCCTGTCCGAACGTACATGTTTGGTGGTGAGTACACAAAACCAACGTACAAAAACCCCGCGCATGCTCAGACTAAATGAGGCCACGGGAGCGCTCGTTCAGGTAAAACTCACGTTTGTTTGGGATATGGCACATTCGTCAATAGAAAGATTAATTCTAGCAATAGAACACTGAAGCAAAACACACAATAACCAATGCTTGATGCCGTCGTTTTATTCATTCTTCTCTTGCTATAACTAATCAGTTATTTAGCTCATGTTATTTCAACTGAGTTGTTCCATACTGAAAAGTGACATTTGTTAGCTGTGATGTAGTAAGATTTTTGCAAACTTTTATTGGCCCGACGTATCATATTTTTAGTGGTCCTCCACATTTCAAATTTTTTGCTTTTAATGTTTAATGGTTATCTTTCCCACTTTCTTTAGGTGTTTATAGTTATGTCACCATTTAGAATATTTTAATAGGAAATAGTTTTGATTTAGCTTTTGTTTGTATATTTAACATGATTTTTTTGAAGGTTGTTTAAATTGTCTACCATGTTGGCACACCAAATGACCCCCCCCCCACATGAGTTAGTGAATAGTTTAGATTAAACATTTTATTTGTTTGTAATGTTTGATGCCTAAAATAATACCCACAGTATTACAAACAATAGGCACGTTTTTCAAATCAACAAAAAGGCTTTTATTTGAGCAAATTATAAAAAGGATCAAAAACAGAATGGCAGCACTTGAACAGCTAGCAACATACATGCAAACTTGCATTTCAAACATGGTGAAGGATAAACTAGCCAACCTCAGGAAGCACACAAAATAAAATCTGAAGCAGCAGCACATAACCAAAGGAACCCAAGCTGTGGTAGTCCAAACAAGATGCCATTTGTGGGGGATCAAATGGAAGGCAGGGCATCAACGTCTCCTCTTCCTTGCAACCTTCCTTCCAGGCTGCCTTCCAGCGGGTCTTCCCTGGGCCCTTGCAGGTGGGGATGATGTGGCAGCAGGAGAATGGTGTTCAGCAAGCCGGGCCGGGTCACATAGCCCAGTGTCTGGGGTCAGCAGCTCCCTCTGCATCCACCAAAGGGCCTGGTTGATGATGCCCTTGGCCAATTGCCTCTGCTCCTCCGTGCCTTTATTGAGGTCATGTGCCACGGAGGCACTGTAGGCCTCAGTGGGGTTGAGGGGGGCCCTCATGATGGCACTCGCCTCCTGAATCATTTTCAGGCTGGCTTCCTCCACTGCCCCCAATTTCTTCTTACGGCCTGGTGGCCTAATATAAAGGGGAGGAGCCTGGCTGGTGGTGCTTGTCCTGGGGAGCTGCTGAACGCCACTGGGCCCGGCCTCCTCCTGGCTGCCACTGACCCCTTCGTCCTGGCTGACAGTGAGGAGAGGATCTGCCACCTCCTGGCTGGTCTCTTCTTCCTGTGTAAAAAAAAGGGACATGTTGTAATATATTTAGGAATATACTCACTCACATTTTCATGCTTGAATCTTATTTTTTGCCTTGAATTTAAACTTGAAAACAGACTCACCCTCTGACCCCTGCAGTTGTCATCCCTGACACCTATTTGTTTGCCCACGATTTTAGATTTTTACTTCCCAGCTTGTATTTTATTAACCAATATCAAGTCAAGAATCAAACAATAATTAAGATTATTACATAACTAGTTATGAAACTACTATACCTCATCATCGTAGAGGCGCAGATCTGCCTCTCTGTCAGCCAGGCCCTCTTCATCCGACTCTGCAGGGCTGTGGTGATCTGGGGAAGTCCCGCTGGGAGGTAGCGTGGAGGAAAGGTTGGGATTCAGACTTGACATTGATGCCCTGCCTTCCAGTTGATCCCGCAAAAATGACATCTGGTTGTAATACCACAGCTTGGGTTCCTTTGGTGGTCTTGCTGCTGCTCCAGATCTTAGCTGCTTTTGGTGAGCTTTGTACGCTCTCCTATATGTGCCCCTGAGGTTGGCAAGTTTATCCTTCACCATGTTGGCACTGCATTCTGGCACCCATGTCCTCATGTATGCTGCTAGCTGTTCAAGTGCTGCCGCTCGTACGTCCTTGTTATGATAATGGTCCTGCTTTGAATCCCACAGGATGGGCATTTCCCTGAATTTATCCAGCAAATGCTGGATAATGTCTTGGCTCTGCAGGAGATCCATTGTGAAATTAGGATTTACTCTTTTTTTTTCTAGATTGAAAAAATAAAAAGAAACCAAAAACACAATTAAAAAAAGCCTCAGCATTTACATTGATAGAATATGTTGTTTAAAAAGTAGTACCTATATAGAAATACAAACACAGTGTCTCTTGTTTAGAAAATGCTGGCCAGCTCTGCCCCATTGGTTGGTTTTAGATAACATTTTTTTTATACATGCCGCCCCTTTGGTTACATTGCAGGAAATAATATAAATCTACAACCATACACAATTATTACAAATGACAGCATTCATCAAGCCACTATTGCATGTGTAGATATCCTGCCCCTCAGCATTGATTACATGAAAGAAACTTCCTAATGACCTCTGTCCAACCAACACAGAACAATACTTGGCCTGATCTGAATACACCCTACATAATTGATAATGAGTCACAGCATTTTTGATCTCTCTATTTTGTGATGTCTACAAAAGCATTTGGGTATGAAAATCACATTCTGGTATCCAAGAGACATAATAGCTTAATAAAACTGTGCAACCAACAGACCAAACCCCCATCCCATTGCTCTACATTTTAGAGCCCGCTGCTGATCCCATGTTTAAATTTCTTACCTGCCTCTCTCACAATCCTCGTTTCTTCCGCTCGCTGAATTAACACGTAACCTACGTAATCACGTCAAGCGCCTTTTATACACTCCGCGTATGTATGAAACGCCGCCCTCGTCACCTTTGCCATGCCCCTAATCAATTGAAAAAGTAAATATGGCGTTAACTGTGTAGGTTCTGGAATCGCGCGAATATTCTCCGCGTAACGTACGTCAATACGTTGTTGGCATTCGCGACACTCCGCATATGCAATAATCCCCGCCCTCATCTCCGCCCCTGACGGGACATTTCCTCGTTTCCACGCCCCTAATCTCTGTGGGAAGGAAAGATGGCGATGTCACACGAGCGGGCACGGAGCTCTCATGGCGCAAGTGAAGGGACAGAGGCTGGACCGTCCCGATCCAGGCCTAAAAGATATAAAGCCACTAATATGGCGTTCGAAGAAATGGTGGAGTTGGTTTACATCATGAGGAGGAAGGATTATGATGGTGAATGTGGGCCCTACAAAACACCGAACCGTAGGAAGTCACACATAATGGACAAGGTGGCAAGGAGAATGAGGAGAATGTTTGGTGTCACCAGGTCAAAGGAGCAACTACGGAAGCGTTGGTCCGATTTAAAATTGAGGGAGCCACATCACATGAAGAAGATACTAAAAATTCTGCGTAAAAGTAAGTCCATATTATTTAAGGGGGGGGGGGGAAATGTCTGCAATAATGTGTTGACATGTATTTTTTCACATCTGCCTCCTTGGCCTGCTTGTACTTTTGAACACGTGTAGATACTGTATTGTGTTTATGTCAAATAACAACCTTAAACAAATTTGGTGAAATAGTAAACACGCGTAATATGACATTGTTTAGCAAAAATGTGACGTTACTCCAGGAACAACACACCTGGACATGGCTGACTGGCCCCAAACTTGGTTTTCCAACATTGTTGACTAGCAAAATCACAGAAATTAAATTGAGTGAATGTGACAGGCAAACAAGATTCATTCTCCAAAATGCTAATAAAGCTGATGTTTTAACATCTTGAAATGCAAAGCACCTGTGTCTCAAAAATCTAAGTATATTTATTTGGAGGGTCGACGAGAATTAATGTTTTGGGGTGACATCCATTTGTGTCACTTCTTTGCAAAAAAGGGGCAGGATCAGAGCTTGGCCTAGAACTACGCCAAAAATGGAGGATTGCTGAAAGAATAAACAACCAAAAATCATCATAAATGTATCGTCTATGCAATGTGTGCGATTTATGATATCCAATATCTGTGTGCTGATGAGTATACCTTTTGTTTTTTATTATTTCTTATAGGGGAAAGAAGACGCCAGCAATTGGAGGAGGCAGAGAGGGCCAGACACCCGGAAAATCAAACACCTCCACATGTTGAGCAGGAGGAGGCTGGGGAAGGAAGAGAGGAGGATGTGGAAGGAGAAGAGGATGTGGAAGGAGAAGAGGATGTGGAAGGAGAAGAGGATGTGGAAGGAGAAGAGGATGTGGAAGGAGAAGAGGAAGGAAGAAAGGAGGAAGGAAGAGAGGAGGAAGAAGTTATTTTGGACTTAGAATTTATATCAGATGAAGGGCAAGTGGCGGAAGAACAATTTGGCGAATTGCAAGAAGGTGGATTGATGGATGAAGGAGGAGTCGAAGATGATGGGGAGGTGGTGGAAGAAGGAGGAGTGATAGAAGATGATGGGGAGGTGGTGGAAGAAGGAGGAGTGATAGAAGATGAAGAAATTGGGGATGTGGAAATTATCAGGCCATCAGGTCAGTGTCACCCCTATATTAATAGGGCCAAACATATGCAGATAGGCTGGAAATTATTTACATATTTTGAATGCCAATTTGTTTCTTTTTAGGGGATCAAGATGGAGTAGCACATTTTTCACGCGCAAGTGCTTCTATCATTATACAGCAACTAATGGAGTGCAGCACGGAAATGGACATTATGCAGGAAAGGATGCTAGTCATGGAGCAGAATGTGCGAAATGTCATTTCAGAGTGTAGCACGGAAATGGAGAACATGCGACAAAGGATGCTAGTCATCAACCAAAATTACAAAAATATCATGGACATGATGGGCCGTGTCAAAGACTGAACCACAGAAGCCCATCCCCCGCCCATCCCCCGCCCACAAAACCCTTTTTAATTTTTGTACTTTAGAATACGCCAAAATTTCTAAATGCACACACAGTGTGCCAATATGTGCTAGCTGCCATCACAGACTATCTATTGTCTGTGCTTTGTGGGTACAAACCCCTCCTCGATCCTCAAGTAGTTGAGAGGAAGGGTTTGCTCCCACAAAACACAGACATTGATCACCCATGATGTCAGATAGCACATGTGGCCATTTGTCTGTTTAACCAATGACATTTGGCGAGTTTGCACTGAATGTGTGCATTTAGAAATTTTGGCGTGTTCCAGTGTGAAAGCACACCATCCATATGACTGACTGCTGTTATTGTTTTTAATTTTTGTTTGGTGTTGATCTTTTTTGGTTTGTAAATGTTTCCAGTTTCAGATCACAAAACGAACAATAAATCTCACCTAAAGAAAGAAGTTAACTAATTTTGGTAAAAAATCCTAAAATTTTTGTGTTGTGTTAAAATCTTGTTGAAAAAATTAGACACAAACAAATGACAAGCCCAAAAATTCTTGCGTATAGTTTTAGTGAAATTATTCTTACATTGTGTTTCGATCATTATTATTGATAATCACTGTCAATAAAGACAAAAAAATAAATAATTAAAAGCCAATATTTTGTCTCAAGAATTTGCAGGAAATGTTTTCTGCCTAAAAATACACATTTCTTGTTAAAAAATGAATAAACTAAAAAAATAAATATGAGACATCAAAAGCAGAAAAATGAGTGGCTTCTTATTTCTAGACTGAATACCCAGTTAGTAGATGAGTGAATAATGTGCAAATGTGGTTAGTTTATACATCTGAGTAAGTAAATCTGGCACTAGAAGTGCACTATTTTTGGAGATAACCTGGAAGACAGAAAAATAGAGAAAAAGCAGTAATGACAAACAACTGTATAAAGTCCAATGGTCTAATTATTTATTAGTTGTGAGAATATTCCTTTCTTTGGGGGCCGAATTAGAAAGAAATATGATCTGGCATAGCAATGGCCCCCCGACCCATGAAGTACTCAACATATTTGTCGCGTACCTCACGAGCAGATTGGGGGGCCAAGCCAGCGCGACCAGTGTCCAGGCCAGGAATGTTCTCTGAGGGTAGTCCTGCCTCAGAGCCCATGGAGGCTAGGTACGTCTGGGAGTGCCTGCGTAGAAAATTGTGCAAAATGCAGCAGGCAAATATAACGGTGTTCAATTTATATTCCGCCAAATGTATCGATGTCAGGAACAGGCGGAACCGGTTGCTGAGGATCCCAAAGGCATTCTCGACTACCCTCCGAGCCCTGGACAACCGAAAATTGAACACACTCCTCTCTAAGGTGAGGGTCCTCTGGGGAAAAGGCCGCATTAGGTGAGGTCCAAGGCCGAAAGCCTCGTCCGCTAGGAACACAAACGGAAGTCCTTCCACATTATCTTCATCTGGTGGCAATGCCAGACCACCAGTTTGGAGACGATCATAGAAATCAGTCCGTGCGAACACTCCCCCATCTGACATCCGGCCGTTCTTCCCCACGTCCACATATAGAAACTCATACTGTGCCGATACCACCGCCATCAACACAATACTATGATAACCCTTGTAGTTATAATAGTAGGACCCCGAGTGGGGTGGGGGCACAATGCGGACGTGTTTCCCATCTATTGCTCCACCGCAGTTAGGAAAATCCCACCGCTCGGCAAATTGGGAAGCCACAGACTGCCATTCCTGTGGTGTGGAGGGTAGCTGTGGGGACAAACAAAAAAAGAGATTTAGTACTTTGGCACATAAACATTGCAAACAGAATCCTACAAGCATCCTTGTGCAACTTTACATTTTTAAAATAGCATTTGCAAATTATGAAGGGAGAATTTCGGGGCACAAATATATAGGCCCACTTAATTAAGAAGAGACTCCACAGCCCTCTGATGGGGACAAAAACACTTTGAAGGGGGGGTGGGGGGTGTTAAAACTGTTTTTAGAAAAAAAAAAAAAAAAGTGGCATGGTGGGGGTTGGCCCGAAGATAGCATGCTGGACAGGTTAATATTGGGTAAGATCAAAATATGCAGGTAGGCCAAAATAAAAAGAACATGTAAAAGCTGATATCAACATGCATAGTGAGAAAAGGGAACGTTAGTTAAACACACAGCATATCTGGGAAATAAAATAAAAAGTTAGTTTGCCACATTATTAAAGACACATTGTGAGGTTAAAATGAGGAAACTTACCTTCATATACTCCTCGTGCATAACTTTAATGATGGCAGCACACGTGTCCGGTATGATGACCCCAAGCGCCTGCGGAGAGATGCCTGTCGAGAACTTGAGGTCCTGCAGGCTCCTCCCAGTCGCCAGGTACCGCAACGTGGCAATAAGCCTCTGCTCGGCCGTGATGGCTTGGCGCATCACAGTGTCCTGCCTCATGATATAGGGGGACAGAAGATCCAGCAGACTGTTGAATACGGGGTCCGTCATGCGGAGAAAATTCCTATAATCATTAGGATTATTCTCCTGGATTTCCCTAAGCAGAGGCATATGTGAGAACTGGTCACGCTGGCGCAACCAATTCTTGGTCCAGAAACGCCTCCGCCCCCTGTTTCTGGCCAAAGTACTGGAATAATGAACATATCCAGCAGCCATCCCATAAACAGCACCAACTTGCGAAAATTGACGCTGCTGCTCCATCATGGCTTCAAACCGGCCGGCTGGTCAGTCAAGAACACACTCCAACAGAAAGCACAATCAAATCCAGCGGTACCTGCAAAGAACGCACGACACACAGATACGAACGCACAGTACGAATCTGCTAAGCAGAACGAACTGCACGCCTGTACCCGAATGCCAACTACGTACCCACAAGCACACGCACTGAACGAGAAAATACTACCTGCTAAAGCCTGGAGACCGAGAAGCGCGAATCAGCTCTAACCAAACCTTCACTAACACGAGCAAAGCCGTAACTAGCAAAAGCGGAACAGAGGGCGTCGCCATTGACTTTGGCCTTTCCCTTTATAGTGACGTCAAACGTGGATTACGTGCACGCGTTCAGGTCCGCAGGGAAATATCGTCCGCTGGTGTGTACAAGCCAGCGGGCCAAATGAAAAAACAGCCTTGTACGCCGGAAACAGCCCGTCGGACATTTCGAACGGACATGTTTGCTCGTGAGTACTCGGCCTTAGAGTTACAGAGGAGGACTTGTGCTAGAATTATTGTGAGGTTTGAACAATGTTTACATTTGCAGGCGTGACTTACGTATGCGTTCACTTCTACGCACAAGCACGGATGGATGGGGCACTTTAACTTTTTTTTACATTGTCCCTTTAAAAGAAAAAAAATCTGACCATTTTTTTTTGCTGTCACAAAGAATGTAAACATCCCTTGTGACAGTAATAGGCAGTGACAGGTACTCTTTATGGAGGGATCTGGGGTCTATAAGACCCCCAATCCCCCGCTGCTCAAGATTACAGTCAAGTGGCTTCTTAGCCGCACTGGGGTTAGCTGACTGGGGTTAAAATGTTCGTGGGATGAGTACATTTGAATTCATCATGTGCACCAATGGGCCATACATTTAGCGGCAGGCCGTAGGTTGCTGACCCCTGGGTTATAGGGAGGCTGACCTAGCATGTTTTGTTTGCTAGGGCCCCACCTCCTGTAGGTGGCAGTATATCTTGACTGTTTAAGAATTTCTAGGTTTTCTGTGTCCCTCAGTGGACGTTAAGAAAAATATTTTACAGTACAATATCTTATTATCTGACTTATTTAGGGTTAATGAACAGTTCTTGTCATTTATAATTTTTGCGTCTTTTTGGCTGGAATGTTTCTTGGCAGGTGTTGAAGCATATGGTTCGATTTGACTGTGGCCAGGATGGGATGTGTATCTTTGATATGACATTGTTGACCAAAGTTCCTAATGAGATGTACACTACAAAAAGCAGTATATATCAATGTGATGTGTGCTTTGTGTCTGTTTTATGTGTCATAAATTGCACACTATATCATTTCAAATGACAAGCAGCTCACATCGGACTTTTGCTGGCGTTTGCCGAACGTGTGTATGGGGCATAAGTCAGGAATTTACTACTTTTTTTCTGTCTCTATTAGTAAATTTTTCTTTTCACACTCAGTCTCTTGCAAGTATTTATAATCAGAAGGTCCTGTACTCCCCTGATGGGTTAGCAGACAGGACAGATTTTATTGGGATAGGCAATGTGGTAAATACTGCATTTGCTGGCTACCTTTTACACTTAAAAAAAATGGCCAAAAAGCAGGGGCCGTCTTATACGCCGGGTCAGCTGCTTGGATGCCTGCTGGATGTGCGGTAATACTGTATGTATCTTTGGCTACATAAAGTATATACCGCTTAGCCAATCCTGTTGAGCGACGTATTCAAATGAATACAGAGCCTGCTCGATTGGAGTAACAACCTCTGCCAATCTGAGCAGGCTACATACAGTAGCCTGCTCGGATTGGCTTTGAGAGTCAGAGAGACGTGGGCTGATGATGTTACAGCCTCTGCCAATCCAAGCAGGCTTTGTATTCATTAATAGAATACATCGCTCACTGTGATTGGCTCCAGCTCCAGCAAGAAGGAAGAAGAATATGGCTCCAACTTCAGCATGAATGAAGAAGAATATGGCTCCAGAAGGAAGAAATATGAAGCGTTGGAAGCCTCGGAAGGGGGGGTCGCCTTATACAGTGAGTACAGGCAAAAAATCGTAAAAAAATGTAAAATTAGGGGGTCGTCTTATACGCCCAGTGCCTTATACACCGGCAAATACGGTAGTCTCAAACAGGAATACAGTCAGCCAGGAAAACTTGATAGAGACCCTTACCCCTTTCCACTTTTGCAAGGTCAGTTTTGTCACCAGCTCTCTGTTTAAAAGAGTTCTTGTTAAATTCCACATTTCCCCTCTTAACACCTATGCTGGCTAAGAAAGATGTATGGTTCAGTCACATGATCTCCCCTGTGTCAGTCACCGGTGGCTGCAGGGGAGAGCACCAACAACAGATGGGTGGCAGGAAATGCCTGGGAGCTATGATTCCACCCATTGGCTCCTATCTGTTGTTGGCGCTCCTTCCTTGCCCCTGCAGCCACCACTGGCTGACACACGGGAGGCAGATCACGTGACCAGATTGGAGCTTCCTTAAAACAGGTAAGTTATACATCTTGCTTACTTAAGTTAGTCAGCATAGATGTTAGGAGGGGGTGGAAGCATATTTAAGACTTGTTAGGTATAACCTGAAATTTCACTTTAAGTCCAGTTTTAATAATGTTTTGTACACTTCAAAATGGCAGGGGAGGTGTGACCATCCCACAGGACAGATACAATGGAAGTGTAAGGGTGAAAGTAGAATAGCCTTTTTGGGCATGCTAGGGAGTTTTCTGAACATTCATTAACAGGTTATATAGGGCCAGATTCACAAACAGCGGCACAAATTAAGTTACTCAAAACGTATGTCATTTAAGTTACGGCGCCTTAATTTTGTGTCGTAAGTGCCGTATTTACAGCGCATTTGCGCCCCAAATTGCGCAAGCGTAACTTAAATCCCGAGGCGTAAGGCGGGGTTATTGCAAGTGGGAAGGAAGTGGGCGTGCTCCATTGTAATGAGCCGTGACCCCATGCAAATGAAGGGCCGGCCGTACTGCGCATGCGCGCACGAATCTGCACCTCACTGGGCATGTGCAGAACTTGGCTCGACGCAATCAGTGAGATAGGAAAAAGGCCAAGCGTACTTAGTTTGAGAATCGCCCTGTGTATAAATAGCCCCAGACAAACACACTTCCCTTGCAAAAGTACATCCCTGTGTTCCCCTTCCTAGAGCAAGGTGCTTTTGCTCTGTCGTCTGTTGGTGTGTGTTGGTGAGTTTAGTGTTAGTTAAAAGATTTGGAGGAGTAGTAGAGTGTAGTAGTTGTGTGTTTTTTTTTATTGTATTTTCTGTTTGTTCGGAGTTTGTTTTAGAATTTGTATTAGCTGTCTGCTTGTGTGGTTTGATTTTTGTGTTTGTTTGTTGTGTATTTTTGTTTGTTTGTTGTGTGAGTATTTTTGTTTGTTTGTTGTGTGAGTATTTGTGTTTGTTTGTTTGTTGTGTTTGTTTTTTGTTGTTGCTGAGTGGTGGGTGTTATGGCACCGAAGCGCAGGAAGCTTAATTTTCTAACACAGAGAAGCAGATACTTGCTCGGGCCATCACCCGATGTCGTTATTTGCATGGCCCTGAGAGCCGGAACACCTCCCCGGCCAAGTGGAAGGAGATCATCCAGAAAATCACGGATCAGATTAATGCGGCGGGGAGACGAGGACCCCCAGTGGGATACAAAAGAAGATAAACGATCTTAAGAGCCTGGTCCGTGACAAGATGACCAAGATCAATGCCCATGCCACGGGCACTGGAGGAGGCCCAGCCTGCCCCGTCAGGCTGAGTGAGGAGGAATGGGCAGTGGCCCGGTGTTTCCACCCACAGCAGGTGGTGGGCCTGCCTGGCTATCAATCTGATTCTCCTGTGAGGACAGGTACGTTTTGGGTTTTTCTATCTGGTGATTAGCATGTGTGGGTGGGGGAAGGGAAGATGTGCCAAGTGTGTGGATCCTCCAACCTGTGATTGTTTTGTGTCCTCCACAGATGGCCAGGAGGTTGCTGGGCCATCAGGCCAGGCTGCTGCACCATCCCCTGGACAACAGGCTGCAGAAGAGTCCCAAGAAGGGCAGGAGTCCCCAGGGGAGGGGAGTGGCCACACCTCCCCTCATGAGGAGGTTGAGGGGGAGGAGGATGAGGGGGTGGAGGCTGAGGATGAAGATATGGACATTGCCAGGCAAGTCCTTTTGGCCTCGGATTTGTTGACCCTTGAGGCTACCCCTGAGGCTGGCAGCAGTCAGGCCACCATCAGGGGTAGCTCCTCCCCCAACAGGCCTCAACCCACAAGGGTCTCCCTCTCCCCTCCTCCCAGGCCACAAGCCTCAACTGCAGGCAGGATGGCGACCCATGAGACCAGGGGGGTGGCCGAGCGTCTGCCGGCCAATCTGCAGAGGGACAATGCCCGGCAGACCCGCAATCTGGGTCAGATCAAACAGACTCTGACTCAGATGGAGGACAGCCTGGGTTCAATTAAGGAGTCACTCACTGATGTGGCCACAAACTCCTTGGCGGTCATCACATGCCTTTGTGACCTGCAGACCGCCACAACAGGCGTGGCCCAGGAGGTGAGTGCCCTGACCCAGGCTGTCCAGGACAATACCCGGGCTGTCCAGGCCAATACGGCTGCCCTCACTCTCAGTCTGACCAGGATAGCAGTGGCTTTGGAGGGCAGGCCAGCAAGAGGACAGTCACCAGGGGAGGCTTCTCCTTCCCCTGCTCAGCCACCCCCCCAGGATGATCCTCCTTCCCCTGCTCACCCACCCCCCCCAGGATGATCCTCCTTCCCCTGCTCACCCCCCCCCCAGGAGGCTCCTCTGGTTGGCCGTGGCCGTGGGCGGCCCAGGCGTAGCTCACGCCGCCACCGTTAATTTTGCGGGGTACTTTTGATTTTTTATTTTTATTATTTTTTTTAGTATACTGTACTTATGATTTGTTTAATGTGTGTGAATGATGTATGAATGTGGGGGTGGCATTCCTGATTAAATAAGGGTGTCACCCTCAGTTTTGGTGGAGTAGGGATCCCCAGGAATAGGGAGAAGTGATCCCAGGTCCATGTGAATGGTGTATGAATGCACAGTGACATAATTGGAGCCGTGGCGTGGCGTTACTGCTCCCAAGTACCATTGGGGTACTTGGATCTAATCCAATTAGATGTGCATGTGATGTGTCTGTGCTAGGGACCACAGTGGGTGTGCATTCATGCATTCTCATTGTGACATGATTAATGTGTGTGTTTACTGTGCAAAGATGCATTCTGCGAGGCGTCTCCTGACTGCTGTTCCCTCAGAAGAGGGGGTACCCTCGGTTACTAAAGTCACTAGTATAGTTATGAGCATGGATGCCCCTGGCATGTTGGCATACAGATTGTTGTCCTGCAAGTATGTGTGCTCAGCTCTTCCTTAATGGTGTTGCTTTAGCTGACCTTTACACGGCTTGTGTAAAATTAGGGCACCTTTTATAAAGTGTAATTTTACACCATGAAACTAACAGAAGCGCACAGGGCGTAATCTACGCCACACACACTTAATTTTGTGGATCGCCTTATCTCCCTCATTTGCATCTTTGCCTATCAAAACAGCGGCGTGTCTAGCGTATTTTGCGTGCGAAGAAGCGCCGGTGTAATTCTTTTAGGTAGGACGGAAAAACCTGGATTTCAGGCGTATCTCGTTTTGAGGATCAGGCGCAAAGATACGCACGACGCTAATTTCAATTACCCCGCGCATCTCGAGTTAAGTCGGCGCATCTGCTTTGTGAATCTGGCCCATTGTATCTAGAGATAGCAGAGTTTGATGAATTCTTCTGAAGAGAGCCTGCTAAGTGGAACGAGACAGTCTGGAAGAGACACAGCTGCTTGGAAGGAAAGTGCTTTAGGAAAGCCTGTTATTGGTAGAGCCAGGTAGAGAAAAAAGCTGTTATTTTGCCTGCTGACTTCGGGAAATGCTAGTTTTCTATTATGCTGCTCCTCTGGCTCCAATATGCTCTCATTTACTGACCTGAAAATGTGTGCAGATCAAGTGAGTCATAGTAAAATCTGAGCTTCTTGCATACTTGTTCTGGGTCAGCGACTCAAAGTATTGAAACCAAGAGGGTTAGCATGACACAACTGGCATTTTCAGAATGAAAAGTCAGTGTTTTTTTAGGCAGACCTGACCGGAAGCTTTATGCATGTCTATAGACATGCGTCTATTTATATATGCCCACCTCTCTAGTCCATCTAGGTCCAAAAAAAAAGAAAGAAAAAAAGACCTAAATGTGATGGATGAGAGGTAGCTTAATGTAAAGGGACGCATGTCTGTTTACAGCCTTGAATAGAGCCATCATGGGTCCGCCAACATCTGCTGTCAAAATGGGGACAAAAAAATGAATGGGCACGGATGTCACAAAAGTGACATCAGTCCAGCTCAGCTCCAGTTTGGTAGGGGATCTGTAGACAGATCTCCTGCTTAATGGAGTAGACACAGCCATGTGAAAGGACCTTGGAATGGTTGGTTTAACCACTTGCTGACCACCGCACGACTATGTACGTCGACAGAATGGCACTGGCAGGCAGATTGGCGTACAGGTACGTCCCTTTAAATCCGTTCCTCGCGAGTGCGGCCGTGGGTCCCAGGAACATCAAGTTCCCAGGAGGCCCGCGATTGCGATCGGCAAGGGCAGAACAGGGTAATGCCTTTGTAAACAAGGCATTCCCCTATTCTGCCTAGTGAAACTGTCACTGATGACCGTTCCCCGTCATCGGGAATGGTCATCAGCGACGTGTCACATGTAGCCACGCCCCCTAACAGTAAGAATCACCCCCCAGGGAACACTTAACCCCTGCAGTGCCACTTAGTGGTTAACCCCTTCACTGCCAGTGTAATTTTTACAGTAATCAGTGCATTTTTATAGCACTGATCGCTGTAAAATTTACAATGGTCCCAAATTGGTGTCAAAAGTGTCCGATGTGTCTGCTATAATGTCGCAGTCATGATAAAAATCCCTGCTCGCCGCCATAACTAGTTAAAAATATATATATATTAATAAAAATGCTATAAAACAGTCCCCTATTTTGTAGAAGCTATAACTTTTGCACAAACCAATCAATATTGGGGATATTTATTATAGCAAAAAGTAAAAAATATAGCATTTTTTTCAAAATTGTCGCTCTTTTTTTGTTTATAGCGCAAAAAAATTGCAGAGGTGATCAAATACCACCAAAAGTAAGCTCTATTTGTGGGAAAAAAGGGACGTCAATTTTGTTTGGGAGCCACGTCGCACAGCCACGCAATTGTCAGTTAAAGCAACGCAGTGCCGAATTGCAAAATGTGGCCCGGTCATTGACCACCAAAATGGTCCGGGGCTGAAGCGGTTAAACAAATACTGTATATACAATTTTTGGATGGAAAAAGTGTTAACCTCTAGTATAGTCACCTCTTCGTATTCCAGTCAAAAATCTGGTGTTCTAGTTAGTTCAGGCATACGTTTTACACACTGTACCATGGAAAAAGGCACACAGTGGGGTTGATTTACTAAAACTGAAAAGTGCAAAATCTACTGCAGCTGTGCATGATAGCCAATCAGCTTCTGATTTCAGTTTGCTCAATTAAGCCATCCCTCCTGGGAGAACACAGTGATTATTGCTGACTGCTGTAGCTTCCGGCAATAATCACATGTACAAATCAAAAATGCTGGTGTACCGAAGTTGTTCAATGGATCAGCCTGCCCATAGATAGTTTGAATCTTGGCCATTCAGTGCTGAACCAGCCGAAATTCGAAACCATCTATGACTGGCTTAACCTGCCTGGCGGTATTCCCGAGTCTGATTCGGGGTTAGATTTTCATGCTGCGAGCGGTAACCCCGAGTCAGACTCGGGCTCGCCTCGCTGGATCCACAGGGAGTGTTTACTTACCTTGTTCCAGGATCCAGAGATGCCACCGCGATGTGTGAGCGAGCGGGACCTCGCTCGATTCACACAGCGTCCTCCTGTGCCGCCGAACTCCGTTCCCTGTGACGTTACGACGCACGGGAGCGGAGAACGGCGCCAAATTCAAAAACGTAAACAAACACATTACACACAGTATACTGTAATCTTATAGATTACAGTACTGTATGTAAAAAATACACACACCCCTTGTCCCTAGTGGTCTGCCCAGTGCCCTACATGTACTTTTATATAATAAAAACTTTTCTTTCTGCCTGCAAACTGTAGATTGTCCATAGCAACCAAAAGTGTCCCTTTATGTCAAAAATAGTTTTAGAGCAGCTAAAAAACAGAGATAATAAATTATAATCACTTGCAGAATTGTGCGATAGCGATTTGTGGGGAAATTCGTCATAAAAGAAAAAAATAAATGACAGCGACAATTCTGCAACTGAGCAAATTTCAGTGATTTTGATTTGATTACATTATTGAATAATTTTTATTATAATTATATTATTTGTTATAATTATTTATTATATTATAATTTTGTTTTAAAAAAAATGTCATACCCGGGATGCCTATTAGAATCTTGTTTGATCAGATTTAAGTGAGTTATTTCTAAAAATTACAGGCCTACAATATAAAACGCCAAATTTCCTTGCAAATAATGGTACCGCTTTCAGCACCTTTTTTCTGAAAGAATCATACCGCCAGGGAGGTTAAAGCACTATGGTGTTTTCTTTTGTATCTTTCTGAGCGGATTATATGGATTGATCATAATTACCTAGGTGGATTCAGCATCAGTTCGATGCTGCATCTGTCCCCTGGCACCTCTGCACTGAGAACCGAGCCATCGAACATTGCAGATGGCCTGGTTTTCACAGCTCCCCGAGCAGAGAGCTGCTAACTGTCAATCAGCAGCTCTTCGCTCTGTCCCCCCCCTGCACTCACTGGAGCGCTGAGCTGTGGAGGGGCGGAGAGCGGCCATCTCAGGTTTTCAGCGGCTCTCTGAGAGGCTGAGATGGGCATCAGTCAAGGCACCTGGCAGATCCAGACTTTATTGTCGGGATGAAGCGGTGCCTGGACTGATTTCTCAATCGAGCGGCAAATGGTTCCTCTCCAGGCATGGAGGCACAAATATGCAGTACAGATACTGTTGTTCTAAGCGATGTGGATTTCTGAGTATCACAGGCACTTCCCACTTAATGGCACATTATATACCCCAGCACACAATGCGTATTGGAAGAGGCTGGAAACACGTTACCCTAAGCAGCTGGGAGTCTTTCATCCGACCAAGGTTACCACTGCAGGACTCCGTAGGACCCCTGAACTATCCCTCACAGGCCGGAACACTCTCCCTGACTTCTCCTATCTCTCCCTCACAAGCAGGGAGCTTTCCTATATAAAGAAACCAACCCAAAATGACCATCCAAATCTCTTGAGATCTCGTGCAGCCTATCAGGACACAGGGCTCCTCCATAATGGTGTTGGAGACACTCTAGAGGTCCATGTGTTAAACATAAGTACATACATAAACATAACAACACAACTGCAGTGTGAATGCATATGATTACTAAACTACTTGCTCTTGCAGCCAGCTAGGCTGCCCTATCACTGACAGCTGCCTACAAGCAGAGAGCGGACTTCAGTCCACTCTCTGCTGAAATTGGGTCACAGGAGTGCAAAACGAATTGCACTCTTGTGACTCTTAAGCCTCATACACACGATTGGACTTCCAACTGACTTTTCCATGGATTTTGCTCCAGATGGGCATTGGACTACAGGAATACACGGCAGGACTTTTTCAGCCAACAAACAACTTCTGCTATTGTCTGATCTTTAGCATTGGTTCTGAGCATGCGTGTTTGTACTTTAGTCCGATGGTCTTGTGCACACACTATCAGATTAGCCGACGTAGCACATTTATTGCCGGAAAGTTTGTCTGTTCTCACAGCGAACATTTGTCTGATGAAAAAGCAAAAAAGTTTGTCCGATGGAGAGTACACATGGTCAGATTGTCCGCTAAAACAGGTTCATTGGACAATTGTTGTCAAAAAGTCAGATTGTGTGTATGGGCCTTTAGAAGAAGCCCAGCCAAACAAGCTCAGGCTCCTTTATTAAGATCTGAAAACATCAGCCCTGTCCAGACATTAAAAGAGATATGCACATAGGAACTTTAATTTTAGAGGTCAATAAGATAAGATAACCATAAGAGGTGGTGGTGTTACATCTGAACACAAAATGGAAATTGAGCTTTTCACTTGAGCAAGTTCTTCATTATTTGTGGGAGTTTTTAAAAGGACTTTTATTTATGGACAATTTTGTTTCATAACACTTACAATTGTTCGACACACAGATAGTTTTATGTCTTCAGCTGTTTATGGCACTTGTGGTATTGATTATCACAAGATGGATGTTAATATATGTATGATAAATAAGCTCTCATGATTTGTGGCATAATTCTGCACAGAGTCAATTAAATGAGTAGAATACTTTATTTATCAAAAAAAGAATCGATGTAAACACTCATCAGGAGATTCCAGGTCTGCCTCTCTTTTAATGAATAGAAGAAAAGACTGAGTGAAAAGGAACCACTAAAGAAAGCGGCAAGACTCTAATGCCGCATACACACGCTCGGAACTCCGACAACAAATGTTTGATGGGAGCTTTTGGTCGGAAATTCCGACCGTGTGTATGCCCCATCGGACATTTTCTGCCAGAATTTCCGACAACAAAAATTTGACAGCTGGTTCTGAAATTTTCTGACAACAAAATCCATTCTCGTAAATTCCGATCGTGTGTGGACAATTCCGAAGCACAAAATTCCACGCTTGCTCTGAATCAAGTACGAGAGGGGAAGTGCTCGGTCTGGTAAAACCAGCGTTCGTAATGGAGATAGCACATTTATCACGCTGTAACGGACTGAAAAGCATGAGGCTGAAAAGCGCAAATCGTCTCTCACAAAACTTCTACTAACACGACTGGTATTGAACTTCTCTCGTTTGGAATTTCCGACATTTGTGTGACTGTGTGTATGCAAGACAAGTTTGAGCCAACATCTGTCGTAAATGTTTCCACGGTTTTGTTGTCGGAATGTCTGATCGTCTGTACGCGGCATAAGAAGCTGTGATAACACATTGCCTTTTCTTATCGTTCTCAGTTGTAGAGGTGTGTACAGTCCAGAAGTAGCTTGGCATGCAAAGCAGACAACATACTACCTCAAACTGTGTACTGTGGTTTTAATGTTCACGCTAATAAACCTGAAATGTGGTTGATGACAGAAAGGGTGGAACCTTACAATTAGCCATCCTTCACGTGTGCATAGCATGAACTCTGAATACAGTCCCGAGGCCAAGAGCTGTGCCATTCATAATGTGCAGTTCTATTGTATCTCTACAATATCACTTTTTTCATCCAAAATCTTACAAATAGCAATATGATCCAAATGCTGTGATATGACAGAAGGCATCACTGAATTTAGAATGCGTATTCACCATTGTGGATTTGTCCCTAAGGGATAGGAGGAGCTGGGTCACAGTGAAAATTGAAACAGTGGAAATTGAATCCAGCAGAAACCAATCTGGTGTTTTGTTTTCTTTTCATTTTTTTTTTCTTCTAAGTTTATTGCATGCTGTCAGGATCAAAGACACCTGTTGAAGGTTTCAGGTTTTTGCTTGTTACTACAGGGTAGGGAGAAGATAAGCCAGATGGCAGGTGGGTTAGAGAGCAGGGAGATTTCACAGTAGTCGCCTGAGGCACATGCTGCAACAGGAGAGTTTCAAAGCTATGCCTGACTTAACCATTACTGAAGACGATGTTAGTCATCAAAGATCCGTTAATTTCTTCTTAGTTATTAATACTTTCATTTACTTATAGCTTTTAAAGTCTGGTATTTTTGTTGCCACAGGTGTAGATGCCACATCAGTATAATGACTCACCTCCAACAATAAGATGTTGTTATAACTGAAAAGGATATGATATATTTTGTATAATTCTAGGCTTAGTATTCATTCATTTAAATACTCCTCTGAGGCTGCATTTCAGAAAAAAAGAATTTACTTGAAATCTCTTTTTTTTTTAAATTATTCACTAAGGAAAAAAGTTGTAATGTTGCTCATTTACTATGTGATCTGCCGCTATCAAAGATAAGGTTGAGGAACTTACACAGTACTGAAGTAAATGTTTGCACCTGTCTTTTGCAATGGAATAAATTCAAGCTACTTTGGGTTTGTGCTTTCCAAAGCGAGAATACAGTTGAAGATTAACTGATTTTATTTAGCAGACCATATAATGAGTGCTATAGACTAAAAAAAAATGTTAATCTTCAACTTAGAACGCTAAAACCCTATGTACTGTTTAGCTTGACGTCAGTAAAATTGCTTTCCATATAAATGATGTCTCCCAAGGTCATATAAAACTAATGTAAATGTTGCTACAATATACAGAGTCAGGATCTAGGGTTATAAATTAAAGTGGAACTAAGGGCAAAATCAAAAACGAACCAAAGAGGGCAAACAACCCTAGTGTATTATCCCACACACTATTTATTAATATTCCACAAATAAACATACAAACAAGCAAGCATCAGAAAAACGATCGTTTGTAGGCACGTCCATTGGTTAAAAATCCATGCATGCTCAGAATCAAGTCGACGCATGCTTGGAAGCATTGAACTTCATTTTTTTCAGCACGTCGTTGTGTTTTACGTCACCGTTTTCTGACACGATCAGTTTTTTAACCAATGGTGTGTAGGCATGACTGACCATCAGTCAGCTTCATCGGTTAACCAATGAAAACGGTCCATCAGACCGTTTTCATCGGATGGACTGATCGCGTGTACAGGGCATTACTTTGTACCTGCACAAAGCCATGCCAAGACTTTACACTGCATGTGCACAGATCTGTGTACACCTAAAAAATAAACGCTGATAAGCCAAGGAGAAGCATTTATGCCCTTTAGTGCTACCATTATATAGGATGCTGGTAATAACTGGACATTTCCTAACAGTGCAGAGACTGACAGTTATCCAAGCACCAGTCCATACACTCCAGCTCCAACGAATCAGTCAAGGGGTTGTCTTTTTTGTAGTTGCTTGAGGAACCTTAACAGGAGAGTAGTTATGGCATGGGATACTTCAAAACACTCAGCATTTAGTGAACAGAGGATAATCTTCTTGATTCATAGTGGGCATTGAACAGTCTAAGGCCTCACAGCTGAACACTGTGGGGTCATTCTTGTTGGCATATGCTTACCTTGCACTGATGCATAACTGCTGGTACCCAGTGAAGTTTCAAGAACACTACACAGTCACAAGGTTTAGTTTAAGTTCAATACTTACAAGTCCCCAGGACAGCTGCCACCTTGCAGCTTCCTTCTGACATGGTGAGGTTCTGCACACAGCTTCTAGCAAAGTTCATTCAGGCCCTCAGCCCTGACATCAGGTCTCAAGAAAACTGTACAGTCCATATGCTGCCTGAGGACAGCAGCCCCTCTGGCTCTGTAACCCTCCTTAGGAGAAGGAACCTTGCTCGCCAGTGTTTCAGACTATTTATCACCATTCCAGCCCCCTTCTGGCAACTTCTCTCTAAGTTGGAGTCTCCTATCCTAAGCTCTGTAAGCTTCTTTCAGAGGCAGGGAAAAGCACTTAAACTCCAAGCCTGTGAAACCCATGAGCAGGACAGGCTAAACAATTTCTGCTCTCTTGAGTGCAGAAAGAGCCAACAACTAAATGTATCTAGCATCCTACACTAGGAGGGCACTACAAGCCCAAGAGACAAACAGAGTAAGTCACAAAAAACCCCAGTTGGCATTTTATCAAAACTTCACTAAAAGCGGTACCAAACTCCTCCATTTTTCCCACTTACATGTAGTGCTGCACATATTCACCCACACATCAAATCCAGCATTGTCCCACTGTGATCCACTTTTTGGCTGCCTCTTCTGGGTGTAGGCAGCCAGCTCTGATGACGCGCCAGAGCCACCCTCCAGACTGTCTTCAGTGGCTGCTCTGTGTGGTGATCCTGCAGCTTCCTAGGATGTATAACGTAAGCATTCCAGGAGGTTACAGGACAAAATACATGTCATTTAAGCCTAGGCCGGAATGTTGGCAGAATGGGGCTAAATATGTTAAAAATAGGAGAAAAAAAAAAAACTCTTGCAATACTGCTTATGGGGTGGGATGAGTCGGTGTCAACCACTTTTTTAAGGGACCAGTGACACTAATACAGTGATCAGTGCTAAAAATATGCACTATCACTGTACTAATGACACTGGTTGAGAAGGGGTTAAACATCAGGGGCGATTAAAGGGTTAACTGTGTTCATAGCCAGTGTTTATGTGTACTGTGGGAGGTGCTTTTACTAGGGGAAGACGTGGATCCTAGTCCCTGCTTTGCAGAGACACATGATCCATGCCTTTCCTCCTGTCAGAACTGTAATCTGCCTTGTTTACATAGGCAGATTGCAGTTCTGTCTCTGTGGCTGATGATCGGGAGGTACCCGTGGGCTTTGAGTCTGTGGTACCCACAGATCATCTCCCGTTGTATATAATCACAGTGGGAGCGAGCAACCTGCCCAGAGGTGTCGGATCACGTATATACACATGATTCAGTGCACAGGTGCTGCTCCTGTAGTAGTAAAACTGCTATAGGACAGACAGGAAGTGGTTAAAGTGGAACTAACTTTCTTTAAGAAAGTTTCACTTTTTAAGTAACACGTTTTAAGTAAGAGACAAACAAATCAATGCATAAGGAAAAATAAGAGATCAACAGGTTATTAAACTATGTTCTGGGGTAACTAAAAAAACAAAGCTATAGCCTGACCACATCATATATATCATTTTTGATTTTGCACATATTTGCATGTAAATGCTTGGCTTCTATCCATAAACATGGTGCTTGTGTGATTAAAGCGGTACCAATGATATGTAATATTTGTCACTTTATCTGGCTGATTTTGGATTGCAGGAGACACCTGACCCTTTAAGTTTAAGGCCCCTTTCACATGGCTGTTCTCGATTAGTTTGATTTGTAGGCAGGCCCGATCAGAAGGCTCATTCATCCCTATGGACAGGCGGGTGTAAACGAACTTGTGTCCATTTACATTCGCCTACCTTCGTGTCTGATCTGGTCTGCTGAAAAAACAAAAAAGGAAGGGCATCTGTCCTCTTCTATTTAGGTCGGAGGTAGTTGGGTGTAAACAAACAGCAGGCTCGGTCTGTGTCCACTCTGCAGAAACTAAGCAGACACTGATGTGTCATCAGCCCGCTCTGTTCAACTTGGCAGGGGATCTGTGAGCTGATCCCCTGCTGATCAGAATGGAATCCACACCATGTAAAGGGGCCTTAGGCCCCTTTCACACCGACACGTTTTTCAGGCGGTTTAGCGCTAAAAATAGCACTGCTATACCGCCTGAAAAAATCGTGCGCTAGCAGGACCGCTCCAAAAGTCCTGCTAGCTGCATCTTTGGAGCGGTATAGGAGCGGGGTCCTTTCCATTGAAATCAATGGCAAACCGCGGTAATACCGCCGGCAATGCGCCTCAGTAGAGGTGCATTGCCGGCGGTATTAACCCTTTTCGGCTGCTATGTGGGGGTTAAAACCGCACCGCTAGCGGCCGAATATCGCGGTAAATACAATTCTAAAAAAATCAGGCCACTATACCATCACCGCACCTCCGCTGCCCCGTGTGAAAGAGGCCTAAGTGTGTGTGCTTGCAATCAGCTAGCTGGAATTTTTCTTCTGTGATCGCTACTGCTTCTCATCAGGTAAAGAAAGGGACTACTGCTTCTCATCAGGTAAAGAAAGGGACATCTAACAACTCTCCTGCTACACTCCTTCATATACATTGGCTTGCTTAAAGTCTTAGTAAACTCTACTACACCACTTATACACACAGGAAAGCCTATAATATCTCCTAAACTTGCACTGTTTAGGAGATATTCAGAGTGCATGCAGCCGGTGATGTCACCAGCGCATGCACTCTGAAGGTCCAGCATACAGTGTACAAAGGTCATTAGGATGTAAGGCAGTGTACAGAGGTCATGTAAGGCAGTGTACGGAGGTCATTAGGATGTAAGGCAGTGTACGGAGGTCATTAGGATGTAAGGCAGTGTACGGAGGTCATTAAGTTGTAAGGCAGTGTACGGAGGTCATTAGGATGTAAGGCAGTGTACAGAGGTCATTAGAATGTAAGGCAGTGTACAGAGGTCATGTAAGGCAGTGTACGGAGGTCATTAGGATGTAAGGCAGTGTACAGAAGTCATGTAAGGCAGTGTACAGAGGTCATTAGAATGTAAGGCAGTGTACAGAGGTCATTAGAATGTAAGGCAGTGTACAGAGGTCATGTAAGGCAGTGTACGGAGGTCATTAGGATGTAAGGCAGTGTACAGAAGTCATGTAAGGCAGTGTACAGAGGTCATTAGAATGTAAGGCAGTGTACAGAGGTCATGTAAGGCAGTGTACGGAGGTCATTAGGATGTAAGGCAGTGTACAGAGGTCATTAGAATGTAAGGCAGTGTACAGAGGTCATGTAAGGCAGTGTACGGAGGTCATTAGGATGTAAGGCAGTGTACGGTGGTCATTAGGATGTAAGGCACTGTACAGAGGTCATTAAGGTGTAAGGCAGTGTACAGAAGTCATGTAAGGCAGTGTACAAAGGTCATTAGGATGTAAGGCAGTGTACAGAGGTCATGTAAGGCAGTGTACGGAGGTAATTAGAATGTAAGGTCATGTACAGAGGTCATTAGGATGTAAGGCAGTGTACGGAGGTCATTTGGATGTAAGGCAGTGTGCGGAGGTCAGCTGGAGGGCTTCGTTCCAAGGTAAATTTCTCATAATGTGCTAGTATGCGATGCATACTAGCACGTTATGACATTGCCTTGCATGGAATTTTTTTCTTTTTTCACAAGGTGCGGTTTATAATTGCTTTAATTACCATACAAGTAGGCATTATAAAGTATTAGAGCACTGAATGGGTTAACTGATTTTCTGCAAATCCCTTAAAGCGATCCATTGCCTTTCTCTAAGGACCCATGCACACAAATGTATTGCAATATGTGGCACACCAATGCACCTTATTGATAGACGTGCATTGCTGTGCACAGCCAAAAATGTTATATGCACCTTTGTTTGTTCATTTTAGTGCGTTAGGCAGCTTATTCATATGAATGGTCTTCCAAAAAATGAATATTAACACGTAGCACGTGTTAAAGGATGTGCGCTAATGCAGCGCAATTGTGTGAATTGGTCCTTAGATTAATTGCTGTAATCAATGCCCAGTACAACAGGCTGCCTCCTGTTTTCAATTCTAAGATTAGACAGGCAAGGGATGGAAGAGGGTGGATGGAGGCAAATATGCACCAACTTGGACAGTCTAGCTCTTTATAAAACACTTTTACCAGAAAGATAAGTAACCACTATTGGGGATTTGGTGCAAATCACTTAGGCTCTGTTCACAGTTGTGCGACTCCAAAGTCGCACAATTTTGAGTACGATATTGATGCAACTTTTACACTCTCTGGCACTCAAGTCACATCAAAGTAGTGCCAGAACCTTTTTCAAAGTCGCTGCGATCTTAAGTTGCATAGATTTGAACAGGTTCCACTGAAATCAATGGACTGCGACTTGTCATATGTCATTATGTCCAAAGTTGCACAAGTGTGCCCCCTTAAAGTCTATGGGCCAGCAACGCGGAAACAGCAGTTGTCTCTGTCAGCCAGGTTGCTTGAACATAGTGGAAAGAATGGTAAGATGTTGGCATTTCTGTCACGCACGGAGTATGTGGATCGGACGATACCCCACATTCGGCTACTGGACGGCTCTGTCACGTCGGACCCCTTAGCCATAAATCATGCTTTTAGAACCTTTTATGAGAACCTATACACTGCCCCCCCCCCCCCCCCCGGACGAGGTGGAGACATTGGGATTCCTTGAATCCCTTCAGTTTCCAGTCCTGGAAGAATCGCATACTACACTCCTGGACAAACCCCTTACGGTAGAAGAGGTCACTGAGGCTGTTTATTCACTTCCTCCCAATAAGGCCCCTGGGTTAGATGGCTTGCCCGCCGAATGGTACAAAAACTATGCGGAAGAGCTGGCACAGAGGTTACACTCCTTGTTTGGGCGGGCTCTGCAGGAGGGTGAGCTTCCCTCCTCCATGAGCGAGGCCCTTATTGTGGTGCTCCCTAAGCCCGACAAGGATAAGTTGTTGTGCGGGTCGTACCGCCCCATATCTCTATTAAATAGTGACGTAAAAGTGCTCGCCAAAATTCTGGCCCTAAGACTACAGAAGGTTATTCTGCACCTCATTCACAGGGACCAGGCGGGGTTCATGCCCGGAAGGAGTACGTACGACAACATCCGGCGACTATACTTGCACATCCATAGGGCGGAGGCCTTCAAACGGGGTGGCCTGGTGCTGTCTCTGGACGTGTTAAAAGCCTTTGACACAGTCAATTGGTCATTTTTATGGGAGGTCATGCATCGCATGGGCTTCAGCACTCAATTTATTAAGTGGGTCCGCTTGCTTTATACCAGCCCTAGGGCCAGGGTTAGCACTAATAAAGATGTTTCTGATGTTTTTGCTTTGCAGAGGGGTACCAGGCAGGGCTGCCCGCTCTCGCCGCTCCTGTTCGCGTTGGCCATTGAGCCCTTGGCTCTGGCGGTGCGACAGACGGCGGAGGTGGGTGGCATCTGTTTTGGTTCTCTTTCTGAAAAGATTTCTTTATATGCAGATGACGCCTTAATTTACCTGGATGGCACTGAGCGGTCCTTTGTCTCTCTGATGGGAGTGGTGGAGGAGTTCGGGAGGGTCTCTGGGTTGAGGGTGGGCTGGGAAAAGTCGGTGGCGTTCCCTATAGGTCCTGCACTTGATTATTCATACCTCTCTAGGTCTAAATTGTCCATTCATCCTACTTTCAAGTATTTGGGGATATATATTAACGCAGACCTGTCTTCTTTTGAAGCTCTCAATATTGCCCCTATTGTGACACATATGGAGACCAGGCTTAAAACCTGGGCTTCTCTACCGCTAAATCTCATAGGCCGTGTAAATATTTTTAAGATGATCTACCTACCCAAATTTTTATATGTATTCCGGGCATCCCCAATTTTTTTGTTAAAGAAGCTTTTTAAGAAAATTAATTCGATTCTGTTTGGCTTTCTCTGGCAGGGGTCGAGCCCACGTATTGCTAGGGCCTCTCTCCAGGCTGTGAAGTTGGATGGGGGTCTGGCATGCCCTAACTTGAGACAGTACTTTATAGCGTCTCAGCTTACGTATGTCTATGATTGGTTCTTGGAGGCCTCCCCATCCTGTTCCACCGCTCTACTGACCGCTCAGGTGGGCTCCAGGGACATGTTGGTTGATGACCTACTCAGGTCAAAGGCCGGTAAATGCTCCCGTAACTCCCCGATAGAGGTTAGCTGGTCGGCTTGGCACGAGGGTAACGGGGTGCTTACAGATTCGGGCGGGGTGTCCCCCAGGGCCCCCCTGTGGCAAAATGCTAATTTCCCTGAGCTCCTGGGTCATCCGGACTCGGGGTGGTGGACACGGATGGGTGTCACGCGTGTATCCCACATTTTTGTTCATGGCCAGTTTATTTCTTTTGAGGAACTAAGGGCACGTAATGGTGTACTACAGCAGAGCTGTCTGTTCAGATATATGTCTCTCCGCCACGCGATACAGACTCAATTTGGGGGTCTGACCCAGGAGCTCACGGAATCGCCTCTAGAGGCGCTCTTGTCATACTCAGATATCGAGAAACTGGTTACAACGTTTTACACTCGCCTCCAGGCGGCGGGGGTTAAACCCTTTCAGATCGCTAGACGGAAGTGGGAGGTGGACATTCCGGGGCTGTCTGAGGAGGGGTGGGAGGAGGCCTCGGAGGTGTGCTTCCTTGATCTTGTGGGGTCGAGTGATCAGTACGTACAATTCAAATTTATCCATCAGCTTCACTATACTCCTGCCAGATTGGCCCGCATGGGTCTGATGTCTAGTGCTTCCTGTCCCAGGTGTGACTCCACTGAGGCTGATTACTTACACATGTTTTGGTCATGCCCTGCTGTTGTACCGTACTGGAGGGACTTGTTCTCTTTTTTTAAGGACAATCTACATGTATCGGTTCCTCTTACTCCGGAGACTGGATTGCTGGGGGTGCTTAATGACTCTATACCTACAACTCATGCTCGAATTCTGATACGAATTGTTTTGTTCTATGCCAGGAAGTTGATATTATTGCATTGGAAGAGCACTTCTGCACCGGATATCCAAATGCTATACCGTATGGTTAATAAGGTTTTACCCATGTTTAAGTGTGTATATAAGGGCAGGGCTTGTCACAAAAAGTTCAGCAAGATCTGGCAACCCTGGCTGGATATAGCGGACTCCTTCTGGAAGGACACCCCGCTATCCCAGCCATAAATGGCTGTGGGTGGGGGGGCCATGGGTGGCTCTGATGGTCGCAGGGTGGTGGGAGAGGGGCAGTGTGTGGTCTGGATGTGGGGGGGGGGGGGGGGGGGGGGTAGGGAGGTCTGTATGGGGTGAGGTTGTGAATGGGTGTGTGTGGATGTGTGTGATTGGTGGGGTACGCTCGGTTGGGTTTCTAACCGTTATTTCCACTGTTTGTCGTTTTCTTACGACCAAAAGCCAAATTTGGCCCTATTAGGGTGCCCCGTAGAGTATTCTCCCTCCGTTGAGGGGATGGGGTGCTTAAGCTCAGGGAGGGATAAAGGTTTATTGTTTAGGACTGTTTGACCTGTGTGTCATTCTATGGCGATACTGTACAACAAATGTGCATTATAATTTTGTTGATTGTGCCTGCAGAAAATCAATAAAACATTTAAAAAAAAAAAAAAGTCTATGGGCCAGATTCACGTAGCGCAGTGGATCTATAGATCCGCTCGTTCTACGTGAATTAAGATCCGCTCCCGCAAGTTTAGGAGGCAAGTGGCTAATTCACAAACAACTTACCTCCAAACTTGCGACGGCGGATCCTAAATCCCCCGGCGGAATTCAAATTCCGCGGCTAGGAGAGTGTACTATTTAAATCAGGCGCGTTCCCGCGCCGATTTAAATGCGCAGGCGCCATCCGCGAAATTTACCGGCGTGCATTGCTCCCACTGACGTCGCTAGGACGTCAGTGGTTGCGACGCTTACGTAAACGACGTCCGTCCGTATTCGAGAACGACTTACGCAAACGACGTTAAAAAATGTAAATTCGACGCGGGAACGTCGGCTATACTTAACATTGGCTGCGCCTGATAAAAGAAGGGGTAAGTATACGACGGAAAACCGCTACGGAAACGACGTAAGAACACTGCGACAGGTCCGCGTACGTTCGTGAATTTGCGTATCTCGCTGATTTACATATTATTTATCGTAAATCAGCTGGAACGCCCCCGGCGCCATTTTTAAATTGAAAAAAAGATCCGACAGTGTAACACATTGTAACACTGTCGGATCTAGTCCTATCTATGCGTATCTGATTCTATGAATCAGGCGCATAGATAGGACCAGTGTAAGTCAGAGATACGATGGTGTATCTGTAGATACACCATCGTATCTCTTTGTGAATCTGGCCCAAGGTAGGTAAAACATAGAAAAATAAATAAATAAATCAGCACAAGAGACAGGGTATTTACTGTCTTGAAAGGTGCCTGTAAGAAGAAAGCAGGATGCATAGATACTGTCACATGTGCAGAAATATCCTGCTGCTTCTATTTAGGTAATTATAAACTATGGGCTCATTCACATTAGCATAAACCTCAGATGAGCTATTTGCAGCGGATCACTTTTCAGATGTCATTTGACAGGCAGTAAAGAGGCATTATTATCGCTTAAAGTACACACCACAGCAACCGTGTGCGGTTCTCGGAATTGCAGGGCAGTTATGGCGTGTCCCTACTCTCTTGAATGGGTCACAAGCGGCGTCAGTACTGTCCGACAAACGCATCAGAGGTTATCGTTTTTGATGCGCCGCAAAGAATAGTATACAACCCAACCTGGCTGACTTTACAGCTTGAGTTGGGGGCGGTAAAAATGCATCTCAACTGCCTGTTTTTACAGCTTGCCCTAACTTGTGCGACTGAATTCATATTAGACAGAAAGACTGTAAGCACAGGTTTTCTATAAGTATTTTAGCTGCAGTGAGAGCATTAGAATACTAACACCTGCTTTCCATCATGATACATTGTACATTATGTCTGAAAGCCTTCAAATGAAAGAGCTCAGACTGGGATAAAATTAAGGAGGAATGCTTTCTTCTTGTGCCAGATAAATCTATCACAAAATCTCAGAGTTCCATTACAGTATCTAGCACCAGGCACCCCAACGTTTCCTGCTGAAATTTTCATATATTTAGCTTATCAGACGTTGCAGTCATTAAAGGATCCTCGGCTTGCAGTAGAAACAGTTCTGCAGACCTTTGGCACTTCAGCTGTCAGTCTTAGTAGATATTCAGGGAAATACGAATCCATGCTTTTATTAGCTATTAACAAAGATGCAACTGGGTGCGCCCTGAATGCCACACATCCACAGTGTCCTACAGAGACACCCTCTGGAGCTTAGTCATGGGTAATACTACAGTTGCCAACAGTGACAAATTTCTCGGGACAGTCCCAAAAATCCGACCCATGTCCCGCTTTGTTATTGTCCTGGGCAGAATCCCGAAAATTGGCATCTGTCCTGGGTTGCACTGTCATCTCTCCCATACCTCCTCCCCACCTCCAGGAAGTGCTGCAGATTGGTCAGTGCTAAGAGGGTGATGAGCCTCTCAGACTGTCAGTGTCAGCGGCTGCTGCAGGGACCCGACCCGGGAGCAAGAATCAGGTTTCTACTTGTTGGTGTAGCAGCAGCACTTCACAGCGTCCGGCAACCGCCAGCAGTGACATCATTCAAAAGGTAGATGCAATAACGTGGGTGTTTGAGGGTTAAACAAAAGGGATTAGAGTCGTGCTTTAGACCCCTTTCACACTAAAGCGTTTTTACAGCGTTTTAACGTTAAAAAATAGCGCTATTAAAACACTCATAAAACGCTCTCCATGCATCTCAACGGACCCTTTACACTGAGTCCTGCAAGCAGCATCTTTGGAGCAGCTTTTGGGCGCTGAAAAAAACGCTCCAAAAACGCCCCTCTCCATTGAAATGAATTGACAGCGCTGTAAAAACGCCTTGCCCTTTCACACTGAGGCACTGCAAAAACGCCCTAAAACGCTAGGGTCTTAGCGGTGCTTTACCAGCGTTTTTCGGGCGTTGGCAGTGTGAAAGGAATCTGAAAGCACTCAGGCTTTCACATTGGGATTGCAGATGAGGCTTCTTTCATGCGCTTTACAGGCTTTTATTTTACGCCAAAGCGCCTGGAAATGCTCGAATAACGCCCGAAAAACGCCCCAGTGTGAAAGGGGCCTAAAGGAAGATAAACACTGTGCTTGTTTTTTCCCAATAGTTATGTGACTTATTAAGTGACAAACATTTTCCATTGAATCTTTCTAAACATTTGTTTCAGCTCACCTTCACATTCATGATATGAAGCCACATTCTTTAACAATTTTTATTATCGTTTTTTGAGTGAGAAGGGTGGTTACTGTACTATTCACTTTAAAAAAAGAGGGAGGGGAGTGGTGGGTTGTGTGTATCCTATGAGCACTAATGGCTGTACTGCGGTGCCCTACATACTGTACTACAGACCTCTGTACACTGCCCTACATCCTAATGACCTCCATACACTGCCTTACATCCTAATGACCTCCGTACACTACCCTACATCCTACTGATCTCTGTACACTATGCTACATCCTACTGATCTCTGTACACTGCCCTACATCCTACTGATCTCCATACACTACCCTACATCCTACTGATCTCTGTACACTACCCTACATCCTACTGATCTCCATACACTGTCCTACATCCTACTGACCTCCGTACACTGGCCTACATCCTGCTGACCTCCGTACACTGCCCTACATCCTACTGACCTCCATACACTGCCCTACATCCTATTGAACTTCATACACTGCCCTACATCCTACTGATCTTCATACACTGCCCTACATCCTACTGATCCTTGTAAACTGCCCTACATATTTTTCACCTCTGTACACTGCCCTACATCCTACTGACCTCCATACACTGCCCTACATCCTGCTGACCTCCGCACACTGCCCTGCATCCTACTGATCTCCGTACACTGCCCTACATCCTACTGACCTCCGTACACTGCCCTACATCCTACTGACCTCCGTACACTGCCCTACATCCTACTGACCTCCGTACACTGCCCTACATCCTACTGATCTTCATACACTGCCCTACATCCTACTGATCCTTGTAAACTGCCCTACATCTTTTTCACCTCTGTACACTGCCATACATCCTATTGACCTCAGTACACTGCCCTACATCCTGCTGACCTCCATACACTGCCCTACATCCTATTGAACTTCATACACTGCCCTACATCCTACTGATCTTCATACACTGCCCTACATCCTACTGATCCTCGTAAACTGTCCTACATATTTTTCACCTCTGTACACTGCCCTACATCCTACTGACCTCCGTACACTGCCCTACATCCTGCTGACCTCTGTACACTGCCCTACATCCTGCTGACCTCCGTACACTGCCCTACATCCTACTGATCTCCGTACACTGCCCTACATCCTACTGACCTCCGTACACTGCCCTACATCCTACTGATCTCCATACCCTGCCCTACATTCTACTGATCTTCATAAACAGCCCTACATCCTACTGATCTTCATACACTGCCCTACATCCTACTTATCCTCGTAAACTGCCCTACATCTTTTTCACCTCTGTACACTGCCCTACATCCTACTGACCTCTGTACACTGCCTTACATCCTACTGACCACCGTACACTGCCCTACATCCTACGGACCTCCGTACACTGCCCTACATCCTCCTGACCTCCATACACTGCCCTACATCCTACTGACCGCCATACACTGCCCTACATCCTACTGACCTCCGTACACTGCCCTACATCCTACTGACCTCCATACACTGCCCTACATCCTACTGACCTCCGTACACTGCCCTACATCCTACTGACCTCCGTACACTGCCCTACATCCTACTGACCTCCGTGCACTGCCCTACACCCTACTGACCTCCGTACACTGCCCTACATCATACCGATCTCCATACACTGAGAGTGCCCAGCCAATGTGCCTGCCAGCTGGCCGAACAAAGCCAGGATCGGCTTTGATCAGCTGCTTATAATAGTAACCCCAAAGCGATGACATGACATAATTTCATTTTTTTTAAATAAAAAGCATTCAGAAACACTAATCTCTGTATTTTTGAATGCTTTTAAGTGCAGGGGAGGGATTTGGGGTCTTATAAACCCCAGATATCTCCATAAAGAGGAACTGTCACATGTCTATTGCTGTCACAAAAATGTTTACCTTTCTTGTGACAGCAACAATAGTGGTAAAAAAATAAACAAATAAAAAAAGCAACAGTGTAAAAATAAAAACTAATTTAATAAATGAATAATTAAAAATAAATAAAAATTAAAGTACCCCCCTGTCCTCGCGCGTGAACGTGCGTTCGGTCATGCATGCAAACAGCAATAATCCCACACATGTGAGGCATCACTGCGAACGTCAGATCGTAAACAGTAATTCTAGCACCAAACCTCCTCTGTAAATCTAAAGTGGTAACCTGTAAAGGCTTCTAAATTGTTGCCTAAGGATAGTAAAATGTACCCACTTTTTTCGCAGTTGCTTGGGCATGTGTAATTTTAAAGGGGTTGTAAAGGTACAATTTTTTTTTTCCTAAATAGCTTCCTTTACCTTAGTGCAGTCCTCCTTCACTTACCTCATCATTCGATTTTGCTTTTAAATGTCCTTATTTCTTCTGAGAAATACTCACTTGCTGTTCTTCTGTCTGTAACTCCACACAGTAATGCAAGGCTTTCTCCCTGGTGTGGAGTGTCGTGCTCACCCCCTCCCTTGGACTACAGGAGAGTCAAGATGCCCACTAACACACAGCTTCTTTCTCTATCTGCAACATAGAGAGCGTCCTGACACACCAGGGAGGGGGCGAGCACGACACTCCACACCAGGGAGAAAGCCTTGCATTACTGTGTAGGGTTACAGACAGAAGAACAGGAAGTGAGGATTTCTCAGAAGAAATAAGGACATTTAAAAGCAAAATCGAAGGACGAGGTAAGTAAAGGAGGACTGCACTACGGTAAAGGAAGCTATTTAGGGAAAAAAAATTGTACCTTTACAACCCCTAAGCATGACCTATTTGGTATCTATTTACTCTGCATAACTTCATCTTCTATATTTTACAATTGCATTTGAAAAACTGCTGCGCAAATAGTGTGACATAAAAAATTGCAATACCCACTAATTTATTCTCTAAGGCTTCGACCTTAAGAGATTATATGAACAAAAAGTGCCAGAAAAGGCCCATACTGGAAGTAGTTAAATAAAATCTGGTCATTGTAAGCACCCCTGACAGTGGTAAATGATTTGTCTCAATCCTTCTAACTGCCACTTTACCTGGACAGCATTGTCTTTTAAACGTGCACTGTAGTTTTACTGCTACAGTGTGGACTGGCTGCGCAGAATAACGTATATATACAGAATTGTTTATTTCCGGGTACGGGGGTGCATGCACACCCACCCACCTGGCTGCAATCTCACTGGTACCCTTAGATATCAATCAGCTGGTCCCAGCCAATGATTCATGGCAGAGAACCACCAATCAGCAGAGCAGATGATAGGAGAGAGATCTGTGTTCATAAACAACAAAGAGCTCTCTACTGACAGTGGGCAGGGAATAAAAACTTTCACATCCCCTAGAAAAAACAGCACACATTTAACACAATAACACTTGCTAGGCACACAGTTAAAGTGATTGTAAAAGTAAATAAATTAAAAAAAAAAATATATATATATATATATATATATATATATATATACACACATACCTCATCTTTTTGGGTCCCCTGCCGGCCCTCCAGGCACCTCTACTCCAGTGCCCCATGGGAAGCCATTTCCCATGTGGGCACTCATGCGTGCTCACCCCCCCACCACTGGCTTTAATTGACAGCACTGGGAGTCAATAGCTCCTGGTGTCCCAGCAAAGCCATGGAGACCTGGAAGTAAGGGGAAGAGAGAGCTGCAGACATGCACGCCACTGGATCGAATTAAGACTCAGGTAAGTAAAAGGGGGGTGAGGGGGATAATGGTGCTTAAACATTTTTCACCTTAATGCAAGGAATGCATTAAGATAAAAAATGTTTAGGCGTTACAACCACTTTAACCCTTTGATTTCCCCAGCCAGTGTGATTGGTACAGTGACAGTGCATATTATTAGAACTGATCACGGTATTAGTGTCACTGTAGATGTCAGTGTCAGTCAGTTCGCACTTAGTGTCAGTAAGCGGTTTATTTACTAAAGCTGGAGAGTGTAAATAAGGCTCAATTCTGCATAGAAACCAATCAGCTTCCAGGTTTATTTCCAAAGCTTAATTGAACAAGCTGAGGTTAGAAGCTGATTGTTTTTTATGCAGAAGTGAGCCTGATTTTGCGCTCTACAGCTTTAGTAAATAAACCCCTTAGTGTCAGATTGTCCGTAGCACTATCACAGTCCCGCTATAAGCTGCTGAACACTGCCATTGTTAGTATGCAGAATACATTTTGGCCTAAAAAAATTGCTCTAGAGCTGATCTGGTTAGATACAAGCTGGTCATTATAAGCACCCGTCAGTGATTTTTTTTGTTTAACCCTTCTACTTACCACTTTGTCTGGACAGCTTGGTCTTTTAAAGGAAGTTGAAAAATACCAGACTTACTGGCTTGATCACCAGGTGAAAATATAGAGGAAAAAAAAAACAATAACGTCTAAAACCATCTTGTCTAAGAATTCCTAAACGGCAATACATTTTTGTTTTTGGGTTTAAGAGCACCTATCAGGAGCAGTGGCGGCTGTTTTTTTTTTTGGGGGGGGGGGGGCAGCAATCAACCATCGCCACTCCGGGTGGCCGGCGGCACCTCAAACCTCCCTCCCCTCGTTTGCTGTCTGCCAGTCAGTCCGGCACTTAACCCATCTAGGTGGCAGGCATCGGCTTCTGTGTCCTCTCCTCCATCACGGCGGCTTCAGCTGTGTCTCCTCCCAGGCATCCAATAGGATCACCTGTCCTTTCAGCCAATTGGGTGACGGGTCTCAAGACCCGCTTCCTGATTGGCTGGGGGGAGGATCAGTGTTACAACAGCGAATATTAATTTGCTATTAAACACACCTGGGTGGCAGTGTTGCCAACCTACCAGATTGAAATTTACTGGCACGACACCCGAAATTTACTGTCGCAGCCACGTTTTTACTGGCATTTCACAAAAGTTACTAAATAAAAATTTTAGGTGCAAATTTCAGTATTTAGGCTACAAACAAGTACGCTAGGCAAATAGCAATGTGATTTAAGATAGATATTAAGGTGAAAAACAAAACAAAACAAAACATATTTTTGATATAATTAGGGCAAATTATTTAGTCATATCATCCCCTGCCTCCATCCCCCTCTGCCACCAACACCCCCTGCCTTTACCCCCCCTCTGTGGTGCCACAATCTCCCTCTGCCTCCAATCTCCCCCAGGCCCCTGCCTCCGTCCCCCTCTGCGGTGCCACCAACAACCCCTGTCTCCATCCCCCACCCTCTGCGGTGCCACCATTCCCCTCTGCAGGGCCACCATCACCCCCTGCCTCCAATCTTCATGCGCAGTTCCAAGCCGAACCAATCTCGGCAATTTTTACTGGTACAGTCCCGCAACCACGGACAAATACGGACGGTTGGCAACACTGCTGGGTGGGCTCAGTTTGCAGTCCTCTGCGCCCCCAAGCCCACCATATTTTGATGCATATTAGAGCCTCTGGCTCTAATCAGGTGAAACCCCCCCCCCATCGGAATCCATGCATCTGGCGTCCTGCATGGGGGCCGGACGCATGGATGGGGCGCAGCACCCTTAATGGACGAACCCTGATCATGTGTATTGATGACACAGAAGCTCTGTGTCCCCGTGTGGTGGGTACACAGGTGTGTCCCTGAACTCGCACAGTCCTAAATGCAAGTACAATGTCCAGCCACAGCGATTTTCAACCTGTCGTTTATTTGTACAAGCCGCTGGTAGTCAGGCGGATGAACCCGCGCCTGAGCACACCTGACATTGATGCACATGGAGCACAGCTCTGGGCTCCGGCATGCCTCCTCACACACAGCCGTGCTCCTAGACCCAGCAGGCTCCAGTGTAAGTGCACTACAGGCTCCAGCATGCCTCCTCACACACATCCGTGCTCCTAGGCCCAGCAGGCTCCAGTGTAAGTGCACTACAGGCTCCAGCATGCCTCCTCACACACAGCTGTGCTCCTAGGCCCAGCAGGCTCCAGTGTAAGTGCACTACAGGCTCCAGCATGCCTCCTCACACACAGCCGTGCTCCTAGGCCCAGCAGCCTCCAGTGTAAGTGCACTACAGGCTCCAGCATGCCTCCTTACACAGCCATGCTCCTAGGCCCAGCAGGCTCCAGTGTAAGTGCACTACAGGCTCCAGCATGCCTCCTCACACACAGCCGTGCTCCTAGGCCCAGCAGGCTCCAGTGTAAGTGCACTACAGGCTCCAGCATGCCTCCTCACACACATCCGTGCTCCTAGGCCCAGCAGGCTCCAGTGTAAGTGCACTACAGGCTCCAGCATGCCTCCTCACACACAGCCGTGCTCCTAGGCCCAGCAGCCTCCAGTGTAAGTGCACTACAGGCTCCAGCATGCCTCCTTACACAGCCATGCTCCTAGGCCCAGCAGGCTCCAGTGTAAGTGCACTACAGGCTCCAGCATGCCTCCTCACACACAGCCGTGCTCCTAGGCCCAGCAGCCTCCAGTGTAAGTGCACTACAGGCTCCAGCATGCCTCCTTACACAGCCATGCTCCTAGGCCCAGCAGGCTCCAGTGTAAGTGCACTACAGGCTCCAGCATGCCTCCTCACACACAGCCGTGCTCCTAGGCCCAGCAGGCTCCAGTGTGAGTGCACTACAGGCTCCAGCATGCCTCCTCACACACAGCCGTGCTCCTAGGCCCAGCAGGCTCCAGTGTGAGTGCACTACAGGCTCCAGCATGCCTCCTCACACACAGCCATGCTCCTAGGCCCAGCAGGCTCCAGTGTAAGTGCACTACAGGCTCCAGCATGCCTCCTCACACACAGCCATGCTCCTAGGCCCAGCAGGCTCCAGTGTAAGTGCACTAAAGGCTCCAGCATGCCTCCTCACACACACAGCCATGCTCCCAGCTGTACCAGAGGTGACAGGTTGTGTAAATGTGATAGCACATCGACTGGGTGGACCGGTTTCCTCCAGTCTATGGAGTAGGAGAAGAGGCTGGGCTGCTATAACACAACAAACTACTTCACACAGCTCGCAGTGCGCACTACGCATGCATGCCACGCGACCGTTGCCGTGGTAACCGAAAGCGGGCGCGCGACGGCGCGAGACTGGCAGCTGGCAGGGAGGGAAATGGCGGGGGAGTGGGTGACGTCAGATGGAGAGTCTAGGAGAGCGCGGGAGGGTTTGGCGGTAGGGATAAAGGTGACTGTAGCTGAGAATGTGACGTTCCGTATTGGTAGAGCGGAGACTGTGGCAGAGGTTGTAAGAAGAAGTGAGTGTTCAGGTATAGGACAGAGCGCTTCCTCACACGAGTCATCGGTGATAGCGGACCCTTCATAGCTGCCAGTGTCTGCCTGTTCTGCTTGTGCTACAAACATGGCTTCAGCTGGAAGTGCTGGCAGATGGAGAACGTTTAACAGCTGCTAAGCCAGCGATGTTTTTTTTTATTACAGTTGGAAAGTTTGAAGGAAGAAGTAAAATCTGAGGAGAATTTTTCACACTGTATTATGTGAGGAGAATCAGTTTGGAACGAACGTGCTTATTCCGCCATACTATTCCGTGGTGAACTTACGACTTTCTTTAACCACTTACCCCCCGGACCATATTGCTGCCCAAAAATTGGCGTCCTTTTTTTCCCACAAATAGAGCTTTCTTTTGGTGGTATTTGATCACCTCTGCGGTTTTTAGTTTTTGCGCTATAAACAAAAATAGAGCAACAATTTTGAAAAAAATTAATATTTTTTACATTTTGCTATAATAAATATCCCCCAAAAATATATAAAAAAACATTTTTTTTCCTCAGTTTAGGCCGATACTTTTTCTTCTACATATTTTTCGTAAAAAAAAATCGCAATAAGCGTTTATTGATTGGTTTGCGCAAAAGTTATAGCGTTTACAAAATAGGGGGTATTTTTATGTCATTTTTATTATATATTTTTTACTAGTAATAGCGGCGATCAGCGATTTTTTTTTCGGTACTGCGACATTATGGCGGACACTTTTGACACATTTTTGGGACCATTGGCATTTTTATAGCGATCAGTGCTATAAAAATGCATTAGATTACTATAAAAATGCCACTGGCAGTGAAGGGGTTAACACTAGGGGGCGGGGAAGGGGTTAAGTATGCCTGGGTGTGTTCTTACTGTGGGGGGGGGGGGGGGTGGCCTCACTAGGGGAAACACTGATCCTCGGTTCATACATTGTATGAACCGAAGATCAGCATTTCCCCTGCTGACAGGACCGGGAGCTGTGTGTTTACACACACAGCTCCCGGTCCCCGCTCTGTACGGAGCGATCGCGTGTGCCCGGCGGCGATCGCGCCCGCCGGGGGCGCGCGCGCACCCCTAGTGGCGGCTGGGAGAGAGGACGTCATACTACGTGCTCTCGCCCAGCCGAGCCACCTTGTGGACGTATAACGACGGTGCGCGGTCGGCAAGTGGTTAACCACTTGACCTCCAGAAGATTTACCCCCCTTCATGACCAGTACATTTTCTGTGATACAGCACTGCATTATTTTAACTGACAATTGTGCAGTCGTTCAATGCTGTACCCAAATACAATTTATAAAAAAAGACATTTCCCCACAAATAGTGCATTCTTTTATTGGTATTTGAACACCTCTGTATTTTTTTATTTTTTTGCACTATATAAAAAGCAGACAATTAAATATATATATATATATATATTATACGTTCTGCTATAAAACATATCCAATATATATTCTGCTACATATTTGTGATTAAAAAAATCTCCAATAAGCGTATAATGACTGGGGCGCTTCCTGATGACGTCATAAGACGAAACGTACATCAAGGCGCTTTACTTGTGATGTCACTTACGAGTCCCTGGCTTCCGGTTTTTGCAATTTGGCAGTGAAACACACGCTGGCCCTTGAGCGTGAGCCGGGCGGCAGTGTTTTCTTTCAGTTTGTATGCAGGTATTTCCTAGTGCCGGGTCCATGCACTTTATCGTGTTTGTGGAAGGCAGTGACACTCGGTCTCGGCAGTGGTGCCTTGTCATAGCAGTGAGGAGGACAGTACACTGATATGAGGGTCTCGGGGTGGTGAGGAGGACACTGATGTGAGGAGGGTAATATAAAGGGAGGCAGCTGCAGAGAAGGACAATAGTGTGGGGGAGGGTGAAAGGGGGCAAAGGAGGACACTGATATGGGGGGGTGATATGAAAGGGGGCAGAGAAGGACAGTTCTGTGGGGGTTTATGAAGGTGGGCAGAGGAGGACTCTGCTGTGGGGGGGGGGTGAAGGGGGCAGATTACACACCTCCCAACATTTTGAGATGGGAATGAGGGACACCTACTAATAAACATATGTAGGCATAGGGCACGCCCCCTGCCACACCCCCTTAAAGGAGAATTAACCAAAAAAAGGTTATTTAAATCTAAAAGGATTTATTTTTACCGCTACTTTTCCATTATATTGGCTTTTAAATATGTACAAATGCAATTTAAAAATTGGATAAAAGGTTTAGTACTGGGAAACACTTTTTGATAGAAAAATAGTGCATTTTATATACAACTATATGGATCGTACCAAAATGAGGAGGCAAGAGGGACATTGCTCCAAATCAGGGACAGTTGAGAGCTATGAGATTAGGACACTACTGTTGGGGGGAGATGATATAGGAGGCACAGCAGGACACTGCAGGGGGGGGGGGGTCATGATATGAAGGGGGCAGAAAAGGACACTACTTGAGGGGGGGAAAGGAGGACACTACTGTGGGGAGGAGCCAGAGGCAGTCTTTGACCACCTCATGTATCATGTCCGCAGCCTCTGACCACCTCCTGTACCATGTCCCCAGTCTCTGACCACTTCCTGTTCATTTCCACAGTCTCTGAACCACCTCATGTATCATGTCTGCAGCCTCTGACTACCTCCTGTATCATGTCCACAGTCTCTAAACACCTCATGTACCATGTCCGTAGCCTCTGACCACCTCCTGTATCATGTCCGCATTCTCTGACCACCTCTTATATCATGTCCACAGCCTCTAACCATCTCTTGTATCATGTCCGCAATCTCTAATAATCTCTTGTTTTGTATCATGTCTGCAGTCTATGAGGGGGACCCTGGAGAGGAGTTAAGAGTGGAAGTGCCGCCAGGATGGGAGTCACAGGGGAATTTAGACTGTCTGAGGGGGGGGGGGTCACTGATGTAAGGGGGGAGTGAATACAATAATGTAAGGGGGCACTGATATAAAAGTTCCCCCCTTAAAGGGTCACTAAAGGAAAACACATTTTTGCCTAAAATTATTGTCTGCAAGGTAGACAGACAGAATAGTGTAATGATTCTGTTAAAAACAAGTAAATACCTATTAAATTCCTTCATCTATATCACCTCCGGCATTCTAGTTTCTGTTCTCTCATTCACTTCCTGGTTTGCATCGCTTGTTCATGTAAGAACTACATTTCCCAGTATGCATTGCGGCACACCCAGTAATTCACACCTCCTTGAAGTCTCTAACACGTAGAGAGCGTCCTGCCGCACAGATGTAGTTCCCAGGAGGGGGTGAGCACGTTACTGACCACCGCAGTAAAGCCTCCCTTCACGGTGGTCCGTAAAATCAGACAAGCAGGAAGTGAATGGAACAGAGAAGAAATAGAGCAACTTCTGAGCAAAAACGAACAATCAGGAAGTGAAAAGAGGAATCTCTGCAGGTAAAGGATGCTTATTATGAATTTTTTTTTTCCTTTACAACCCCTTTAAGGGGAAACTCTGCAGACCCTGATGTAAAGGGGAACTCTGTCATAAAGGGAAATGCTGTAGACCCTGATGTAAGTGGGAACACAGATGCAAAGGGGAATGCAGTGGACTCATAAGCAAGAGAGAGAAGGAAAAGGAGACAAAGCCGCAGGAAATCACCCAGTCTTGGCCACGGCTAGGCTTTATTGTGGACCCCAGGTACAGCCAGCACAGCCTGTTCAGCAGAGGGGCCAGAACAACAGCTATTCTGCATCTTTGGAAGCCTTCAAGGTTGACTGAGTACAATCCATCCTTACACTCTAGGACAAGAGAAGACAGTGAAGTGCAATAACTCACACAAGGTGGATTTGATTTAAAACCTTTTGATTTAAATCACTAGTAAAAATGTAAATCAACTCTTCTGTTAAAAAATTTTTTCTTTTAAATCAACTCAATTTAAATCTTAATTTTTAAAAAGCAACTGTCATCTCTGTCCCGCAGCGGCGCCTCCTCTGACCCGCTGTTCACTGACAGTCCTATTCACTTTATTGGGATGGCTGGTGATGCAGCAGTGACACAACAAGGTGAGGAGCATGCGACAGCACGTGAGAGAATGCCTGCTAACAGGTGCTGCCATGATGGGTCTGAAATGACAGGTGCTCTTTAAATGTAAGGACTTATTCTTGCTGGAAGTTAGAATCTTTAATACTTGCAAACAAAATTAAGGTTTCCCATTTAGAATAATAAACTGTCAGGCTAGTAAATATTCCCAACTGGGTCTTTTTTTAAGGCCTACTGCCATTTTCCTTCTCAAGAGGGTAATAAAGCACTTCAAGCTATGCACAGAAAGTTCACAAGGTTTATAAGCTGCTTAGAAGGTTTCACATTAAGTTTTACTGCTTGCCCTTCCTCCTCACACCTAGAGCCTGGCACAGATACATTTCTCTTCAAACAATACTTGCAGAGCTTGGATTTATTGAATTAGTTTACCAAAAATGTAAATATTGCAGAATATACAGCCTCATGCTACATAACTAAGCTCCATTTCATGCTGAATAAACACAATTATTATTATTGTATCCTAAATAGAAAACTATCTTTAGGTAGATTTTTTACTCCCAAAGTATTTTATTAAAATAAATTTTATTAAAAAATCTGATTTAAATAAGAAAAAAAATCTGACTTTAATAAAAAAAATCTGAATAAAAAAAAAAATATTTTTTTAGATTTAAAAAAAAAGTAATATATTTTTATCCACCCTGATCTCATATGTCTGGAGCCTAGGGACAGCTTAAAGCGGAGGTCCACCCAATTTTATAAGTTTAGCTCAATCGTATTATAGTAATGTATACATTATTAAACAAAACATTTTTTTTTTTTTAATAGAGTGTACCTCTGTATTTGTGCTTTTCTCTGCGTTACCGGTATATAACCCCTGCGGCTGTGGGCGGGTATTTTGCGGGTATGTACGTAATGTCCAACGCGCCGCACTATCTCCTGGGAGCTTGTGTCATTGTTCCCAGCGGAGGCCCGCTGCAAATTCTCGCGGGATTTGTAAACAGCAAGTGACGCGATTACAGGGGGGGGACTTCACAACGGGCGGGGAACTTCCTGTGACCAGGAAGTTTACGGCACTCCACGCCGTTACAACTGAGCATGTGCGGGAACGAGCAAGGAATGCTGGCAGCTCAGCATTCGATGGAGACAGGAAGTTAATTCTTGTGGGTTTCAAATGCCCACAAGCAAGATGAAAACGGCCATCCACAGTTTTTATAACTACTTATTAGTTATTACTAATTAGAATATTGTGCAAAAGTTCATTTATTTCACTAATGCAACTTATAAGGTTAAACTTATATATGAGGTAGACTCATTACATGCAAAGCAAGATAGTTCAAGCCGTGATTTGTCATAATTGTGATGATTATGGCTTACAGCTCATGAAAACCACAAATCCACAATCTCAGAAAATTAGAATATTACATGCAATCAATAAAACAAGGATTGTAGATAGAACAATATCGGACCTCTGAAAAGTATAAGCATGCATATGTACTGCTGAGCGAGCTGCTCACCCGCCGCTCGCTGGTGTTTCTCGGGCTTACCGTTTCCTCCGGTGTGCCCGATAAATGATCCAACAATGTGGCCGGCTGGTGGCCTTGGAGGACCAGAGTGACATCATGACATCACTTCTGGTTTAGGGTAGAAGTAAACAATTTAAAAATAATAAAATGTATGGAGCAACACACTAGCAGCAAATGCTCGAATTTCGTTGAACCTTGACCCCATTGGTAGACTCCAATGTACCTTGCAATACACTGTGACTTTCTTTGTCTCCAAACAATAGGATTGGGTATCTGTTGACTCTCTGTAGACGGAGGGTGCTCTTTTAATATCCTTCACCCAATGTTTTATGGTTGTTGTATTTTAATGTATATCCAATAAATTATTTTATTTTTTATACTTATCGCTTTAATCTTTGCCTACAAAATCCGTGTTTTGAAAGGCTAAAATGGGTTCTCCTTTTTTATGTTTTTTTTTTTTTAACACAAAAGATCGAAAAAAAATTATAATTTTTTTGATCAAAAATGTTTTATTTTTTTGGATCTTTTACTTTTGAGCATAAAGGAGAGATTTGGGGTCTTTTTGACCCCAGATCCCTCATAAAGAGGACCTGTCTTCCTTTTTATTTTATTACAAGGGATTTTTACATGCCTTGTAATAGGAATAAAAGTGATACATTTAAAAAAATAAAAAAATAAGAAAAAAAAAAATGTAAAGCACCCCCATCCCTCCTTGTTTGTGCGCAGAAGTGAACACATACATATTTAAATGGGGTGAGCACCATACATGTGAGGTATCACGAACATTAGAGCGAGAGCAATATTTATAGGGCTAGACCTCATACAGTATGTACCTGTAAACAGGCAACCTGTAAAAATTTTTAAAGCGTCACCTATGGAGATTTTTAAGTACCATAGTTTGTCGCCTTTCCATGAGCCTGCCCAATTTTAAAGCGTGACATGTTAGGTATCTATTTACTCGACCTATTATACCTTACAACAAATTGGGGTGTATATTGTGATTTTTTTATTTATTTTTTATTCATGAAAATGTTCATCCCCAAAAATGTTGTTTTATAAAACCGCTGCGCAAATACTGCGTGACATAAAAAATTGCAACGATCGCTATTTTATTCCCTAGGGTCTCTGTTAAAAATATATAATGTTTGGGGGTTATAAGTAATTTTCTAGTACAAAAATACAGATTTAAAGCAGATGTCCCCTGAAAAAAAATATTAAAAGCTAGCAGCTACAAATACTGCAGCTGCCGACTTTTAATATCAGCACACTTACCTGTCCTGGAGTCCAGCGCCGTCCGCAGCAGAGGATGAGCGATCGCTCGTCACTCTGCTGCCTCCACCACCATCCTCGGTGAGGGAACCAGGAAGTGAAGCGCTCCGGCTTCACTGCCCGGTTACCTACGGCGCATGCGCGAGTCGCACTGCATCGTGCTGGCTGGTTCCCGCTGTGTTCTGGGAGCTGTGTGTTTCCCAGAACACAACGAGGGGGACGGGATCTGACGTCCTGCCTGCAGTCTACCCGCAGACTGTGTGGCCGGAAGTGGGTGCAAATACCTGTCTTTAGACAGGTATCTGCACCCCCCTCCCCCCTGAAAGGTGTCAAATGTGACACCGGAGGGGGGGTGGGTTCCGAAGAGCATAGGTGGAGGGTGGAGCTCCGCTTTAAGCTTGTAAACAAAAAGTGTCAGAAAGTAGTAGGGTTGTTTAGTATCATCCAGTACACCACAATGACCATTGACCTGAAAAAGGCTGATGGTTTTACATCATGGGGTAATAACAAGTCCATTTGGGAGAGTGGCAGAAAAGTAGCAAGAAGAGGTGTCCTGAAGGGTCACAAGACCACAAATTCAGGTAAAAAATTATGGGGTCTAGAATAATTTTTTAAGACCAAATGATGTATTGTGGGTCAATCATTTTTAAATGATGGAAAAAAACAAATGCCCCCCTCTGTGCAAATAGGTTAAACACAGACCACTATTTTTCAAGACACCAGATAATAGTCTAGTATCTGGATACAGTGTTTTGAATGCCATTAAAGGTATGTTTTTGTATTTTCCTCATACGGTATAACAAATTAAACCACTGTGCAGTGCATAAAATCCCTTTAAGGATTTTACAAATATTTCTTAAGAATCAGAACGCCTAATCATTGGTGCTGCTGTACCACATGTTGTGTGTTCTTAGCCTAGTAATAGGCCAAGCATAGTGCCACACTGATTATAAAAAAGGCCTGGTAATAGTGCAGTCGGAATCTTTTAAATTACACAAGTGTTCAAGCTTGATCACAAGAATGGTTTGTTCTTTGGCAGACTTTTAGTAAGGTGTTGCTTACATACTGTTACAGAGCCATGCTGTGCTGGCAGCTTCCTCTGAGTCTGGATTAATACAAGCAATAAAGTAGAACAGAACATCCTAATCATGCTTGTCTGCAGAGCTATACGAGTTTTGTGATATATACAGCTCTTAGGCTCAATTTATATTCTGTCATGATAAGTTTGTACCACTGCATTTTTATGTGAATATATTTTATAGTCTCAAGGAATAAGTATATATGAATGATTCAAAATAAATAGGTGAAAGTTTTACACTTGTAAAAGATTTGTTCAGTTGGTTGAACAATTTAAATATATCATCTTTCAGTGCTGCTGTCAAAATTTTAGAGCAAACTAGAACTTGTTGTCAAAGGAACTTTTCTGCCACTACCCTTCCTATTTCTAGAGAACCACAATGTTAACATGCATACAAAATATAATATAATCTTAATGTAATTTTCAAAAGTAATTTTTAAATATACAGTTTTCATTAACATAGTACTGGGCGATCAACCATGAAGGTCCTTGTTCAGGCAATTACTGTTAAAGCGGAGTTCCAACCACAATTAGCATTTTTTAAATGTATGTCCTTTCATCATGCGTTTTTATAATATAAATCCGGTCACTGACTATTTTACAATCCGCCGCCGATCCGCATAGATATTCAAAAAAGATAGTTTATAAAACGTTGTCATTTTGTTTGTGGGCATTGTGAAGCCTACAAGCACTTACTTCCTGGAAGTCTTGGATGGGGAGTGATAATTGGACAGCGCACTGCATCCTGGGAAATGATGACACACATTTCCCAGGAGCATTAGAGGGAGATGATGTCAGAATCCTAGGTGGTTTCAAAGGCAGATTTCGTGGGACCGCATAGCAACAGGCATTTCCAGATGAGTAAAAAAAATCCCGGGCCCATAGTCAGTAGGCAAGAGGCCACCCTGCAGTCCTCTCAAAAAAAACGTTGTCCTGGTTGGGTCTGTCACAGGCAGTGGTTTACAACACCAATAAACAATGATTAAAAAAAATATGGTTTACATCAGGGTGAACTGAGAGCTTTGGCATGGGGGCAAGCACAACCAAGTGGTCTTTCATGGTAGGGACATATTTATGCATGCTAAAGAAAGTACAGTGTTCCATGGTGCCCCTGTAATGAAGAAAGGTTTGTAGTTCTAAAGCATATGGTTTATTGCAACTCACGTTTTTACATCTTCCATCTAACTGTGCAAATGCAAACTTTTTTCAATGCATAGAACCCATTTCTTTCCAGTAATGACCAATTAGTTTCTCTGGACTTGATGGTGCTAATTCAGGCTGTAGCAGTGCACCGGCACAGTACTAATAAAAACTAAATTGCCAAAAAAATAGGCAATGCTGGTATCTGTAAAATTAACCATAAAAAACCTTAAATAAAACAAAATCATGTTTACTAGTGTCCTTCGGACCGTTTTCATCGGATGGACTGATCGTGTGTACGCGGCCTAAGAGTTTCTGGTATTATGATTAAGATGTGGTGCTCCCGATTATCAGCTCTTTGCATCCCAGATACAATTTTGTTTTTAAAAGGTACATTAATTACTTAACTTTACTTAAAAAAATGCTTATTGTTTGTATTGTTGTTATGTGCTTGCTTATGTATAATAGAGAATTAGTAGGGCTTTGCTGAGTATAAAAGGCAAGTGTTACATTTTTATACTTTGTCTTTTGTAGGCCCTGCTGTTAAATATTAGATCAAGTTTTGTAATTACATGCCCCTGTTGAACAGGGGCAGAAAAATTGGGCCTTTGATGGTGGTGGTGGTGCCACAACACTGTAAGCCCTCACAGTTACTCTTGGTGGGCGCAGGAATGGGCTCTGCTGTGAAATATTAGATCAAGAATTGTAATTACATGCCCCTGTTAAACAGGGGCAGAAAAATTGCACCTTAGGCACTGGTGATGGTGCCACAACACTGCAACCCCTTACAGATACTCTAGTTGGAGCGCAGGAATGAGCCCTGCTGCAAAGTATTGTATCAAAAATTGTAATTACATGCCCCTGTTAAACAGGGGCAGAAAAATTGGGCCTTAGTCACTGGTGGCGATGCCCAGAACCAAAAATGTTCTTACAAGCTACCAGCATAATCATTGAGGAGGAAAAGGATAGTTACTCAGCATAACAGGATAGTCACTCAGCATCAGCATAGGCAGTCTTGAAGGGATCTGACATTTCCAAAAAAAATATTCAGTTAAATCAGCATCAGGTGCTTGGTACCTTTTGGTGATCCAAGCCTGATTTCTTTTTATGAAGGTCAGTCGATCGACCGAGTCGGTGGAGAGGTGCACCCTGTGATCGGTTACAAAGCCTCCAGCTGCAAATGTTCCAAAAGAACGCTGGATGCAGGACAGGCCAGTAGCTCAATTGAATACTGTGCAAGCTCTGGCCAGTGATCCATCCTCAAGACCCAGTAACCCAGAGGATTTTCAGTGGGAAAGGTGTCCAAGTCTGATCTTGCCCCTAGGTACTCCTGCACCATGTAAAACAGACGCTGGCGATGGTTGCTGGAACCGGTCATACCTTGGGGCTGCGGACTAAAAAATTGTCTGAACGCATCGGTCAGACGGCCACCTTCTCCACCACTCCTTCTTTAAATGACCGAAGCCTCAGCAACACGTTGTCCAGGACCAGGATTTTGTAACCTCCCAGTCTCTGGGAACGCGTTGCACAGACCTTTCTGCAAGGCCTCCCAAAGATGTTTCATCTTCTGCTCCCTCTGCGCCGGCAAGATAAGGTCTGCAACCTTACCCTTGTAACGTGAAACAAGGAGGGTTGCCAGCCAGTAATGATCCCTCTCCTTGATAGCACAAATACGAGCATCCTTCCGCAGGGTTTGCAGGATCAGGGAGGCCACACAGTGTAGGTTTGCTGAGTCATTCGGTGTGGAGTCCTCTGGGTCACTGAGGACAACATGATCCGCAGCCACCTCATCCCAGCCACGTACAAGTCCATGGGTTTCTTGAGACTGTAATTGATCCCTTGAAGACTGCTGCTGATTGTCACGTCTCTGATGTGAGGCCGAGTGGCAGAGAGGGCGCCCCTTGCGGCTAAGTGCAGCGCTCCCCTGGGAGTGATACAGGGGATACGGTGCCCAAAGGTGCACGGGTTGCCAGTAGTGCTGCAACAGGCTGGTAAGCAGAATGTAGCTGGGGTGCGCTGGGTAGTGATGTCAGTAGCCGTGCAACAAGAAGTCCTGAGTAGGCGTATGCAGGATAAACCAGGAGCAGGGTTCGCAGCCAGGCCAGAGGTCATATACCGGGAGACAATCCAAGAGCAAGCCGGGTCATAAACAGTGGGCAGTGGATCGAAGAATAGTCAGCCAAGCCAAGGTCAGAGCGAGGAGATAATCGGGATCACAGGTCAGGCCAAAAGCAGAGATCAAGCCAGGAGTTACAAGGTAAACAGACACAGGAAGCTGACGACAATCCAGCAATTTGGGTCAGACAGCCTTTTATAGGCCAGCAGGGGGATCCACCTGTCACATGATGTGTCTCTGGTGGCCATTTCTTCTACTGGCAAGATTGCCAGTACTTCCACGGTCATTTCCCTGACACAGCCTTCAGCCATTTCTTCTACTGGAAAGATTGCCAGTACTTTCACGGTCATTTCCCTGACACAGCCTTCGGCCATTTCTTCTACTGGCAAGATTGCCAGTACATCCACGGCCATTTCCCTGATGCTGAGTGCTAGGCTCCACCTCCATGCTGACACAATCCTCCTCCTCCTCGTTCTTCTTTCTGTGTGATAGGCAGGCAAGCAGGAACACTGTCTGGATAAAGGGGGCCTTGAGAGGTAAGGAAGTCCTCCTCTTCCTCCCTCTGTTCTGCCTCAAGGTCCCTGTCCATTATTCTATGCAGCGTGTGCTCCAACAGGTGGATACAAGGGACAGTGTCACTGATGCATGCACTGTTACTGCTCACCATCCTCGTGGCCTCCTCAAATGGTGACAGGACAGTGTATGTATTCCTGATCATGGCCCACTGGCGTGGGGGAAAAAAAACAAGCTCCCCTGACCCTGTCCTGGTGCCTCATTGATGGCCCTCTGCTGTGTGTGCAGCCACTGCAGCATGGCCAACGTAGAGTTCCACCTGGTGGGCATGTCACAGATTAGGCGGTTCTTGGGCAGGATGTATTCCTTTTGGAGGTCAGCCAGCCAAGCACTGGCATTATATGACCGTCGGATATCACCGAGTTTCCTGGCCTGCTTCAGCACATCCTGTAAGCCCGGGTACCTGCCCAAGAACCGCTGCACCACCAAGTTAAGGACATGAGAAAAACAGGGCACATGGGTCAGTTGTCCCTGTCGGAGGGCGGAGAGGAGGTTGGTGCCATTGTCGCAAACCACCATTCCTGGCTTAAGCTGGCTTGGCGTCAACCACCTCTGAGCTTGCCCCTGCAGAGCTGACAGAACCTCTGACCCAGTGTGGCTCCTGTCCCCCAAGCACACCAGCTCAAGCACCGCATGGCATCTTTTTGCCTGCGTACCTGCGTAGCCCCTTGAACACCTACAGAGCACTGCTGGTTCCGAGGACAAATCAGCACAAGAAGAGGCCACAGAGGAAGAAGAAGAGGAGGGGTGGAGGAGAGAGGTGTGTCACAATCACCAGTAGTAGCATTTTGAAGGCGTGGTGGCAGGACAACCTCCAACACTACTGTACCTTGTCCTGCATCCTTCCCAGCTGCCAGCAGAGTCACCCAATGCACCGTGAAAGATAGGTAACGTCCATGCCTGCTGGACCATGAGTCAGCGGTAATATGCACCTTACCACTAACCGCCCTGTCCAGCGAGGCATGGACATTGCCTTCCACATGCCGGTAGAGAGCCGGAATCGCCTTCCGTGAGAAAAAGTGGCGTTTGGGAACCTGCCACTGAGGTAACGCACATTCCACAAACTCACGAAAGGGGGGAGAGTCTACCAACTGAAAAGGCAGCAGTTGAAGAGCCGAAGGTGGTGCAATGGAGTTCGCCACGTTCCGGGTGCAAAACTGGGTAAGATGGCCACATGACAAGGCCTGGTGGGCTGGATTCGACCCATGGGCCTTGTGTTTGATATATGTGCTCCAGACTGTGTAAGTTCCATGTACAAGAACAATGAATAGTGCAAAAAGTCTAATTTATGTATATTCATGCTGTGCCAACATATTTTAAATGCACTCATTCACCTTTATTCAGTGCATCATTGATTCTTCAGACAAAACAATTAAAGTGGTATTAAAGCTTAAATCAAAAATTACATATACTGTATGATGCAGTCTATCACTTGCATTAACAAAAGCAGTCTTTGCTTTTCTGTATGTACCCCCCCCCCCCCCTCATAACTTAGTTGTTTACCTGTTATTCCTGCTGTTATTTTTCAACTTCCCAAGACCAAGCTGTGCAGCAAAAGTGGAAGTTTAGATAGTTAAGACAAACAATTTAACGCTGACAGAGCCACTCAAAATGGTCTACGTTTAATTATTTTAAATAGTTACATAGTTGATAAGGTTGAATAAAGACTCAAGTCCATCTAGTTCATCCTGTGTAAGTGTGTGCATGTGTCTGTGTGTGTTTTTCAATATCATTTTCCATATCCCCGTATATTGCATTCTCTAAGATGCCCACAAATACACACAAATTTCCGATGGAATTCCGCTCAAGCTTGGCTTGCATACACGGTCACACAAAAGTTCTCGGAACTTTCGTCCATCAAGAACATGGTGACGTACAACACTAGCCGAGGAAATTAAGTTCAATGCTTCCAACATGCGTTGAATTGTTTCCGAGCATGCATTGGAATTTTGCACGTCGGAATTGCTACAGATAATCGGATTTTCCAATAGCAATTTTTTCCACCGGAAAATTTGAGAACCAGCTCTCAATTGTTTGTTGGAGGAAATTCCGACAGAAAAAGTCCGATGGAGCATACACACGGTCAGAATTTACGTTCAAAAGCTCACATCGGACTTTTGCTGTCAGAATTTCCGATTGTGTGTACAGGGCATAAGAGTTTTTTTAAACTATTCGACAAAACCCGGCCAGGCCTCTCATCCAGTTTTGCATTTAATCAAACCTTTATGCCAAATATTTCTGTAACTGCTCAAGGTGTTTCCTTGAGTTAGGCTTTAATTTGTTATTCACTTATGTAAAGCCTTTCTAAATCTAAAGCTAGGTAGACTGAAAATTGTCTGGTTCCAGCTGAATTTTGCTCTGTGTCCCGGTCTGTTCAAATGAAGCCGGTCCATCAAACGGCTTCTGTCAAACTGTCCTGCTGAAAAAAGAGCACTCGATCCATGCATGCAGCCAATGGGACAGTGGGAGCCCCCACTGTCAGTATACAATAGCACAGCGGGGGAGATCTTTGCATCCACATCACTTGTATGAATGTGGGGATCTGCCAGTGCTGCCCATCAGTGTCAACTATCAGTGCCATCTATCAGTGGTACCTATCAGTACAGTAACACCTATCAGTGCCCATCAGTCCCGCCTTATCTGTCACCATCAGTACCGCCTTATCTGTCCCCATCAGTGCCGCCATATCTGTGCCCATCAGTGCAGCCTCATCAGCGCAAAATCAATGAAGGAGAAAAATTACCTTTTTGCTAAATTTTATAACAAACTATGAAATATGAGTTTTTTTAATTTTCTATCTTTTTTTGTTTGTTTAGCAAAAAATAAAAAACCAGCAGTGATTAAATACCACCAAAAGAAAGCTCTATTTCTGTGAAAACAATGATAAAAATTTCATTTGGGTACAGTGTTGTATGACCAGGCAGTTGTCATTCAAAGTGCGTCAGCGCTGAAAGCTGAAAATTGGTATGGACAGGAGGGGGGTTTAAGTGCCCAGTAAGGAAGTGGTTAATACAGCGCAAATCCATCCTTATATGTGCTTCCACTCTACCCTCATATGGAAAATGCACATCGTCTGACAGGCATCTTATGGATAAAATATTCATCAATCACTGCTTAATTTCCCACCTGTTAGTGATCTATTTGGAAATTATTTGGGCAGAACATTAGATTTTTGATAGCCACATTGGCCTGTGCAAAGGGATCTTTAATTTCAGTTTATATTGTCTATAAATCTACAACATAGAGATTTTTTTTTTAAATTTACATTTGTTGACAATATCAATTTCAAACCTTTATAAACAGGACACTGAAGTAAAACACATTCTATCCTCTAATTCCTCTTAAGGCACTGTACAAACTCTTATACTGTACATATGAAGTGGTTCTTTAACTTCCAAGACCACCACTGGCTAGCCTAATAGGAGAATCTAGAGATCATTCATTTACATTGTAAATATATCCTTTGGTCTGTTTGAGGTACTCATGGAAAGAGCAAGGATATAGTTATGAAGAGCAGCAGGCGTGTTACTACAAGAGAGGTAAGAGCACCTTTGAACCACATGGTTACATTCAAAACTTCTTAAAATATTTACCCTTTTCAGACATCTTTAAACCGCACTCTGTTTAGGATTGTTTCCAGAAGACTGGGAAAGGACAAATACAGAATTACTTCAAAGGAATAGAAGTTTTATGGAGACCATTAAAGTTGAAAAACTAAGAAACTCTATATAAATATAAACATTCTAAAGAAAACAATATTTCAGCTTAGTAAAAAGTTTAAATGCATGTCTCTATTTTAATCTTCATACAAAAACTTATACCTGTAAAGAGATCAGTCATACAATTTGCGGTTGATATATGTTCCCAACAGATATTGAAATAATGCTTCAGTATGTATTATATATTTTATGTTTTTAATTTATTTAGCTAGGCATTGAAAGGAGAGGAGATAGACTTCTACTGCTCTGATCAATTTGGTGTACAGGAGGAAAATCTTGTCAAGAGTTATACAGTATGTATCTTTGGTTAAAGTCTTAATGAACTGCGGACATGTGCCTCTTACTATGATGAAGTTTATGATTGTTAGATTTCATTATTCTTGGCAAATACTAAGCCTTAACCACTTGAGATCCGCGCTATAGACGAAAGACGTCCACAGCGCGGCTCTCAAGTGCCGGGTGGACGTCTTTGGACGTCCTGTTGTTTACATTCTCCGTGCACGCCGCTGGGGGCGTGCAGTAGGGAAACACTGTGCTCGGCGCATCGCTGGGAAGCCAATGCGTGTGCCTGGCGGCCGCAATGTCCGCCAGGTACCCGCGATCGGCAGTGACAGCAGGGACGTGGAGCTCTGTGTGTAAACACAGAGCTCCACGTCCTTTCAGGGAGAGAGGAGACCGATCTTTGTCCCTTGTACATAGGGACACAGCATCGGTCACCTCCCCCAGTCAGTCCCCTCCCCCCACACAGTTAGAACACACCCAGGGTACACATTTAACCCCTTCCTCACCCCCTAGTGTTAACTCCTTCACTGCCAGTCACATTTATACAGTAATTAGTGCATTTTTATAACACAGATCAATGTATAAATGTGAAAGGTCCCAAAATTGTGTCAAAAGTGTTCGATACGTCCGCCGCAATATCGCAGGCCTGACAAAAAAAACGCAGATCGCCGCCATTACTAGTAAAAAAAAAAAAATCATAAATCTATCCCCTATTTTGTAGGCGCTATAACTTTTGCGCAAACCAATCAATATACGCTTATTTCGATTTTTAAAAAAAAATTGGGCTATTATTTTAACAAAAAGTAAAAAATATTGTGCTTTTTTTCAAAACTTTCTGGGCTAGATTCTGATTTACGTTACCCTGCCGCTATTTTTTGAGGCAAGTGCTTTATTCAGAAAGCACTTGCCTCTAAAGTTGCGGCGGCGTAACGTAAATCCCCCGGCGGAATTCAAATTCTGCGGCTAGGGGGAGTGTACTATTTAAATCAGGCGCGTCCCCGCGCCGATCGAACAGCGCATGGGCCGTCTGCAAATTTTCCCAGCGTGCATTGCTCCAAATGATGTCGCAAGGACGTCATTGGTTTCGACGTTAACGTAAATTACGTCTGGCCGTATTCGTGAACTACTTACGCAAACAACGGAAAAAATTCAAAACTCGGCGCGGGAACGACGGCCATACTTAACATAGGATACGCCGCACTTACCCCTGCTATAGCAGGGGTAACTTTCCGCTGGAAAAAGCCGAACGCAGACGACGTAAAAAAAAGCGCCGGGCGGTCGTTCGTTTCTGAATCGGCGTAAATGCTCATTTGCATATTCGACGCGTAAAAGATATGGAAGCGCCACCTAGCGGCCGGCCTGGAATTGCAGCCTAAGATCCGACGGTGTAAGTCACTTACACCTGTCGGATCTTAGGCATATCTATGCGTAACCTGATTCTATGAATCAGGCGCATAGATACGACGGCCGGACTCAGAGATACGACGGCGTATCAGGAGATACGCAGTCGTATCTTCTTTCTGAATCTGGCCCTCTGTCTTTTTTTGTTTATAGCGCAAAAAATTAAAATCGCAGAGATGATTAAATACCACCAAAAAAAAGCTCTATTTGTGGAAAAAAAATGATAAAAATATAATTTGGGTACAGTGTTGTATGACCGCGCAGTTTGTCATTCAAAATGCGTCAGAGCTGAAAGCTGAAAATTGGTCTGGGCACAAAGGGGGTTTAAGTGCCCAGTAATGAAGTGGTTAAGCAGGGTATACACAAATAGTTTTTCATTTTTTTTCGTTCAAGCAGTGGGTTGAAGAAAAAAAAAACTGACAGATTCCCGCACCCAGACAAGTGATGTGAATGCAGGGATCTCCCCCACCGTACTGTTGTATTCTGAAAGTGGGGCTTCCTCGTCATTTAGAATACACAGATCAGCGCTGCATCTATTGGCTGCATGTGTTGATCAAATGCTGGTTTTCGTGTTGGACCGTTCGACAGAAGACAGTAGTTTGGCCAATTTTTGGTCCATGTACACTCAAATTTAGAAGAAGGAAAAAAGTGATGAAGTATTAACATTTTGACACATGACATAATCTGGGTTTGTTTACTGGCCATTAGTGCCCTTGTCTGCATGTAGTGAGAGATAATACCACTCTAAAAACAGCTGATCCCTTGGCTTTGCTTCCGTCCCCAAAAACCAAAAGGGTGCTGGCTATGCACAGGTGCATTAGATAGAAGAAGATCCTGGACTGCCTCACTCCTTAAAACTATGTCTTTATTGTACAAATGAAATCCAAAAAACAACCAAAGCGATGCAGTCAAAATGAAGTGAACAACAGGAAAAAGGTGGTTGACATGTTTCACATCATGTGATGCTTACTCATAGCTCATGCTACGAGTAAGCATCACATGATGTAAAACATGTCAGTCACCTTTTTCCTGTTCACTTCATTTTGACTGCATCGCTTTGGTTGTTTTTTGGATTTCATTTGTACAATAAAGACATCCTTGTCTGCATGTAGCAGGACCACTGAAAAACCTTCAAAATACTATCAACAATTTTAACCGTTTCATCATCAAATATATAGCTCTCTCATGGAGACTGTTGCACTCACTAGAACCAAACTTGATCCTTTTATTGAAATGGCTGACATCTATGTTCCTGTTTCCCTATAACAAAAAAACAAACGTGGAGCATAGATATCTCAACATCTGTAAGATTCTTATACTGGTGTGCAATTATCAATACTTATGATTATCAAATCACAATTTTAGTACTTTATTATGTGTTTTTATACAATTAAGTCATATTGGTTGCATTGCATGCCTCAGTTTTGGACTTGGCCATAAGACCAATAAACATCTCAAGCAAAGTTTACATTTTTTAGGAAGCAGCAACATGTCTAGTCTGTGATTTTATGATACGTAAATTATGATCACCAGTCGCATAAAATCTGAAAAGGAAAAATGTTATAAAGTGCTTTGAATATATTGTTCCCTTATTTAGCTATAGAAATTTTTATCAAGAATATTGATATTACAGTAATGGACAGGAATTCACTTTGCTGAAAATCATAATGACTATGTCCAATTAGGAGTTTGGAATCAATAAGATATGTTTAAGGTCAAAGTCACATAAATCAATATATGTGACTTGTACTTAACATGAAAATGAAATTCATTGACATTAGATTTCACGTTGTGCAGACTACATTTTACCAAATGATGGCTGCTTCACAGGACATAAAGAAGGGCATTCAAATGGCAAAAATGTCAAACCAATAATCAAGAAAACAAAACTGTTAAGGCAATGACAGGCTCATTGCAGACCAAACCCAATCAATGCATTTACAACTTCTAAATGATTTCAGTTTTGCATATTGTTAAAAAAAAGGAAAAATAATTTTAATGTCTACTTTCTATTTATAAAATGCAATTATTAATATCCAGCTCAATTATATCAGTAAATGATATATTGTCATATTGAACACTAGTATACAAGCTTCTAGGCTTGCATATCAATAAATAAGTATGTTCATGAACCAAAAGACATGCTGGTAGGTTAAATGGCTTCTGTCTAAATTTCTAAATTGGCCCTAGTATACTGGGTGTTCATGCATAAGAGATTGGGACTTTACATTGAAAGCTCCTTGAGAGCAGGGACTCATGTGGCTGTATATTAGGTAAAGCACTGCTTAAAACAGGGTTTCTCAATGTTGGTGCCTCCATTATTATCAGGGGTTCCCTGAGACTAGAAACTAATTTTAAGGGTTCCTCTATCTTGAAAATGTTAAGAAAGGCTAGCCTAAATGGTCAGCAAAACATAAATAAACAAAAAACTTAATCAGCGCACACCAACAACTCAATCTAAAACCAATATGTGAAATAGTAAATGTGAAAAAGTAAATGTTTAGATTTCTGCTGTCCCCAAAAAGTGTTATCACTCACTTCAATCGTAAAATAACAAATAAGCGTGAGCAGCGCAACTCCCACACATAAAACAAATTAGATACGTGAATATATAAATCTTGTGCAACAATGTTACAACTAAGGTAACAAATGTTATTATATTGAATAAAAAAAAAACAATTAGTGAGTCCAAAAAAATTATAGAAAAAAACTCCAAAAGAGAGTATATAAACAAATAAACAGTTCCTTGTGCTCTTGGTCTTTCAGCCCTGTGCTAAATATTAATAGTAGCAGTGCTCAAATGTGATCTTCCACCAGTGATAAGATGGCAGCTCACCTTATACTTAAACCCCTGTGTTACCAGGTAGTCCAAGTAAGAAGCAGTCCCCTAATACTCTTGAGTATTTTTTGTTTTGTTGTTGTTTTTGATTCAATATAGTAACATTTGTTACCTTAGTTGTAGCATTGTTGCACAAGATTTATATATTAATTTATATACAGTGGGGCAAAAAGTATTTAGTCAGCCACCAATTGTGCAAGTTCTCCCACTTAAAAAGATGAGAGAGGCCTGTAATTGTCATCATAGGTATACCTCAACTATGAGAGACAAAATGTGGAAACAAATCCAGACAATCACATTGTCTGATTTGGAAAGAATTTATTTGTGAAGGTTCCTTCGGGGATAGCTGCTCATCTGTGTGTTGTCCCTCCTTGGGCCTGGCCCTAACAAACCCTGAGCAAGAAATAACTAACACTATTGATAAGTGGAGAAATGGTGACTTATTACTGAATGTTACTATAAATAATGACCTGGATATGAAAATGAATAATTTCTTGGAAAATGAGCGTGATACACAGATGTTGAGCTCTGGGGAGTTGGTGGTCAAGAGCAATGGCAAAGGAGTTGGTAAACCCAAGGGACCTATTGTGATGAGGAAAATGAGTACCAGTGAGGGAAAAGATGGTTCCTCATCGGGCATAGTGTCTGGAGCGGAGCAGGTTTCCTACAGAATCCAGAAACCGAGTTTAAAGGAAGTAACAGGAAAAGCAGGGGGCCACCAGAAAAGAATCGTGAGCTCAGGAACCCCAAGGACAGAGGGAGTAGGCTGGGGATACAGAACGGTAGGACCCCGTTGCGATCCAGGGTAGGCCGTGCCTGGAAACGCACCCGGAAAAAAAGATTGGGCCTACGCAGCGAACAGCTGACGCAGAGGTGCCCCAATCAAGGATTCGGGCTGGTGTGTTCTGCCCCCTTCGGGTTCGAAACAAAGGGGGGGGATATGTGACAGTAGGAGCTACTGTCAAGGTAAAATGGACAGTTTGCTGGACACAGGGTATGCACATTTGCGAGGTGCAAGACAACAGAGCATAGATGTGGACTGGAGAAGACTGCTTTTGCAGCTTTATCCAGGTTTTGATATTTTGACATGGGGCTCTGTAGTTTGGAGATTCCAAAGTGTCTGGGGTGGGACGGGATCTCCAACCCTGTATCCAGATTTTGTGGATGACCAGCAGGTGAGCACAGCCCTTATAATGAGAGTGTGGGAAGACCTCATGGCTCCCAGTTAGAGACAGCGCCACACTAAGAGACATGAGGTCTCCAGAAGTCAGAGAGGCTGTAGGAGACAGACAGAATGTTGGTGACTGCAAGAGGCAACCAGAACGTTGGTGACTGCAAGAGGCAGAGCTGTAGACACTAAAGGGAAGCTGTCTACTTTGAGGAGTCCGCTGGTCTGGGTGACCAGGTTAAAGTGCATAAGTACTGCTACAGATACTGCTACAGAGAGCCAAGTGGGCTAGCATTTTCTGTTCTGTGTATTTGATGGAGAAGAACCCCCTGCATTGGAAACCTTTGTTTGGACTTTTGTTTCCTTTTAATAAAAATGGGCTACCATGCCCTTAAATATAGTTCCTGACTGGCTTGAATCACTGGAAAAACGCATCTACCACGAGAGTAAACAACCCCATCTTACAATGTAGAGGGTACATATACGGGAAATGTTACAGAGGTGAAGGCAGTAAGATATGGACAGTCATTGAATGTGGGGATGAAAAGAAAGGTCGAAGTGCAGGATTAAATCTAGCACGCTGACATGAGGGGAGGTAAGAATAGTTGTGCTTTTAATCTCAATATAAGAGTCTGGGAGGGGACACAGGGACAGGTGGTTAAAACTATTAGCTTGGCTTTGGCTAGATTGATTTGCTCCTCTAGAAAATCTAGCCCCCCCCCCCCCCAAAAAAAAAAATGCAACAACATACTTGTTTTTTATTCTTGCTGAGCCTGCTATAACTGCTTACCAGAAAAATGTGTCAGTTTATAGCTGATTCAGTGTGGACAGCAAATATATGACTGAAAGGAGAACAAGCGTTCTCTATGCTGTCATACTCTGCTCCACATCACCTCTTCCTGTCTCTCATCTGCTTGTGCATCTGCAAGTTTGGCTGGTCTATGTATTGTATGTATTAATTATAAATCTTACTGCCAAATAGTTTTGTATTAATGTTAATTATATGTGTCCTAAATTATTTAAATTGAATTCACCTATTGCTTGTCACTGGAAATGCATTTAGCCTACAATATTTCTGACAGTTTTCAGAAGTTCATTCAAAAGACTTGTAGCCGTTTAACATGACTCATATTTACTGCCCACTGGTTTGTAAAACATAATTATGTTTGAACATGTATTAAATTATATTTTTCTTTACCAAGGAATTTCTGGAAACACATGTACAGTTGTCAAAGAACCCTGTGATTCTCCTATCTTATAAACTATCTTCCCATATTAAAGGGACACTATACAAAAATGACATTACTTTCATAGAATGGTTTATGAAAAAAAATATATTAATAAAATGTATTTATTAAAGCTATTAATTTCTGCAAGTATATGTGTATAAGTGTATAAGTTTACTGAGAACATTAGCAGTATTAGAAAACATTTTGAATGAAGGTGGTGGTATAGTACATTGTTATTAGATGGTGCAGTGCTATATACAGTCCATATATGTTGCAGAGACACCTTCAGTGAATACGGTGCTGGTAAAAAAACATGTAAAGGAATGACTTCACAGGTGCGATGAACCTCCACCACCAGATAAAATGGCCTCTCACCTCACAGCGAGGACCCTAAGATGATAAAGGGTCAAACAAGCATTCCCTTGCGGGCACTCACAAGATAGATCCAGTGGCTGAAATCCAAATGAGCTCAGAAGGAATTCCCAGGTATACAAGGCACCAATAGATCCGGTGGCGATGTATACAGCGTAGTATGCAAACAGACAGAACGTGATGGCCGCGGGTGACATCGCGACGCTCCTTCCGTACGCGTAGGGCTACGGAAGGCCCTACGCATACGGAAGGAGCGTCGTGACGTCACCCGCGGCCATCACGTTCTATCTGTTTGCATACTACGCTGTATACATCGGCCCTCAAAAGCTGCTCCAAAGATGCTGCTTGCAGGACTCAGTGTGAAAGAGTTCATTGAGATGCATGGAGAGTGTTTTATGAGCGTTTTTTAATAGCGCTATTTTTAACGCTAAAACGCTTCAGTGTGAAAGTGGAATCATGGGCTTCAGTGTGCTACGTAACCCTTGGAAATTTTTGTGCTACTGTGATTTATTACCAGTTTGCTTCATGGTATATGATTTTCATTATGCCCTTCCCTTAAAATTGCAATTATTTTACTTAAACACCAAACACCTTTCTATAAGAATTCCATACTATCATTTACACCTCGTAACAAGTGCATATGTTAAAAGCACAGACATAATTATTAAAAGGCATTCTTATTCTGCAGCAGAGACCATGCATTGAACAAAAAAAATACTTTTCAAGTCTTCCCAGAAAAAATGCAGAAAATATTTAACTTCTTTAGCAATAACCTCTTCACAACTGTTTCTCCTCCTAGGTTACCAAATCACATAAACTAAACTCCACAATGTTTATTGATGGCCAGGTGCATGCCACCTAATCTTATCTGCCATTTGTTGTAGGGCAGCTGCAACAGTTGTTCTCGGTTAATAAGTTACTCTATTGCGTTTTTTATGTTTGATTTTTGTATTTTCTACAACATTTATCTTTGTGACAGATATATTAATAATTTGTTAGTTGGCATTATTTACTTATGCTAACTGCAGATATGTATGACTTGTAAAAAGGCATCACATTTCCTTCAGAACATATGCGTGTAACTCATTTGACTATCTTTTGTTTAAAGAAAGAAAAAGAATAAAAGAAAAGTATGACTACTGGTAAATGCTTATTCCTCTTATCCAAAGTACTTTTAAAGTGTTATTAAGTCCACAGATGAAGAAAAATATAGTGCTGCAGACCCAGAACTTGCTATTTTTGCTGTGGGTTTTTCTTTTTAAGACAGTATTTGCTTTGCATTCCATATCTCAAAAGTCTTTCCTTCCTGGGTCCTGTTCTCGGGTGGCTCCATCCCCTTACATGGTGCCCTGGAGCCACCTTTGTCCTGCCCTGTGTAATTCAAAGCAGTGCTTGTGTGTTACACCTATACATAAGTTAGGTATTTAGGTATGGGTTAGGTATTTACTACTTCTTTAAATCACAAACATAGGCAGGTGTAAAATGTTCATACGTCTCTTTCCCAAAGACAACTTCTGGACATGATGCTGAACACCTGCACTTAGCTTCTTTGGTAAACCATGGCAAGGCCAGTTCTGAGTGGAACCTGTCCTGTTAAACTGCTGTATGGTCTTGGCCACCATGCTGCAGCTCAGTTTCAGGGTCTTGGCAATCTTCTTATAGCCTACGCCATCTTTATGTAGAGCAATAATTATTTTTTTCTGAGTTCTCTGCCATGAGGTACCATGTTGAACTTCCAGTGACCAGTATGAGAGAGTGAGAGTGATAATACTAAAATTAACACTCCTGCTCCCTATTCATACCTGAGACCTTGTAACACTAACAAGTCACATGACAATGGGGAGGGAAATGGCTATTTGGGCCTAATTTGGAAATTTTCACTTAGGGGTGTACTCACTTTTATTGCCAGCGGTTTAGACATTAATGACTGTGTTGAGTTATTTTGTGGGGACAGCAAATTTACACTGTTATACAAGCTGTACACTCACTACTTTACATTGTTGCAAAGTGTTATTTATTCAGTGTTGTCGCATGAAAAGATATAATAAAATATTTCCAAAAATTTAATGGGTGTACTCACTTTTGTGAGATACTATGGGCCAGATTCACAGAACAGATACGACGGCGTATCTCCTGATACACCGTCGTATCTCTTGTCCTATCTATGCGGCTGATTCATAGAATCAGTTCCGCATAGATAGCCCTAAGATCCGACAGGTGTAATTGACTTACACAATTGGATCTTAGGATGCAATACTTCGGCCGCCGCTGGGTGGAGTTTGCGTCGTTTTCCTGCGTCGGGTATGCTAATGAGCATTTACTGCGATCCACGACGGTTGTCGCGTTCGTTACGTCGTCGCTAGTAATTTTTTCCCGTTGCAAATTTACACCTGCTTTAACCACTTCCCGACGGCCGTACGACTATATACGGCCGCCGGGTGGCTCTACTTCTCTGGGAGGCCGTGTTTTTACGGCCGCCCCTTTTCGCGTTCCCCGCGCGCGCTCCCGAGCGCGCAGCGGGGAACTGCTGTGCTGGCCGTGTCCCTTGGACACAGCCAGTCACAGATCGCCGTGAACGGCCAATCGGAGCGGCCGTTTCCTAGGCGATCTGTGCGGCCAATGAGAGATGATCTCATATGTTTACATATGAGATCATCTCTCATTCCCTGCTCTCGCAGACAGCGGTGCTGTCAGGGGAGAGAGGAGACGGATCTGTGTCTCTTGTACATAGAGACACAGATCGGTCACCCCCCCAGTCACCCCCCCTCCCCCACAGTTAGAACACTAATTAGGATACACATTTAACCCCTTCCTCACCCCCTAGTGTTAACCCCTTCCCTGCCAGTCACATTTATACAGTAATTAGTGCATATTTATAGCACTGATTGCAGTATAAATGTGAATGGCGCCAAAAATGTGTCAAAAGTGTCCGATGTGTCCGCCATAACGTCGCAGTCCCAATAAAAATCGCAGATCGCCGCCATTTCTAGTAAAAAACATTTTTTATACAGTAATTAGTGCATATTTATAGCACTGATTGCAGTATAAATGTGAATGGCGCCAAAAATGTGTCAAAAGTGTCCGATGTGTCCGCCATAACGTTGCAGTCCCAATAAAAATCGCAGATCGCCGCCATTTCTAGTAAAAAAAAAATGTATACAGTAATTAGTGCATATTTATAGCACTGATTGCAGTATAAATGTGAATGGCGCCAAAAACGTGTCAAAAGTGTCCGATGTGTCCGCCATAACGTCGCAGTCCCAATAAAAATCGCAGATCGCCGCCATTTCTAGTAAAAAAAAAAAAATAATAATAATAATTCTGTCCCTTATTTTGTAGGCGCTATAACTTTTGCGCAAACCAGTCGCTTATTGCGATTTTTTTTTTTTTTTTACTAAAAATATGTAGAATACGTATCGGCCTAGACTGAGGATAAAAAAAAACGTAAAAAAAAAAATTGAGCTATTTATTATAGCAACAAGTAAAAATATTTTTTTTTTTTTTTCAAAATTGTCGCTCTATTTTTGTTTATAGCGCAAAAAATAAAAACCGCAGAGGTGATCAAATACCACCAAAAGAAAGCTCTATTTGTGGGGAAAAAAGGACGTTAATTTTGTTTTCGAGCCACGTCGCACGACCGCGCAATTGTCAGTAAAGCGACGCAGTGCCGAATCGCAAAAAGTCCTCTGGTCAGGAAGGGGTTTAAGTGCCCAGTAAGGAAGTGGTTAACATGGCTTAACTTTAGTTGAGCCATGTTAAAGTATGGCCGTCGTTCCCGGGTCGAATTTCAATTTTTTTTTGTTTTGGCGTAAGACGTCCGGGAATACGAATGGACGCTAAGCACGTCGCCGTTCTAAAAAATGACGTCACATCGCGCAAAGCACGGCGGGAATTTCTAAACTGAGCATGCGCAGTACGTCTGGCGCGGGAGCGCGCCTAATTTAAATGGTAGACGCCCCATTTGAATTGGGCGGGCTTGCGCCGGACGTGTTTACGATACACCGCCGCAAGTTTACAGGTAAGTGCTTTGTGGATCAGGCACTTACACTGAAAACTTGCGGCAGTGTAACGTAAACGGGTTACGTTGCGCCTCCGCAATTGTACGAGAATCTGGCCCTATATATCCTAGGGTGACAACAATCACAACAGTTAGCCAATGATGAGAGAAAGGGGGCGGGGCCGAGCCACAGCGCTGTGAGTGAATGGACATGCAAAGCTTTGGAGCAAGCCTGCTTGTGTGCCCCCATTGTAAGCTGCTTGCTCTGGGGGCACTTGGCAGGAGAGAGGGGCCAGGAGTGCTGCCGAGGAACCCAAGAAGAGGAGGATCGGGGCTGCTCTGTGCAAAAACACTGCACGGAGCAGGTAAGTATAACATGTTTGTTGTTGTTTTGACTTTAATATCACTTTAAAGAGGAGCTCCAGGCTCCTTCAGAAAAAACTAAAAGTCAGCAGCTACATAACTGTAGCTGCTGTCTTTTAATGTAAGGACACACACCTTTCCAGGGATCTAGCAATATCCTCATATCCTCACCCAAGCCCACTTTTCAATCAGCTTTGGATGCAGGCACCAGTATCTGTAGTAAGGTAAACATGAAGTGTAGCCTTGCAGCTTTACAGCCTGGTTTCTACTGCACATGCTTCAGTCGCTCTGTGCCTTGTGAATAACCCTATAATCTTCTGGGACCTTTAATCTGTCCCATAAGACTGTGGGGGAAGGAGGGGAATGGACTTCCGGCTCAGTTAACTGTGGCAGTCTGAGACGAAAGTGGGAGCGAGTACTTGTCAAAGCCAGGTACCCGCTCTCCCCCAAAAAGTGCCAAATTTGGCAGTGGAGGCGGTAGGGTGCAAATAAGAGGGGAAGGAGCTCCACTTTAAGTTCCTACACTATCTATAATAGAGCTGGCGTTAAATTCATGTCTAATGGATGTTTTTAAAGAAATTATATATTTTTAAATGTATAACTAAAGAAGTATTATTATTTTAATGACTGTTACTCTTTGTTTATTAAACCATTGGAGATATTTTTAAAGTCTAACAAACTGCATACAAAGAAAGCACCGCTCTGAATGTGAAGCCTCAGATAGAGTAATTAAAAACGACACACCTACTCCAGGTGCTCTTGCTTAGGATGTCCTCCTTTCATTCAATGATACTTCAAACATGAAAACAAAATGCCGAAAACTCTGGAAATTATTCTGTAAACTTTATTGCAACATGACCAATAAAAAGTGATGGCTGACGCGTTTCGGCACAAGCCTTGTTCACAGCACAGTCACCATGGATAAACACAACATATAAATACAAGAAAGATAAACAGATAATGTTAGTTACTCCCACTAATTGAATGATGTCAGTAATTGAGATAAACAAGCAACACTGCTGCAGTAGTGTGTAGTTCTCAGGGAGTGGTAACTTACAGAACTTGTCATGACATAAACCACTGGGAAGGCAACATGGATCTATATGAAAAAATAAACACACCACGTGCTGTGAAATCACTACCTTAGATGTAGAAACTTCATTTACAACTCACCATCTGTTTTATACAGCAAGGCACTTGAAACTTGAGTGTTCACCAACCTCTGACCATGTACTTTGTTTAAATCACACATATCTACTGAGTTTGCAACATGGATAATCGCAAGAAGATATTGCAGGTTTATACTAATGGTTTATATTAGGTTTATACTAAAGATACAACTCCTATATCGAAGAAATCTGCTTGTATTGCCCTCTGACAAAGCCTAGGAACAAGAAACCGTAATGCAGGTGACAGCTGATTCGGACAAATGTAAGGAGGTCAATTTTTCACATGCTCAGCTTTCTAATTCAGAAATGTCTCTTCTTTCCAAGAGTCTTTCCTTCTCTCCTATGTCACATTTTGACATTTTCAAAACCTTACTTGATGTTAACCGATTTGTTCTCAATGTGGTCTGAGTCGACAGGGAGTGTGTATGGTATCGATGATGCTTTTCAAAATGGTAATAAATATTTTTACCCTGTGCAGAAACACAACGCAGCAGTGGAAATGTTCCAGACTTTAGTAGAGCAGAATCTGGTTACACTTGGGTATAAAATAGAGAAAACTCCTATTTTTTTTTTTTTATGATAATTTAACAAAGGCTGAGATAGTTGCCATCAAATTTTGAGATCTCGGCAAGATCTGGTGATCAGACAAGCCGATAAGGGAGGGTCGGTGGTTACATCAATTGAACTATCCTTCAACATATCGTGTTTTAACAAATAATCCTACCCCTATATTCAGGCAGCAACTGTCTTATATCTTGGATACAGAGTGTGATATGGGTGTTTTGTCTTCCAAGAGGGTTGAAAATCTTTTTGTAGACAACCCAGTGGTCTAGATATTTCATTATTTGCCCAAGTTACATAAACATACTGTACCCATTCAAGGTCGCCCCATAGTTGCAGGCATTGGGTCACTTTTTGAGAGACTGGGCCACTGGGTTAATCAATATTTACAGCCCTTAGTTACTAGGCTTCCGAGCTATATTAAAGATTGCTCGGCCATGGACTAACACCTCCAATTGGCTCAACATGGATGTCAAATCCCTCTATTCCTGTATTCCCCATGATCTAGCGTTGAAAGTGTTAACATTTCATTTGCAGCATTATAGTTTTTACAGTAAGGAATTTAGGGAATTTATTATAATGAAAGTTGACTTCCTACTTAGACACAATTATTTCATTTTTGACCATGTGTATTACCTTCAGTGTAGAGGTGCCTCTATGGGGGAAAAATGTTCGCATTCATTGGCAAACCTATACATGGGGTGGTGGAAGGAAAGGTTTCTCTTTTCTCCCTCCAATACCCTTTAAGGGCCACATCAAATGGTATGGCTGTTATATAGACGGCTTACTCCTTGTGTGGGTTGGAGCCCCTGCAGATATTTTGCCTTTTGTCACTTATGTTAATAACAATGGGCCAGATTCACGTAGAATCGCGGCGGCGTAACGTATTGTAGATACGTTACACCGCCGCAAGTGCCTGATTCACAAAGCACTTGCGAGAAAACTTCCGCCGGCGGCCTCCGGCGTAAGCCCGCGTAATTCAAAGGGACGTGTGCCATTTAAATTAGGCGCGCTCCCGCACCGGACCTACTGCGCATGCTCCCTTTTGAATTTCCCGCCGTGCTTTGCGCGAAGTGACGTCATTTTTTCGAACGGCGACATGCGTAGCGTACTTCCGTATTCCCGGACGTCTTACGCAAGAAGGAAAATGTTTTAATTTTCGACGCGGGAACGACGGCCATACTTTATACAGCACATACGTGTGCTGTGTAAAGTTAGGGCACCTAAAACGACGACGACACATCGGACACTTTTGACACATTTTTGGGACCATTGTCATTTTTACAGCCATCAGTGCTGTAAAAATGCACTGATTACTGTGAAAATTATACTGGCAGTAAAGGGGTTAACCACTAGGTGGCGCTGTAGGGGTTAAGTGTGCCCTAGTGAGTGATTCTTACTGTAGGGGGGTGGGCTACATGTGAAAAGACAGTGATCACCACTTCCGATTACAGGAAGTGGTGATCACTGTCATTGTCACTAGGCAGAGCGGGGAGATGCTTGCTTACATCAGCATCTTACCGTGAGACGATCACAGGTTTTCCCGCGCGCCCTTGAAGGGGATGTATATATACGTCCTTCTGCCTGTCCGTGCCATGCTTTCGACGTATATAGTCGTGCGCTGGTCGGCAAGCAGTTAACCATGTATTTCCTGTACTTAACTTACAGTAAAGAAAATACAAAGGGTAGACATGGATCCTCGCATGAGATCCATGCATGAGAGCTAACTGGAGATCAGTCCCAGATTGTGTATAAAAATAAAATAAAAATATCACAAAATCTATTAAGCTGAAAATACTATTGAATCTTGCGTATAGCATCATTTGCAGGTCTCAGAGCAGAGATCCATGGCAATGATGACGTTATAATCATTTTTATTTTAAACATCCTATCAATAGCTATTGCTTCTAGCCTTTTAGTCACGTGGGAGAAGTACAGAACATTTTCAAATAAATGCAACAGAGTTTTTTTTTTTTTTTTACTTTTCTTTTAAATAAAAATGACATTGAGCCTAAGATGGTTTTTATTGTAAAATCTGGGTTGCATGAATGCAATGAAAGTCACGTTATAATTTATTTACAGCTGTATACACACTACAGCCAATGTGTTCCTTTGTTATTGCAAAGTAAATCATTATGAGCGCAAGTTGCATCTTTTAGAAATTACAGTGCCAAAGGAGTGTAAAAGTACAATAATATTGATTTATTCACTATCAACCATTTTTTCCCTAACAGACAAATTCTTAAATCATTTTTATAGCACTCATTCTTCTAAATCTAAATTGGTTTAGCCCAGGGAATTTTATATCTTCTATTAGAAAGAGACTTAATCATGCATGGTTTATAACTACATAAACTTAATTTGCATAAGCAGTATTTAATGTCCTTTTAAGAAAATATCCCATGCCTTTCAAAGTACATAGAGAGCAAAACAAATTGTATATAATATTGCAGATCTTGTTTAGTCCTGGCTTGCACTTACTCACAAGAATAACAGTTATTGAATGAATAGACATTAATAATCAATAGTGGCTGTTAGATCTGAACTTGGGATTTATGACAATGCCTGGCCCCAAAAATGGAATGCCGTGTGTATAAATCTTATGGTAGGATCCAGATGTACCTCACATTGCATTCACACTTTGTCAGGTTTGATAGTTTGCTGCACTAAATTAACCACTTCCATACCAGGCACTTACGCACCTTCCCGCCCAAGCCAATTTTCAGCTTTTAGCACTGTCGCAATTTGAATGACAATTGCGCGGTCGTGCTACACTGTACCCAAATGACATTTTTATCATTTTGTTCCCACAAATAGAGCTTTTTTTTGTGGTATTTGATCACCTCTGCGATTTTTATTTTTTGTGTAACAACTAAAAAAAAACGACATTTTTGAAAAAAAATACGTTTTTTTTCTGTAATTTTTTTTGTAAATAAGTACGTTTTCTTCTTCAATTATGGGCACTGATATGGCGGCACTGGTGGGCACAGATGAGGTGGCACTGATAGGCACCAATGAGGTGGCACTGATGGGCACCGATAGACGGCACTGATGGGCACTCATAGGCAGCACTGATGGGAACTCATAGGCGGCACTGATGGGAACTCATAGGCGCACTGGGCACTCTTTGGCGGCACTGATGGGCACTCATGGGCGGCACTGATGGGCACTTATGGGTGGCACAGGTGGGCACTGGGCATAGATGGGCACTAAGAGGTGGCACTGATGGACACTGGGTGGCACTGATGGACACTGGGTGACACTGAGGGGTGGTACTGATGGCATTGTTGGGCACAGTCAGTGCCCATGTTGCCAGTCGGCATCGATTTAATTTAAAAACATATTTAATTGGACACGGCTGATCACGTGGTAAAGAGCCTCCGCCGGAGGCTCTTTACCGAAATCGGAGATGCAGGGTGTCAGACTGACACCCCGCATCACTGATCGCTGCGCTGCGCGCCCCCACGGGCATGAAATCCTGCAGGACGTCAATAGACGTCCAGTCAGGATTTCACAACCACTTCCCGGACGTCAATCTCTTATTGACCGGGTGGGAAGTGGTTAAAAAGAAAACACAATAATTTGTGAACAAAATCAAAATAATAGACAATTATTTTGTTTAAAGTAAAACAATAAAATATAAGCTACAGATTGCAGTATCTGAAAAATTTCACCAGATCTGAAATAATCTAAAATGCCCATATACACTATATTGTAAAAAGTATTGGGGCGCCTGCCTTTACACGCACATGAACTTTAATGGCATCCCAGTCTTAGTCTGTAGGGTTCAATATTGAGTTGGCCCACTGTTTGCAGCTCTAACAGCTTCAATTCTTCTGGGAAGGCTGACAACAAGGTTTAGAAGTGTGTCTATGGGAATACTTGACCATTCTTCTCAGAACACATTTGTGGGGTCAGGCACTGATGTTGGATGAGAAGGCCTGGCTCACAGTCTCTTCTCTAATTCATCCCAAAGGTTGAGGTCAGGACTATGTGCAGGCCAGTCAAGTTCCTCCACCCCAAACTCGCTCATCTATGTCTTTATGGTCCTTGCAGAATACAGAAAACAAAGTAGGTATGAACAGCATTTAATACAGCATGAACTGAGTTTTAATGATGTGGGTTTAGAGAGGAACTGCAGTCTGCTCACATAATTTGGAATAAAAACATCTTTGCCATTCTGAAGCTTCCCTCCAACCACTTTGCTTATTATTTTATAAATACTGTGATTCTGTATATGCCAAATATGCTGCAGAAATCTCCCTCCACTAAGTATTGCTGCAACCATTTTAACTGCGGCAGCTGAAGCTCTTGCCTGTTCACTTCCTGGATTTACACAGACACACAGACACACCTCCAGCTCTGCAGCCCTGCAGCTCTCATTGGCCCTCTTATGACTCACCCCTCCCTCCCTTCCTGGCAAACTCTCGGGAGTGTGAAAGAGAGAGGGCTGTGCATGTCATAAGCCTAGGCTTTTTACCAGACAAAAAACAGGAAGTGGGCTGTATAAGGTATTTATTGGTAAACAAATGTTTTACTATCCAAAGTTAAAACAACAAGGGCAGAATATTTAATAGATGGAAAGATTAAAAACTGACTGAAGGTCTGCTTTATTGACACTTTAAGGTTAAATTAAAGTGTTTCAAAATTAAACAAAGTATAAATTATAACAGTTAAAGAATAAATAAACCCAACATTTCATATTCCTGATATGTGCCTGCTGTAGCATGTAGTTATATATATAAAAAAAAAAAATGTGCTGCTCTTTTTGTATTTCTTCATTTGTGTGAAATACCTGGTGTTCTTGCCAGTCCCCCTGTTTTCTTATTTTAAAAAACTGACCACACTAAGCATGAGAGCACATTCATCCTAGCGTGTTCAGTGTTCTGGGCTTCCTCTCCTCCAATGATTAGACTTGTGCTGACATGCCCCCTCACACAGCCATTCACTAGGAAGACCAGTGTTTTGCTGTTTCTCCATCCCCACAGCTCTCTGACCTCCTAATGCAGCTGAGAACAGTGGGAATGAGATCACTTATAAAAAAGGGGAAAAAGGTATTTATAATATTTTTTATATGTATATACAGATGGTATGGCTTTCATTTCGGTTTTACACTGATTGGGTTATTTTACATATACCTTGACAGTCTTAAATAGAAGGGGCCATATTCTTAAACAAGTTACGTAGGCGTATCAACAGATACGCCTACGTAAGTCCGTATCCTATGTTTAAGTGTATTCTCAAACTGAGATACACTTAAACATGCCTAAGATACGACAGCTTGCGCCGTTGTATCTTAGGCTGCAATATTTACGCTGACCGCTAGGTGGCGGTCAGCGTAGAATATGCAAATGACTAGTCACGCCGATTCTCTAACGTACGCTTGCCCGCCGTAGTGTTTTAACGTCGTTTCCGTAAGCGATACGCGGCGTAAAGATAAAGATGCCTCCTAGGTGGCGTACTCAATGTTAAGTATGGCCGTCGATCCCGCGTCGAAATTTCAAAATTTAACGTCGTTTACGTAAGTCGTCCGTGAATGGCGCTGGACGCCATTTACGTTACAGTCAAAACAAATGACGTCCGTGAGACGTCATTTAGCGCAATGCAAGTCGGGTAATTTACCCGACGGAGCATGCGCATTACGATCGGCACGGGAGCGCGCCTAATTTAAATGATCCACGCCCCCTGCCAGGATCATTTGAATTAGGATGGCTTACGCGGGTGGACTTTACGCGATGCCGCCGCAAGTTTACAGGTAAGTGGTTTGGGAATCCGGCACTTGCCACTTAAACTTGCGGCGGCGTAACGTAAAGTACATACGTTCCGCCGCCTTAGATGTATAAGAATATGGCCCAAGGTATTTACCTAATAAAGGTCGATAGCTTTATGTCAGGAACGTGTAAATCTTCATCTTATGCCCATACTTACAAATAAGAATCTTGGGACACTGCTGTATTGTATAAAAAAAGTGCACACTATTATTTAACAAGTATACATTTATTCAGTCATTTAACTTTTAATCATTGCAAGATAGTGCACCAAATAATCAGTAATGGGCTCACATAGTAACCAGACAGTATAAAATCTACAATAATAAGCATTCTTTGTTAAAATGGCAGAACTGTATAACACCACATTTACAGCTGTATAAAAAAAAAAAACATAAACATTATTTTGTCCTCCATGCCTCTAAGGCCCCTTTCACACAGGTGTTTTCTTTTCTTCATCCGTTCCATCACATTTTTTTTTTTGTTAGAAAAACAGATCTGGACTTACGTCTTTACATCCGTTGTGTACATCCATTTTCTACATTCATTTTCTCCCATTTGTAATTTTTGGAACGATTAGAATTGTAATAAGTTAAAAATTGACCGATCCAAATTCTATTTGAAAAATCGCTGTTTGCTAAGGAGTGAGCGGGCAAGCCAGTCACCAAGTCCTTAACAACTGATGAGTCATCAGCTGTGATCAGGGTTGACAGCTAAATGTCAAAAATGATATTGCTGGCAATAAAAAAAAAAAACAGCATGGGGGTTCCTTCCAAACCATACCCGGCCCTTCAGGTCTGGTGTGAATTTTAAGGGGGACCCCATGTAAAAATTTGAAAGAAAAAATGTATACAAGAACCTTATGCAAGCATGCAGCCTGGCAGACCAGAAAAGGGAGGGAAGAGCGAGCGCCCCCCTCCTAAACCATACCAGGCTACATGCCCTCTACTCCCCCTAAAGCACCTTGTCCCCATGTTGATGGGGACAAGGGCCTATTCCCTACAACCCTGGCAGGTGGGTGTGGTGGTCAGTGGGCGGGAGGCTTATCGATAACTGGAATCCCTCTTTAACAAGAGGGCCCACAGGTTCCTTCCCCCACCCATTTAAATGAGTATAGGGTACATTGTGTAAAAAACACAGTAGGAAGTTTCTGACAAGTCCTTTTTTTCCAAATTTTAAAAAGATTTCCTGGTATAGTTCCATCATCAATCACGATGCCCACCACTACCAAAAAAAAAGAGTTCCGTACTCGACAAAGGCTCCCAGCGCCAGACAGCTCTACGATCTGACAGTTCTTAAGTAACCAAGGAGCGGGGCAACCCAATGACATCCCGAGGTGACCCTGCCCCCTTGTTACATCATCGACTGGGTTGTGGGGTTCCCCTTAAAATTCATACTAGACTCAAAAGCAATGTTTTTTTTTACATTCAGCTGTCAGCGGGGAACCCTCATCGGTCAACTGATTTGATTAAATTATCGACTGATTTAAATTCGAGTCGTTCCAAAAATTTAAAATTCATTCGAAAAAAAGTCCGGGTCTGTTTTTCATCCTATTTACAAACAAAAAAAACTTGACTGACCAGAAAGAAAGAAAATAGAAAAGAAAATAGAACACCCGTGTGAAAGGGGCCTAACAGTCCAAGTAAAGCACATGGATATGCATCTATGGAAAAGAAAAATAACTTAAAGTAGAACTAAAGGCAAAACCATTTTTTTTTCTATTTGGGAGGGAGGATTATAATCCCTATAAGGTTTATTTTTGTGTCCCATTGGAGCAAATTCTCATTACTCCCTGTCTGATAGTTAAAGCAGGAAGTGAAAGAAAACCCATCAAAAGTGAGGGAATGTCTGGTTGTCACCAGGATCACCAGAACTAGTGATATCCTCTGAGCCCAAGCCACATATACTCTTGGATACATCATCCATCCTGGAGTATATGTGGCGGTGGCAGGCGGGGTTCTCGGGGAGTGTGTATGGCGTGATGTGATTGGAGCCAGTGGGGAGTAGTGAGCCTGGTGGTGTGAACGGCTGTGCATCTCCTAAGAGATAACTGATTGAAAGTCCTGGATACAGAGGATATCTGAGACACTGTCTGGATCCATCCACCTGCTAAAGTGGGCTGTATATTGCATGGCTTTATTTTACCTCTGGTGAGTGTGCAGTCTATGTGGGGAAGGCAGAGTGACACACGGATTCATCAGTGTTTAGTGAATATTCGATGGAACAGTGAAATAAATAACCTGTGATAATAACAAATACTACATTATATGATTTTTTTTTTGTCTAGAATGCTGGTATTGGTTTGCATACGATCTGGAGGAAGTGACAGCTCATGACACCAGACGTGAACTTACATGAAGAAGTACATCTGCATATGATTGCATTAAGCGTGTGAGCTGTTCTCTTGATTAAAACAGCAAATTTGTCTGGTGAGTGGCCACTTCTTCTATTATCACACATTTTAAGGAGCACTGCACTTTTATGGACTACCTTACTTGTTCATAATATTATTTCGATTTTCTAGCACTGCACTTTATATGGACTGCATTGGACTATTTGATTTGATTTACTGTTAATTTTGTTTTTATGTTTAATTACAATATGACTTGTGTCGCAATTGTATATGCTGAGGGCCAGATCCACATAGAAATGGATCGGCGCAGCGTATCAGAGACACGCTACGCCGCCGTACCTTACCTGGCTTTAAGTCGAATCCAGGAAGATTTTGCGCCGTAAGTTACAGCGGCGTAGTGTATTTCTGGCGGCGGAATTCAAATCGCCGATTAGGGGGCGTGATTCATTTAAATGAAGCGCGTCCCCGCGCTGATTGAACTGCGCATGCTCCGTTTCAAAATTTCCCGCCGTGCTTTGCTCGAAATGACGTCGCAACGACGTCATTATTTGAACTTAGATGTGACTTACGTCCATCCCTATTCACGGACGACTTACACAAAAAAAAAATCAAATTTCGACGCGGGAACGACGGCCATACTTTAACATGGCAAGTCTATCTATATGCCGCAAAATAGCAGCTTTAACTATACGCCAGAAAAAGCCGACTAGAGACGACGTAAGAGAATGTGACGGCCGCGCGTACGTTCGTGGATCGTCGGAAAAAGCTCATTTGCATACCCGACGCGAAAAACGACGCAAACTCCACCCAGCGGACGTCGGAAGTATTGCATCTGCGATCCGAAGGCGTACGAAGCCATACGCTTGTCGGATCGAACCCAGATGCCGTCATATCTTGGTTTAAGGATTCAAACTAAAGATGCGACGCGGGTAATTTGAAAGTACGCCGGCGTATCAGTAGATACGCCGGCGTACTCTCTCTCTGGATCTGGCGCTATATATTTTTTTTTTAATTCGCTATTTTTTTCCCCCACAAAAGTCTAGCTACACTTTAAGCCAAAACCTTTTTTTGGGGGGCGTTGAATGGATTGAGGGGTTTAATACAACTATCCAGGGATACATTAGAGATATTTTCTCTTGCTTCTTGCTCTCCCGGTACCTATTTTGCCAGAGAGGAAATTATGAAAAACTTTAACAGGGAGACAGACATAAATAATCATTTGACAGCAGGTAAAGCCATCCCCAACTCTACTAAAAAGGCTTTTTTTTCCCTGTATTTGTTGCTGTTGAAAATGCCACCTGACTGCCTAGTAAAACATTACCGGTAGCACAGAAAGTAAGCATACATCTCTCTAATGGAGCCTTCAAATAGCAGTGAAAAACTTAAGGATGTTCTTACCCTGTTCCACTACATAAAAATTTTTGGTTGGACTTACACTTTAATAAGAATTAAGCAATTTTTCAGCCCTAGCATGCAGAAAACTATAGGTGGCCCTTTTGTGTATCCTGTTTCTACAAGCAGTCTTTGGAAATCGCACTTGATATGCCAAATGGTTGTCTGATGATCTCATGATACTCATATTGTTATCTCTGCCTAGTAGTCCAGCCCATTTTGATTCAGGTACATATTTCCCTTATTTGTATTCTCAGTTTGATGGTTAGAATGTATAACCAAAGGCATTGGCATGGATACACAAAATTGAACTTCTGATTTTTGTTAGCTTCTGATTGTATTTTCATTTTAGTCATGTTTTTCTGCAACTGTATTTGTCCTTGAAAACTTTCCAGCTAACATCTGCATTGCGTTGTACTTTATTTGATTTTATTGCCATCTGTTTAAAGTAATTTTTTGTAAATTGAAAATATTTTGTTCACACTTTGCTATAGGATAATCAAATGTGATATCAAACAGGATTAAACCATGGTCATGATTTTCTAAACTCCTTAGTGTATAAAATGAAATCATCATTGCAAAAATATTTTTTTGTTCTGAATATTCCTTATAATATCTTATTTGTTTTATCTTGAAACAAGATCTGCTCTAATTCTCCCTCCCAATCGGCTATGCAAGGTAAGGGGTCTATATAATCAAGAGTTAGAAGTTTATACAGAGGTGAGATGCAGTGGGTATGGCCTTTAACATGGACAAATCATTTTTCTATATGATAATAATCCTCCATAGAAAGTTATTTTGAAAGACTTGTAAACTCAAGAACTTGGTTCCACCTTTAAAACTCAGGTGGGGAATATCTCATTTTAGAAACCAAATTGCTTTTTGTATCACCACATGGTGGTGCTGTGGATACCAATATTGTACAAAGGTGCCACGTCCTAAATGATTAGGAATACTATATAGACATTTGATATTGGATTTTATAGGCACTGAGACACACAATGTTTTAAACATGTTTATTACCAAAAAATTGTCATTTAGGAAAAGAAAATAGAATACACACAGACATTGTTAAAGCGGGAGTTCACCCGAAAACATTTTTTTAACAGCAGATTGGGCCTAATTACGTGAAGCAGAATCGGGTGTTTTTATTAAAATCAATGCAGTACTTACCTTTTTTGAGATAGATGTTCTCCCGCCGCTTCCGGGTATGGTCTTCGGGACTGGGCGTTCCTATTTGATTGACAGTCTTCCGACGGTCGCATACAGCGCGTCACAAGTTGTCGAATGTCGGTGCGGCGCTATAGGGCGCCTTCGCACCGACGTTCGGCTACTTTCGGAAACTGGTGACACGCTGTATGCGACGGTCAGAAGGCTGTCAATCAAATAGGAACGCCCAGTCCCGCAGCCCATACCCGGAAGTGGCTGGAGAACATCTATCTCAAAAAAGGTAAGTACTGCATTGATTTTAATCAAAACACCCGATTCTGCTTCCCATAATTAGGCCCAATCTACTGTTAAAAAAATTATTTTTTTGGGTGAACCTCCACTTTAAAAATGGCAATATAAAAATATTGCATACATGCTATAAGTCACACCACTAATTACACCAGAGAATTTCTGTCCTGGACAGTCAGTCATAGGTACATCCTGGGTAAGACGACTGTAGTATTCTATCAGGCTTGGTGTGAGTTGGTTAGGGCGTGCTGTAGTTCGGGTCTACATGCTACGCGCATAAGCGTTTTTTGAGGAGCTTAGATATAAATTAATGTATAGATAACAGCTGCGTTTAGCTGGTAAGATGATGGACAACTGTCCAGGGCATGGCGGATAAGGCAAACGTATGTATTTTGAATATCCCATTTTATTTAACATTCTTGTAGGCTGTGAAAAAACACGCCCATCATCATATGATGTAACCTTAATCTATCATCTGTTTTCCAAAGGTGACATGCACGCTTGTCTAGCCTTGATATTAAATGAGGATTGGCAGTCAGGGGCATCAAGGGCAAATGTATTACCCATGTCTGTGTTTTTCATAGTGTATCCCAGATATTGACAGTATATTTGGTTAGTAAGGCAGTTGATGGCAAGCTGTGTGGACTGTCCATAAATCTAAAGCATATTGACCCATGAGTTACTCCTCAACTTCTACCCACAGCCTTTTAGTCTTCCCATAATGTCAATAAAGTATTCTAGATAGTATTACTGCCTGGCAATATTTCTTTAAGTCCAGTACGCCCAGCCCCTCAAAGTCCATTTGTCTGATCAATAATTGGTCTGACCAGATATACAAGGTTTCTGGTCTGACCGGATATACAGTAGTCCCTTATTTTACCTGGTAAAGTCTATGGTCATTTACAATTTGTTTAATATTACTTTTTTTTTCAAAGTCTTTGTGCTGACTCTGCATTATCACCATTCAGCATTGTTGCTTGCACATAGCACTGTCACTCTCATGGCAGGAAATTCCATTTCCTGATTTTGTAGGTGTTAAAGCTATTGTTTCTTGCAATAGGGCTATCTGAGGGTTTTGGTAGATCATAAGCTTAATAATAGCATGGGGTGCCAAGCTGCTATTTCCAAAGCGAGCAAATTCCTTTCTTGTATTAAGAGAGGCATGGACTGCAGAGAGAGATATAATTTTGCCCCTGTACAAATGATTAGTAAGACCTCATCTGGAATATGCAGTTCAGTTTTGGGCACCAGTTCACAAAAAGAATATCGGGGGAACAGGCAAAAGTGCAGAGAAGGGCAACCAAACTGATAAGCGGCATGGAGGAGCTTAGCTATGAGCAAAGATTAGAGTAACTGAATTTATTCTCTCTTGGGAAGAGGAGATTAGGGGGGGAAATGATCAACATGTGCAAATACATAAGGGGTCCATATAGTGAACTTGGTGTTGAGTTATCCACTTTAAGGTCATCACAGAGGACAAGGGGACACTCTTTATGTCTAGAGGAAAATAGATTTCATCTCCAAATACAGAAAAGCTTTCTTCACAGTAAGAGCTGTGGAAATATGGAATTAACCCCTCCAGTGATATAATATAACTTAATAATAACATTTATAGATAAATTTAATCCAAGGAAAATTCAAATGCCTCTCGGGGAATTAGGAAGAATTTTTTTCCCCTTCTGTAGCAAATTGGATCATGCATTTCTGAGGTTTTTCGCCCTCCTCTGCATCCACTGTTTGTATAGGATTGTGTATATTGGATTGTATGGTTGTTTTTTTGTTTTTTTTTATTGGTTTTACTAGATGAACGTGTGTCTTTTTTCAACCTGACTAACTATGTAACTATGAAATAGTAAAAAAATCAGCGCAATATACAGGTAAAACAGAATCAGCAGCTATGCACTAGGATTCAATTTATAAATTCCTTAAGAGTCAATGTAAAGTAGATAGTGCAGCGCTAGAGGAAAAGTCCAAATAAAGATCATCCAGGTGATTCTCTTATAAGTGACTGACAATATGAGGCATGCAAGTGATATAGCGTGGGTTAACAGGAGACCTCCACCAATAGTAACAATGGCCGCTCACCTCACTGATAATAAAAAATCGCTTTCCCATAAGGGTCAATCCCAGGCATGTAACAGCATAATCCAAGCAGGAAAGGAATACATCTCAGGTAATATCAGCATGGATGGCAGATCTCAAGTAATATCAACATGGATAGCAGCCTGCTATCCATGTTGATATTACTTGAGATCTGCCTTTTCCTCTAGCGCTGCACTATCTACTTTACATTAACTATGTAACTATGTATGCTATTTGCTTGCTTCCTGCTTTGTCCATAACCAAAGTTATCATTATATCTTTTGATTGCATAACCCATAATCAAAGACAGATAAAATCACCATCATGGTAAAAAAAAACTCTGATAATAGGTGGTTTGAACTGCATATGTAAACTGTATACAACTATCCAGTCCCTGTACAACTTAAACAAATGAAGGCTCTATACTGACATACCCACACAAATGTATAGCCCTGGAGCCATGGTGATAGGGACACTTGACTGCTCGAAACAAGGCAATGTAGAAAGCCCAATTCTTCATTTCTATAGAAGAAAGCTAGTGATTGGCTTACCATAAGAAAGGGATTTTTGTTGGTGTCGGGTGCACATGGAGGTCACACTCACATGCAGATACTGCAGCTGACAGATGACTACAGTCTTGGAAGATCTTCCCTCCCTCCCATATCTACACAGTCACGTCTTTAATGGTGGAGTTTTACCTGGCCAGCGAAAATGGCACACTAAATAGTTAGAGCAGGATTTAAGCTATGTTATGCCCACAAGACATCTGTGGCTAGCACTAGTTTCAGGGTTGTCAACTGCAAGTTATCAGTCTGTTGGCTGTTATTGTTGGAATATCTTTCTTATATGAATCAATAAATTAGTGACCTTGTCCATTCACCGAAGGACAGTGCTTGGTGTCATTCTTTGCAGTATGAATGGGCAAAGTATATTCAATGTGGTGTTAAAGTTCTTTCCTTCAGTGCTCCCACTGGGGAACAGAAATGAAGACCTAAATCCATGTATTCTAATGTAACAGTGCTCATATTGGCAATGCAGTACTGGCAAAGCAATAACAGAAGCTTTGTGGTACAGCATGACCTCGGTGTTGTGATTTGGAGAGGTAATACTCAGAGGTTGATGCATTCTGTAACGTGTTATCCCTCCAGTATACAGTACCCAAAAATGGCGCATTTAATTGTCTTTTCTTCAGTGACAAGCACTTCATAAATGTAAAATATTTGTAAAGGCTGATTTTATTTTAATAAAAAAATAAACATGTTAATATATATATATATATATATACTTGCAATAGCCTTGCACACAGTGGCCCCTTACCTCCTCTTCTGGGATCCTCCAGTGTTGTTCACTCCCCTTCTTCTCTGAGTGCCCCCATAGCAAGCTGTGTGCTGAGGGGACATTTCTGTGGGCGTGCTCCGAAGCTGGCTTCACCACTCACATTCTCTTCACAGAATTTGATTGACAGCTCCCGATGCAACCTCTGTGCCTTGTAAATACAGGAAGAGAGAGTATTGCAACTGCAGATGGGCACAGATCTGGATCAAAAGAGGAGTCGGGTAAGTACTTAAGGTGGGGAAGGGAGGGGGAGCTGGGAGTTTACAGAGAATGCATTAGGGTAAAAAACCTTATGACTTGAACTATTCATATATTTCACATTAAAAGAGGTTCTACATTTTAACAATGTGGATTTCAAAATCTTTGTAAAGAATTTGATATATTTGTATTTATGCTTATTTTTTCATATATGTAACTTGTGCCAATTTTTTGTGAAGTTAATGCAGACTAAAACATCATTACAAAATGCACTTGAGCGATACAAGTGAGAATGAGGCATAATCCAAGTGCCTGCAGACAGTATGGGTCACTTCAACTGGAATACCTCTCCAATTCAATAATTTTCAAGCAGCAGCACTGTTCAAATACAGCTACTTCTTTATACTGTGTTTTACACATTAATTCTATTATTTTAGTGCTTTTAATGTGATGAGTTCAGACAGAAGTCTCTTTTTGCATCGGTTTAGTCAAAACTTAAATGACAGTCCTGAGATGTAAATGGGATGGAATTGTCAGCATAATTGGCTAAAAGCATGCAAAATCCTTTCCTTTTAGCTTAAAACAACAGTTAAGAAAACATACCAACATTACCCAAAAGAACAAAAGGGTCAGAGACACGGATATATGTCAGCTATTCTTATAATAATTTGCTGAATTAAACCTGAAATTGCATAGCCTTGTTTACATTCATATGACATATTGGATAACAAGAACATAAAAGGTTTATATACAATAACATATATAAAGGTATATAATGCATGATTAAGTTGCAAATCTAAGTAGTAATGGAATGTCCACGACAGGTGTCTTTTTCTGTGCTCTTTATTACCCAGCTGGGTAAAAACAATAAAACTTGTGGTGAAGAGTAGAGATTTAGCAGAAGGAGAAATAGCAGATTCAGGCGTAGCAATGAGGAAACAGTCCTGCTTCCACGTGTAACGTTTCTTTCACCACTCCAGCCTGAGTGGGTATAGTGTACCTGGACAGGCCTCTCTCACTGACCTGGCAGCCAGAGTATCACTCGGAACTTAAGGGAAAAGTCTCTGCCACAGACCCTCCTGAGAATTGAGATAGCGGAGATAATCCTCCTCAATAGAAATGACACCTGGATCTCCTTCAGGTAGTTTGCAGTTAGGTTACCGACTGATGGGTGACTGATGTCCAGCCTCTCAGTACCCGGTACCCTTGATCCCTGGTGGATGGTCAAGACCCTATTGGATTGCCAGCCTCTCTTGGCTCTCCTCAAGCTGTACTCCCCACCGAACAGCTTCCTCTCAAAGGAACAACGCTTGGGATTTTCTCAAGGTTGGGGACCCAGTCAATCACTGGGGCCCAGCCACAAATGTTCCGGACCAACATGGTCCCAGAACCAGGAACACCGCGTGGCACCTAACGGGGTGCCGTGGTGTGGCCTAAAGGTGGGCGCCACACTCGAAGAAGACCCAGACCAATGGCGTCTGTCTCATAAATACCCTTCCCCAGCATGCACAGCAAGGAAAACTCCTCCTGATTGGCTGCTGGGGAAAAGCACCCAAACCTCGACTCCACTGCTGTCACCTGTCGTCATATAAGAAATAAACTGGCAAACCACTAAGACTAGGACTTTAAAGGTGTCACAGAATCTTAACTAGTTTAAAACCCAAGTCATATACAGTGGGGATCGAAAGTTTGGGAACCCCAGGTAAAAATTTGTATTAATGTGCATAACGAAGCCAAGGAAAGATGGAAAAATCTCCAAAAGGCATCAAATTACAGATTAGACATTCTTATAATATGTCAAAAAAAGGTAGATTTTATTTACATCATTTACACTTTCAAAATGACAGAAAACAAAAAAATTGCGTCTGCAAAAGTTTGGGCACCCTGCAGAGTTAATATCGTACTGCCCCCTTTGGCAAGTATCACAGCTTGTAAACGCTTTTTGTAGCCAGCCAATAGTCTTTTAATTCTTGTTTGAGGTATCTTTGCCCATTCTTCCTTACAAAAGTCTTCCAGTTCTTTGAGATTTCTGGGCTGTCTGTCACGCACTGCTCTTTTAAGGTCTATCCATAGATTTTCAATTATGTCGAGGTCAGGAGATTGTGAAGGCCATGGCAAAACCTTCAGTTTACGCCTCTTGATGTAATCCCCTGTGGATTTTGAGGTGTGTTTAGGATCATTATCCATTTGTAGAAGCCATCCTCTCTTTAACTTCAGCTTTTTCACAGATGGCATCAAGTTACCATCCAAAATTTGCTGAAATTTTATTGAATCCATTTTTCCTTCTACTCGTGAAATGTTCCATGTGCCACTGGCTGCAATGCAACCCCAAAGCATGATTGATCCACCCCCATGCTTAACAGTTGGACAGAGGTTCTTTTCATTAAATTCTGTGCCCTTTCTTCTCCAAACGTACCTTTGCTCATACTGGCCAAAAAGTTCTATTTTAACCTCATCGGTCCACAGAACTTGTTTCCAAAATGCATCAGGCTTGTCTATATGTTCATTTGCAAAGTTCAAACGCTGATTTTTGTGGTGAGGTTGTAGAAGAGGTTTTCTTCTGATGACTCTTCCATGAAGACCATATTTGTACAAGTATCTCTTTATAGTGGAAAATGGGAACCACAACTCCAGTGTCTGCCAGATCTTTCTGGAGGGATCGTGCAGTCAAACGTGGGTTTTGAATTGCTTTTCCCACAATCCTGCGAGCTGTTCTATCTGATATTTTTCTTGGTCTTCCAGATCTTGCCTTATCTTCCACTGTTCTTGATGACTGTGATTTCTTAATTACATTCTGAACAGAGGATATTGACATCTGAAAACGCTTTGCTATCTTCTTATAGCCTTCTTCAGCTTTGTGAGCGTCAACTATTTTCAGTTTCAGTTTTCTAGACAACTGCTTAGAAGAACCCATGGTGCTGATTGTTGGGGCAAGGTCAGATGAGTCTGGGCATTTAAAACCTTTGAGATTGACATCACATGGTCTTCCCAGATGATTGAGAACAATCCATGACACTGGCAGGTCTCAGCTTTGCAAAGGGGGCAGTGCATGCTATAAATTCTGCAGGATGCCCAAACTTTTGCAGATGCCATTTTTTTGTTTTCTGTCATTTTTAAAGTGTAAATGATGGAAATAAAATCTAACTTTTTTTTGACATATTATAAGAATGTCTAATTTGTAATTTGATGCCTTTTGGAGATTTTTCCATCTTTCCTTGGCTTTGTTATGCACATTAATACAAATTTTTACCTGGGGTGCCCAAACTTTCGATCCCCACTGTACATAAAATTTTCATTTTATTTTTACAAAAGCAAATAAAACATAAATGCAAGTTCCTGTGCAACATATGTCTACAAATCAAAATATACTGGCCAGGTGAGATATCCAAAGATACCGGAAGATACATGACAAGCAAGTAATGTAAACACCAGCAAGAAAATAGGAAAAATAAGGATGGAAATATGGTGAGGAAGGAAATGCAGAGCTCGACTGTAGACTCCAATTGTATAAGATATTTCTTTGTGTCGCCATTATAGCGAATGAAGAACTATCAAGGTTCACATTGTGATTGTAATCAGGCCAACGTGACCATATTTAAAAAAAAGAATGGTGGGTATTATTCAATAAAGAGGTGAGTTTCTTTTGCTGTATATTTTGAATATATAGAAAGGTTAATTTTGGCAATCAGAGCAGTATATTTTCTGAAATGTTGCTGCATTTAAGTATTCCTGCTTCGTGGCCTAGTAGCTATATACAGAGGATATACAATGTCTACACACCACTGTAAAAATGCCAGGGGTCTGAGATGTAAAAATACATTCCAAGATAAATCACTTCAGGATTTTCCCACCTTTAATCCAATTGAAAACCTGTGGGGTGACATAAAAAGGCCTGTGCACAGGAAATGTGGGCAAAGATTACAAATGCAAGATGTGCCATGCTGATAAAACTCCTACCCCAAAAGCCTGAATGCTGTCATAAAATCAAAAGGCACTTCAACAAGGTATTAGCTAATGGGCTGTGCATATTTATGCAACCACGTTATCATACGTTTTTTTTATTTTTTATTTTCAGTTTTTTTTTAAAGGTTCACTTGCTAAAAAAAAATACAATTTTTTTGCAACTTGAAAAGAAATTTGCAGTTTTTCTTTTTTTCTTAAGAGCCTGCATCAGCAATGTCAGGCTCCTGCAGACTCTCGGTACATCTGTGTGCTCATACCTCCCACACAGACAGACAGTTACTGAAGAGCTGGAAGAATTAATGAACTACAAGGGCGCTCACTAGTGCCCTTGCAGTTCATTGAGAACTACAAGTCATCTGCTAATATTGAAGATGAGACTTGTAGTTCGTTCATTCCCAGAACCCTGTGAATGAATGACGTGATGCAGCTTTGTGGATGAAGCCCTGGACAGCCACTCTGTTTTTAAATTGTGGCAGCGGGTGGGGGGGTTTGCGGACAGGTGTTGGATTATATGGGTGTAACATGTTGCTAAAGGTGAGCTTATCCTCTTATTGAATTGCACATATAGGTCACATTCGGGCCTTGTTTATACCATGGTGCAGAGGCATCAACTTTTCTGCACGCGTTCTGCATGGGCACAAAAAAAACAACTGCTCTCTATGTGCCCTGTTCACACCACAACACTGGTATCACGTGCAGCTTTTTTCGGCATGGAAAAAAACTGACATGACATCAACATTGGTGTGAAAAGGGCACATAACTGACATGCATGAAAACTGATGTGAGATGTAAAAAATCAAAAGTGATTTATCCTGTTCTGATTTTTTTTTTTTACATCTCAAAAAACTGGCATTTTACAGGGGTGTGTAGATGTTTTATATCCACTGTATCTGTAATGTGAGATCATATAAGGCTCTTCTTCTTCTGTCAGTCAGTCTTATGAGATTTGGAGCAAGATTTGGTGAGGTTAATACCATGCTCGCTGGAGAGAAATCTGCACTGGGAGCCCTGCTGTTCAAGGATCTCCCTGTGTCTGCTTTATTCATTATGTGAATCTGTTCTCACTATTGCTTTCTTCTGCTTTTGATTATTACCACTCCAGTCATCAGGGAGGCATCTCCGACATAATGAAGTAAACCCTTATTTCACTATCAAGATGGCTGGCTCCTCACAGATACAATGTGGAACAAGGCATGGTAAGTCAGTAATTGGAAAATATTAGCGGCAGGGGGGGGCCCAACAGGTAATACAAATGACTGGTTGCTTGACCTCCACTTGCTTTTTATGGGCACACCTTCCACAGAACATGTCCTCCTTAGAAATATTTTTTTTTCTTTTAGCTTGTTTCCTGCAGAAATAGTTTATTTTAACTGAGAGAATGTGTTTTTTTCAGACATTTAATAGAATTAATAACAACCAAACGAAACTGATCAAGCAGTATTATTAAAGAAGAGACTATAGCATTCAAAATATTTTTTGTTTACAAACGATTTTATTATAACAAAAGGTCATAGTTCGATACAAAGTTATAACAGAAGCAAAAGGTACATTCGAGACTTAAAGTGGAGTTTCCATCCCAATTTTTTTTTTCATTATTGTGCTCATTAGACCTAAAAAAATTAAAAAAAAGATTTTTTTTTACTCATCTGGAAATGCCTGTTGCTATGCGGTCCCACAAAATCTGCCTTTGAAATCACCTAGGATTCTGAGATCATCTCCCTCTAATGCTCCTGGGAAATGTGTGTCATAATTTCCCAGGATGCAGTGCACTACCCAATTATCACTCCCCATCCAAGACTTCCAGGAAGTAAGTGCTTGTGGGCTTCACGATGCCCACAAGCAAAATGACAACGGTGTGGACATCGTTTTATAAACTATCTTTTTTGAATAACTAAGCGGAGCGGCGGCGGATTGTAAAATAGTAAGTGACCGGATTTATATTATAAAAACGCATGATGAAAGGACATACATTTAAAAAATGCTAATTGTGGTTGGAACCCCGCTTTAACAGGTATGTACTTAACATGAGATAAATGAAACAAATAAAGATGAACATGGCGATACATTGCAGCAACCATAATAAAGGCAAACATAAAAATGTTATACAGACAGGGTTTCTTCTTTTTATCCTATTTTTTATTTTATTTTTTCTCCCTATTCGTACTTATCCCCTTCCTTTCTCTTTCCTATGCCGGATACATTATAGACTACTGATATGTTAATAATCATAAGTGTACTAAGTCTAACAAAATTCAGGGTAGTGGTATATCCCATGGAGACCTTTTTTTTTTTTTTTTAAATATGCATTGTGTCAAAGAGAGTATGATGAATTAGCTCTGAGAGTTTATTTTGTTCCATTCTATTCAAAACCTGGGACCAAGGGACATCTGAGGAGTGCCAATTAAACGCTATCATCCAGTGGATTGAATTGAAGAGAGTGTGAATCAGCCTAATATGTTAAATAGGTATATTAGGTATAGATGCGAACAATAAACATACTATAGGATTAAGGGGGATTTTTTTCCCAGTGATAAGTTCGATCTTGGCTGCTGCGAGTGACCATATAGGGTCCAAAAATTTGCAGTTCCAGAAGGTATATAAAATGGTGCCTAGATCCAGACAACCCCTAAAACAAGTGGGGGGCACCGAGGGATAAAATGAGTGTGAATTTTTAAAGCTGATTCTCTTGCTGTGGTAGAGCAGGTACACTTTAGTAAATTTTGTATCATAGTGGTCCATTCTAGAGGTGTAAATGTATGGTCCAGGTTGATTTCCCACTGTAGCATTGGTTTGGACTTCTCTTAGAGAGAAAACTCATTCCAACAACGGTAAATACAAGAGATCAAGCCCCTACCTCTTGGTGATGATATGCACATACGTTCAAAATGAGAATAGGGGGTATGTAAGGTTAGAGAGAAAAATTGTTGGTAGAATGCCTCAATTTGAGTATAGTTAGCATATTCTGAGCTTGGGAGATGAAATAGTTCACATAGATCTGAAAATGGGCGAAATTTGCCACATTCAAAATATTGAACTGAACAGTAGAAAAAGCCAACTGTTATGAATTATTTGACAACAAAAATACAAATGAAAAAAGAGGGACTTAACTGGTACACAGGGACAACTCAAGTAATTCATTTTTTTATATACAAAAAATTCAAAGAGTTGACACAGGGACAACTCAAGTAATTCATTTTTTTTATATACAAAAAATTCAAAGAGTTGAGTTGCTTCAGAAATCATATTACACCAGCGCTGCATATGTTCCTGTGAGATACTCTGCATTAGATAGTTTGGGCAAGGTTCCAGATTGTTCTTATAGAGAGAGAAATATATAGGAATTAGTCCTGCTTCACAAATCAAATTGCAGCAGCATTGCATATTTTCCTGTGAGATACTCTGCATATTACACCAGCACTGAATAGGTTCCTGTGAGATACTCTGCATATTACACCAGCACTGCCTAGGTTCCTGTGAGATACTCTGCATATTACACCAGCACTGCATAGGTTCCTGTGAGATACTCTGCATTAGATAGTTTAGGGAAAGGTTCCAGATTGTTCTTATAGGGAGAGAAATATATAGGAGTCAGTCCTGCTTCACAAATCAAATTGCAGCAGCATTGCATATTTTCCTGTGAGATACTCTGCATATTACACCAGCATTGCATATTTTCCTGTGAGATACTCTGCATATTACACCAGCACTGCCTAGATTCCTGTGAGATACTCTGCATATTACACCAGCACTGCATATGTTACTGTGAGATACATCCTTTATATACTTTTCTTCTAATGTGCTATTCAAAAAAACATCCATTTAGGGAAAAAAATATTTTTTTGCAGTGTTTCTTCCAGTGTTTGCAGTGTTTCCTCCATATCTGTACGTGTGAGATAAACACTTTAGCCAGTGTTCTTCTATTGTTCTATTAAAAAATCACCCATTTAGGGCAAACATATATATTTTACAGTGTTTCCTCCATATATGCACGTGTGAGATAAACCCTAACCCTAACCTCGTCCTCCTAGGTCAAGATGTGTCCATGTGCCGTGGCGCTGCCTGCGATGATCTGAGGTACTGAATGGGGAGGGGGGGTGTTTGCACCTGGGGGGATTTCACTGAAGGGGGGGTGTTTGTACTGAGGGGGGGTTGTACTAAGGAGGTGTTTGCACTGAGGGGGTTTTCAATAAGAGGGGTTTGTACTAAGGGGGGGTTTGCACTGGGGGTGTTTGCACTGGGGGGTTGCACCGAGGGTGTTTGCACTGAGGGGGGTTGCACTGAGGGGGGATTTGCACTGAGGGGGGTTGCACTAAGGGGGGGTGTCTGCACTGAGAGGGTGTCTGCACTGAAGGGGGTCTGTGTAACATGCAGGGGTGCAGAGGTGCAGGTGGCTGTGTAATGTAAAAGGGGTGCAGTGATGCAGGGTGCTGTGTAATGTAAAAGGGTCCAGAGGTGCAGGGGGCTATGAGATGTAAAGGGGGCCAGTGATGCAGGGTGCTGTGTAATGTAAAGGGGTCCAGTGATGCAGGGTGCTGTGTAATGTAAAGGGGTGCAGAGGGCTGTGTAGTGTAAAAGGGTCCAGAGGTGCAGGGTGCTGTGTAATGTAAAGGGGTGCAGAGGGCTGTGTAGTGTAAAAGGGTCCAGAGGTGCAGGGGGCTATGTGATGTAAAGGGGTGCAGAGGTGCAGGCGGCTGTGTAATGTAAAAGGGGTGCAGTGATGCAGGGTGCTGTGTAATGTAAAAGGGTCCAGAGATGCAGGGTGCTATGAGATGTAAAGGGGTCCAGTGATGCAGGGTGCTGTGTAATGTAAAAGGGTCCAGAGATGCAGGGTGCTATGAGATGTAAAGGGGTCCAGTGATGCAGGGTGCTGTGTAATGTAAAGGGGTCCAGTGATGCAGGGTGCTGTGTAATGTAAAGGGGTCCAGAGTGCTGTGTAATGTAAATGGGTCCAGAGGTGCAGGGGGCTATGTGATGTAAAGGGGTCCAGTGGTGCAGGGGCTGTGTAATGTAAAGAGGTGCAGGGTGCTGTGTAATGTAAAGGGGCCCAGAGTTGCAGTGTGCTGTGTAATGTAAAAGGGTCCAGAGGTGAAGGGGGCTGTGAGATGTAAAGGGGTCCAGTGATGCAGGGTGCTGTGTAATTTTAAAGGGGTCCAGTGATGCAGGGGGCTGTGTAATGTAAAGGGGTCCAGAGGTGCAGGGGGCTATGTGATGTAAAGGGGCCCAGTGGTGCAGGGGGCCGTGTAATGTAAAGGGGTGCAGTGATGCAGGGTACTGTGTAATTTTAAAGGGGTCCAGTGATGCAGGGGGCTGTGTAATGTAAAGAGGTCCAGAGGTGCAGGGTGCTGTGTAATGTAAAGGGGTCCAGAGGTGCAGGGGGCTATGTGATGTAAAGGGGCCCAGAGGTGCAGGGTACTGTGTAATGTAAAAGGGTCCAGAGGTGAAGGGGGCTGTGAGATGTAAAGGGGTCCAGTGATACAGGGTGCTGTGTAATTTTAAAGGGGTCCAGTGATGCAGGGTACTGTGTAATTTTAAAGGGGTCCAGTGATGCAGGGGGCTGTGTAATGTAAAGGGGTCCAGTGATGCAGGGGGCTGTGTAATGTAAAGAGGTCCAGAGGTGCAGGGTGCTGTGTAATGTAAAGGGACCCAGAGGTGCAGGGTGCTGTGTAATGTAAAAGGGTCCAGGGGTGAAGGGGGCTGTGAGATGTAAAGGGGTCCAGTGATGCAGGGTGCTGTGTAATGTAAAGGGGTCCAGTGATGCAGGCGGCTGTGTAATGTAAAGGGGTCCAGTGATGCAGGGGGCTGTGTAATGTAAAGGGGTCCAGTGATGCAGGAGGCTGTGTAATGTAAAGGGGTCCAGTGATGCAGGCAGCTGTGTAATGTAAAGGGGTCCAGTGATGCAGGGGGCTGTGTAATGTAAAGGGGTCCAGTGATGCAGGGTGCTGTGTAATGTAAAGGGGTCCAGTGATGCAGGGTGCTGTGCAATGTAAAGTGGTCCAGAGGTGCAGTTGTGGAGAGGGGTACACAGTAGTAACAAAAAGATATTGAAGAATGCAGAGGTATGCAGGGGGCACAGTGGGGTGTTTTTACATTTTACATGGGGGGGTGCCAGATATTGGATCCGCCCCGTGTGCCAAATGCTCTAGGTACGCCCCTGGCATAAAGGCTCCTGAGATGTGAATTCCGGTTCTGGAGAAAGAGAGGTGGGGGGAGGGGACAAAGAAAAATGGAGAGAAAGGAGGGATAGAACGAACAAGAAAGATGGATAGGGAGAGAGAGAAAAGGGGAAGAAAGGAGAACAGAGAGCAAACAGTAGGGTAAAAAATATTTGAAAAATGTTATGGGGGGGGGGGGGTGACACCATATTTTACCGCACCAGGTGACACCAACCCTAGTGATGCCACTGGATCAGTCTACTCTAAAATGTGCTCTATAGGGACATGTAAGTGTACAAATGTGTGGGGTTTTATTTATATATTTTGTATATATATATATTGTATGTATCTAACATATGCTTCTTTAATCAGGTTATACTTCCTTGAAGGCATACCAAGGTCCTGATTACATAATCTCATGAAACGTATTGAGTTTTCACTGTCAATTTGAAGTTATACAGACATACCCCACTTTTAAGTACACAATGGGGTTTATTTACTAAAGCTAGAAAGCGCAAAATCAGGCTCACTTCATCATTGAAACCAATGAGCTCCCCACCTTGTTTAATTAAACTTTGGTAATAAAACCTGGAAGCTCATTGTTTTCTATGCAGAAGTGAGTCTGATTTTGCACTTTCCAGCTTTAGTAAATAAACACCATTGTGTCTTCGAATAATATCGTAATAAGGAAGTTGTAACCTTATAATGGGGAATGCATAGCCCCTGCTTTCAATGTAAACTATTTCAATTTATTGTAAATTAAATGCATGAATTTGAATTACTTGTATCATCCTTGGGGTACCAGTAAATTGCCTCTTTTTGTCTTTCTCCCTAGTGGTATAAGGTTTTTTTTCAAGCTTATTTGAATACAACAAAAGTATAATGGTAATCCAGACAGATATTAGGTAATCTGAGTATGGCACAAGCCTTTCTAGAAGAAAAATAAAACACACAGATGTTGCTTTTAGCCTTTATAATGGTCTTTACTCCCAGGGGCAGTCAAGTGGCTTTGGCTCCAAAGAGGTTTTAAAAATACCTTCAATTTGTAAAGGTCCTGTTTGTTAGTCTGTTAAATAACAAATTATAAATAGTGATGTTTTAGTCCCCTACATGTTGCAGTGAATTAGATTGTAAGAGAAATGACTGTAGTTCTGTTGGCTTGCTGTTAAAAGGGCAACTCCAAAAGATAACATTGAATAACATTGTGAAAACATTTACTAACCTACTGGTTCCATGGTATCCTGGAAACATTTCAGTTTCAATAAAGGCAGAACGATTACTTACTTTCTCTATCTCTGTCTCTTATTTGTATAAACTAGCCAGTTTCTGCTGTTTGTAAATGAGTGGTGCAGAAGCAAGACGAAGATTGCCATATAGGACATTTCAACCAATTTGTTAAGATTCTACTTGGAGTTGTGTCAATAACTATTTATTATTGTAGTTGTTTCTACTAATGAGAAATGTAACATATTATTCTTGTTAAATATATACAGTGCCTTCAAAAAAATATTCATACCCCTTGATATTTTCCACATTTTGTCATGTTACAACCAAAAACATAAATGTATTTTATTGTGATTTTATGTGATAGACCAACACAAAGTGGCACATAATTGTGAAGTGGAAGGAAAATGATAAATGGTTTTCATTTTTTTTTTTGCACCTTTCGCTGCAATTACAGCTGCAAGTCTTTTTTTGGTATGTTGCTACCAGCTTTGAACATCTAGAGAGTGAAATTTGTGCAAATTCTTCTTTGAAAAATAGCTCAAGGTCTGTCAGATTGGCGGGAGAGCATCTGTGAACAGCAATTTTCAAGTCTTGCCACAGATGTTCAATTGGATTTAGGTCTAGACTTTGACTGGGCCATTCTAATACATGACTATACTTTAATCTAAAGCATTCCATTGTAGCCCTGGCTGTATGTTTAGGACCATTGTCCTGCTGGAAGGTGAACCTCCGCCCCAGACTCTAACAGGTCTTCTTCTAAGATTGCCCTGTATTTGGCTCCATCCATCTTCCCATCAACTCTGACCAACTTACCTGTCCCTGCTGAAGAAAAGTATCCCCACAACATGATGCTATCCTCATCATGTTTCACGGTGGGGATGGTGTGCTCAGGGTGATGCGCAGTGTTTGTTTTTTGACAAACATAGCCTTTTGCATTTAGACCAAAAAGTAAAATTTTGGTCTCATCTGACCAGAGCACCTTCTTCCACATGTTTGTTGTGTCCCCCACATGGATTCCCACAAACTTTCTTTCAAACAATGGCTTTCTTCTTGCCTCTCTTCCATAAAGGCCAGATTTGTGGAGTACATGACTAATAGTTGTCCTGTGGACAGATTCTCCCACCTGAGCTGTGGATCTCTGCAGCTTCTCCAGAGTTACCATGGGCCTCTTGGCTGCTTCTCTGAATAATCCTCTCCTTGCCCAGCCTGTCAGTTCAGATGGATGACCATGTCTTGGTAGGTTTGCAGTTGTGCCATAATCTTTCCATTTTTGGATGATGGATTAAACAGTGCCCTGTGAAATGTTTAAAGCTTGGGATATTTTTTATAACCTAACCCTGCTTTAAACTTCTCCACAATTGTATCCTTCACCTGTCTGGTGTGTTCCTTGGCCTTCATGATGTATTTATACTGAGATTAAAATACACACAGGTGGTCTCTATTTATTTATTAATTAGATTTTAGTTATGGGTATCAGAGTAAAGGGGACTGAATACAAATACAAGTACACACCACACTTTTCAGATACTTACTTGTAAAAAAAAAAAAAATTGGTGTTAGTGGTCTATCACATAAAATCCTAAAAAAAATACATTTACATTTTTGGTTGCAACATGACAAAATGTGGGAAATTTCAAGGGGTGTGAATACTTTTTCAAGGCACTGTATACAGAACTGACAGCAAGATGATATATAGTTACAGATGCAAACCCAAAAAAGAAGGAAGCTGCCATTAAAGGATAGTATTACACGGTAGCGCACCACCAGCCCTTCAGTCTTTGACAGAATCACAATACAGCAGAAAGTGCAAGTGGAAAAATGTCTTTAAAAATTTGTTTCCCATTAGCCCATTTAAATTTGAAGTTTCCTTTAATAGTCTGGAGTTGCTCAAGCAGATTTATGTTCAGCGCCTCCAATTTTGTGGAATTAATCCTGTAGTTAGAAAATCCAAAAGATAACTGTATCAGAACACCCCTGTGCTCCAAGGCTACAGAGGTTAAGGAATCAGGTTGATTGTATCGAGCAGAGTAGAAATCCTTGATGCAGGAAGCAGTGGTGGCCCATGCATTGTGATCGCATGGGTGCCGCCCCCCTAACACCTCTGCCACCCTCCCTATCCATGTTCCTGACCCCTTTCAGGATGCCTATGTTCTTGCCAGATGGATAATGATTGAGCATCAGTCATATCGTTAATGGTGAAAAAGGAGATACGTTTCTGTAGGAGTTCTGCCCTAAGTCACTCGTCCTGTAACAGGCTTTCATTATTTTGCCAACTGATAGTGTAAATATTACAAGGAGCCGAAGAACCTGTAAGTATGGTTGGGGCATGGTCTGAGAAGAACATTGGTTTGATTATAGAAGCGATAATTTGGTCAAGAAGACCATAAGGTATAAAGAAGTAGTCTATTCTGGAATAGGACTTATGGACAGTGGAGAAAAAGCTATAATCATTGGTATTGTGGTGTTGATAACACCATATATCGATTACATTTGCCTCATACAGGAATTTTTTAATCTTTTAAACAAGAGTAAGATAAGTGGGAGGAACCCAGTGGTGCATCAATTAAAGTGTCCAGGGCAACAATAAAGTCTTCTCCAAGAATAACCTTTTGTGCTTTTTTTGGGGATGTCATGTGTTTGTTATAACCAATGTATGACTGCTGTTAGTTACCAGTCACCAGCAGTAAATAGAAGATTGTGCCCTACCTATTCAATTGACTTTGCTGTCTTGTAAATAATTTGCAAGATATGTCTAAAGGGTTAGTGACTCTGTTAGTCTGTCTGTTAGTGTTATTGGAAAGGTATTGGGCTGTCCTTGTTGATCTCTCCCTTGAGAATGCCAGGTTCCTAGTTGTCATGTCTTTTTGTTGGTTTTAATGCTAGGTCCTTGACTAGGAAGAAGTAGATAAATAATTAATTATTTCCGTTGTCTAACAGTCACTTGAAATGCTTATTCTTTCATCACTCAAAAGTATAAAGTCAGAGAGAAGAGACATAACTTACCAAAGTGTGACTGTTAGATGGGCTGTTGGTGACACGATCTTCCTACTGTATATTCTGTGTCCTGAAGATCAAGATCTGAATTGATTACTGCTAATTTTGCTCCCTCAAATGCTATTGAATGTATGTCGGCAGTGGAGAAGCAAATTATTGCTTATTAAAACAGTAAAGGAGCAACCCATGCTAAAAGGTGGACATTCATCTGCTCTGCTCTGCCCTGACCTGCCCTATATATTTGTTGTGACCCCATACTGAAAAAATCCTTAAAGTGATTCTGTCATTAATTGCGATACTGGAGGGGAACTGACTGACTCCCACTGACATCACCAGTGACACTTATACAGTGATCAGTGCTAATACTATATGCTGTCACTGTACTAATGACACTGGCTGGGAAGGGGTTAACACATTGGGCCATGAAGAGATTAAGTAAATTCACCTTTACATAAAAATCTGTAAGGTGAACTTACACAGGACCCTCTCCTCACCCCGCCCGGTGACCGGCTTAGAAATCCCCAGAGCTTAATCTCCTAAACGTACTCTGTCAAGAGGTATGTAGGAACATTCTAATTGGTCAGCATAGTCAGATGGGCGGCGCGGACCAATCAGAACCCACGTAGCCCATCCTCTCAGTGGCGAAGAAGAATAGTGAATGCAGAGGGGATTTCTAAGACTTGGAGCCGTGAGGCGGCTATAGCAGGGCTCAGAGCGGGAGATCGCCTCGCTGCAGATCGGGGAGGGGGGGTGGTGTGGGCAGATGAGGAGGGGGTCCTTTGCAAGTTCACCTTACAGATTTTTCTGTAAAGGTGAACTTACATTTTAAATGTGTGCCTAACAATGTGCAATGTATGTAATGTGTGCTGCTTTTTACTTCTTACCACTGCTTTGCAGTACATTGCGTGTGGATGAGGCGCGCAAGTGGTTTAAGCTCCCCCCCCCCCGGCTTATGCGCAAATGCAAGATTGCAAGATTGTGCAATATCACAGCAAACATCAGAGCGAGAGGAATAATCTTAGAACCAGACTTTCTGTGTAACTCTAAACTGGTAACCTGTAAAGACTTTTAAAGTGTTGCCTATGGAAATTTAATGTAATGCAGTTTGTCGCCATTCTACAGCATGCACAATTTTAAAGCTCAGCATGTTTGTACTATTTACTTGGTGTAGCATCATCTTTTATATTTTACCCCAAAAAATTCACTAAAAGTGTATTTTTATTTTATTTTTACTTTTATTTATGTGTATTTTATTTATACATTCTTACAATGCAATTGTGTTTGAAAAACTGTTATGCAATCATCGCGTGACATAAAAAAATGCTTTACCCACTATGTTATTCACTAAGGCCCCCCCACTTAAAAAAAATATATTCATTTTGTGGGCTCTAAGTAATTTTTTAGCAAAAAAATGCAGATTGTTTTGTGTGACAGAAATGGGGCCAAGTAGTTAAGGGTCAAGCTGTCCGCAAACCCCAATATTGTTTATTAGCTAGTTAAACACCAGAGCCACTTTCATATTTCAACTGTGGGTCAATTGATCGGGCAAAAGCGTTATTGTTACTTATACTACAGAAGTGAGACATTTTTCCTAGTCAGACAAGGCTTTTTCTAATGTTATGGCTTTCCAAGAGTTATATAATTTTCTATATATTTTAAAGGCATTAGAAGTAAAAGATAACTTGATTTGACACATGAGGGTTGAGTTAGTCCTGGCTCACACTGATGCGATCCGGGCAATGCACAAGATTTGCTGCATTTTCCCACATTTCACATTTCAAAGCAATCGCAATGTTATCTTAATGTCACCCTGAAACAGATCACAAAACGCAGTGTAATATCCATAATCGCATTGCATGGGTGTATACGATGAGACACTGCTCCCCCCCTGACCATCCACTGACATATGCTGATATGTTAATTTTTGCGAATGACATTAAACACACCTTTTCTTCCGCTATCACGGAGCTGAAGGCAGACATGCTGGCCCTGAATGAGAGAGCTCACACTGCCGAACGTCTGGGGCAAAAGAGGGATAAGACAATCTCCAGATTGGAGTCTGTATCCACTGCTCACACTGCCCAACTAAAAGCTGTTAACCGCCACCTGGAAGATTTGGATAACAGGGGCAGGAGGCACAACATTAGGGTGTGGGGTGTGCCAGAGTCAGTCTCATCCGAGCAAATTATCCCAGCGTTGTCCTCCATCTTTAACAACTTGCTGGAGAGACCGGCGGATACCTTAATTGAATTTGACAGGGCTCATCGGGCCCTCCCACCACGTCCGAGCAAACCAGACCCACCCAGGGATAATATATGCTGTATCCCAAATTACAAGCTTAAGGAGGACATCCTGGCACATGCCCGTCAAAATGAATTGATCTCCTTTAATGAGCAAAAAATCACTTTATTTCAGGACCTTTGGCCTATCACTTTGAGAAACCGTAGGTTCTACTTGAAACACTCAGAGAGCATAACCTCACTTACAGATGGAAGTTTCCATTTGCTCTATCGGTCACCGTGGATGGGGTCTCACACACCCTTAAGACCCTGGATGAATTTACCATTGGTGGACCTACCTGATTTGTACAGGGAATTTAGGTTCCCCTCAGAACCTCTTAGCCCACCAGCCTCGCAACAATATACCCCAACCAAACAAGTGCCTAAGAGGGGGAAATACCAAAAGCAACAAGGTGCAGACCCCGAGAGATCATCCTATGCGACCAGGAGCTCAAGGGCAAAAGACTACACCTAAGATGTCCCTGCCCTCAGGATCCTTCACCTTTACTGACATTGTGGATGTGGAGGCCGTAAGTTAATGTTTTGGCCGCTTCACCATTTCACGTATGTTTCTGTTGAATTACCCACTGGGTGAACGTTGCTCTCTTTTTATTAACCGCCATCTCAATTTTTCAGGCTGTCTCTGCCTGGGTCCCAGAGTCCATCAGGCTCTATGTTTGGGCCATGACCATCTCGCCATATATGGATTGTTGGTACACTGAAGGTATATCGGATCATTTTGTCCTCCTTCGGGCGGCGTGTGCACCTTATCAGACAATCTTTAACGTTGTTTTCTCTCTGGATCTATGTACGCTGTTATACTCATATAAGTCAGTGTCATTGTTGTTTTTCTGTATTATGTTTTATTGGGCTGCGGGAGGAAGTAGTTACCTGCCTTCCATTTTGACGGAATACCTGCCTTCTTGATCATTCAACTGGTTTCTCCCACGTACCCTACACTGTGTCTACCCTTGGTGCCTCACAACGCTTTTTTTTCTTCCTCTGTTTCCCTCTTTTTACTGCCTGTGTGCCCTTGGTTAGACACAACTTAAGGAGCCCCTCTGCGGTTGGTAGAGGAGCGCTCATTAGATTACTTGTACATATATCACCTGTTCCCCCCCTTATTCCCCTTTCCCTCCCCCCACTCACCTGTGTGAGTTTATTTTTTTTTCCATAGAGGGTCATCTCATCCCTTGGTTAGACTCCACTGTGCTGGAATGGCATACTCTTCACTGGGCAGATGCCCTACTCTAATCTCTCACAATCTAATGGGTCTTAACATACCAGAGAGGAGGGTATCCCTTTTAAGGGAACTGAAAAAGGCTCAACCTGCCTTTGTGTTTATACAGGAGACCCACTTCCAATCCTGTTCTGTACCTAGATTGTTTGATAGATATTTCCCAGAGGTGTACCACACACCAAAACCAAATCATAAATCCAAGGGCGTGTCTATTTTATTACACAAACATGCACATTTTAAAGTGACTCAGCACTATGCAGACACGCGAGGAAGTTTCCTGTTTTTGAAGGGGATGTGGCATAACAGACAGGTAACCTTGGCGAATGCCTATTTCCCTAATTCAGGCCACCTTGCATTTTGTCGTCACCTGGTGGACGAATTAAAGGGTTTTGCCACTGGCTGCATCATTTTGGGTAAGGATTTTAATATCCTGCTGTTACCCTTACATGATACCTCCAATGGCAGGTCCAGTGTCTCATACTCTATTTTACAGAAAATTAAGTCCCTGCTGAATTCCCTGACTTTGGTGGATGCTTGGCTTCTGATGCACCCGACGGGCAGAGATTTTACGTACTACTCATCTTTGCATAAGAAGCATTCTCGTATTGACTATGTGTTTATTACACAACGTGACTTACCTTTGCTCCATGCTGCCAACATAGGCATACAAACCTTTTCAGATCATTGCCCGATATCGACCTCCTTGTCGCAGATTGATAAATCTCACAAATCATGCAGCTGGCGGTTGAATCCTACCCTACTGACTGACCCCTCTACTTGCCAACAAATTCTTGCGGCGCTTAAAATGTATTTCCAGCTTAATGTTAAAAATCAAATTCTGAAAGGTACAAGCCTGACCACGTGGTCAACTTGGAAAAACTCTAGGACGTATGAGGTATTTTCTAGTTTCTTTTTTGAAGTTTTGTAGTTCACATGCCCTTATTTAAATTTTTGTGTGATTAAACCAATATTTTTTTTGTGGTTTTAGTCCTTTGTATAAAAAGTCGACCACAGCAACAACTTAAGCGGTGGTGTTCATGGTAGTTATGGAGTTTGTTTGGCTGGTTAGCTTGGTCTCTGTGTTCTTTTAGGGAAATCTATGAATCAAGACAAGTGAATATAAAAAAAAGCAATTAATACACAGAATATTATGTGGTCCTTTAATGGACCTTTGTTCAGTTTCAAAGACATGTCTTTTTTATTCTACATTGGTCAGTGTCAGAAGAGAGGACTTTAATTTCCCCACTGTTAGGACTTATTGTTGTACCTCACAGTTAAATGAAACTTTAGACCTGTTTCTTGGTTCATTAAGAGCAGGGTATTTTCCTTGCAATAGCAAACTGTAGAATTGGAGCCCTGTGAAATTGACTGTATTATTACTTGGATACTCTATATTATAAGGGAATGTATTGACATTCACATCAGATAACGATATCTTTTGCACAGCTTAATGCACACAACTCCATTGCTTTTCTAAGACACAGTCTACATTCAAACAGCTCCTACGTACACTCTTACTCTTCAATGCAATATTAGAAAATAATCTTGTAGAATGTCTTTCATTCTAAAATTATTTTGCTTCTAAATGGGTAAGCCTTTTTAATCTGACATTATGTCTTAGCATAGTTGGAAGAAAAGAAAATCAAGGCAGACTGCAGTGAAATACATACATCTTTATAAGTGCTATAGATCCTACCCTAAGAAGATAGTATAATAATTCCTTATTAGGGCAATGAAGTCACAGTGTGCAATAAATCTCACTTCATGATACCCTACAGCCCCTGTCAGTCAAGAAAATAGAGTGAAAGAAAGATCTAATAATGGGTCCAAAAGGACCCCGTTGCTAGTCCATTAAGCTTGCTGTGGGGATTCTGAAAATTCACCAAGTCAATCAAGTGTCAGCATCCAATTCTCAAGACTGCTGTTGGAGAAGATTCATGAATACTTGTCCACCAATAGTAATCAAAGGATTTTCCTTCAATCCCATAAATGCCTATAAATACTTGTTTAGATAAGCGTAACCTCATGCACACCTGTAAAAAAATGGCCATAGATTGGATTATAATTATATAACAAACTAATGTGTAATGCACTATAAGGTGTGTGCTGGATGGATCCCGAAACATTTGGGAACCAAGGGACAGAGAAGAAGGATCCTAACTAATAAGCCACATTACCATATTAGAAAAATATAAAAATAATAATTTTAATTGATCTAAATAACAAATACCACCTGAGAGATGCACAGTCAAGCCAACAACCTCTAAACCCTTGAAATCATTTAAAATGACAAAGTATAACCATGGAGGTTATGGTGAGAAGGAACTAAAGGTATTAAAAAGCCTTCCAACCTGTGCTAAATATTTGGAACCTAACCCCTTCTACCTCAGCGATTTGTGGGACCAAACACGTTATCCCCCCTACTGATAGATCCAAGTCCTCATACAATATATTGTGTGAAAAACTGTGTTAGAAAGATATACAGTGTACTTCCAGCAATGTAAAAAGATCAAAGATCTGCTCTGGACTCATTATATCATTATACAGTGCTGCTCTCTGCAGCATTTAGGAGGAAGAAGAAGGACCCATTCACACATCTTTATTGTAATCCAGTTAAAATAAACTATAAAAGAAAACATAGGCTGAACAAATATCAGGAGACCCTAATACTCTCATCAATGACCGTATACTCGCATATACATGCTTGATCATCAATCTATTGTACAGTATGTCCAAAGTCTTTATCATAGCATTGCGCATTCCTAGAGGCTCTACACATTTCAAGCCTTTCTTTTTATTAGGGGCAAAACTTGGACCTTAATGTTGAAAACAGGAACGTACCGCAAGCAAATCTCAAAAGACATTATATGTATTAGCCTTAAGCACTTACAACATTATTGAGAAATTCATAACCATCAGCCTATGAAAATTGAGAAAATAAGCCCATCTGTGTGTTCTTGTGATGGTCAAAAAGGGGAAGGAAAGTGCTGGTGCTGGTAAAGATCCTAGGCACTAAACAAATAAAATTAAGGACGGTAAGGAAAAATTTTGAAAAAGAGAAAAAAGGGCAGGGAAGACCATCCCTTTATTCAAAATTACAATATACTGTCCACAGAAAAATATGAACATAATAAACCAAATAAATAAACTAGATGAAACAAACTCTAATGACCAAAGTTAAAAGGACCATCGCAAGGCATGGCCGGCAGCACCTATCCTGGGAAAGACAGCAATAGTGGCCATGTCTGAGGAAGGGTCCTTTAAATATGGTGAGCTCCAAAATGAAGGGGCCAGCAGTACCAGTGTGAGGATAGATTTGCACGCCACTGGTTAGACAGTCGACAGATGTCAAACAAAGCTAAGATATTCAAAACTGGTGCCATCTAGCAGTGTGCATGTGCGCTGCGGCCACCAAGGAATGATGGCAGCAGTTATGTCACCATGTATGCGTGGCAGCAGCACAGGGCAGCCATCTTGGAATACATGATCGTGTTCCAGGTGGCTGGATAAACTGCAAGGGGGGACTGAACAAGAGCAAAGAACCCCCACAGCCATAGAGAAAGACAGTGGGGAAAATCCCAAACACCTCCATCCACAGAGACTGGCCAGAAATCCCCCCCGTTATTATAAAAGCAGTAAAGTATGGGGCTACCCATGCCAAGCAACACCAAACAACCCATCCCATTGGCCAAATACCAGAGGAAAGACAGACTGGAATTTATTGTAAAGTACAGTAAAACCTTGGTTTGAGAGTAACTTAGTTTGAGACCGTTTTGCAAGACAAGCTACATTTTTTAATACATTTTGACTTGATATACAAGCAATGTCTTGATATACAAGTAGAGTCATGTCACAACTGAGTAAAAAGTAGAAGAGAGGCACCTCTAAGTGTAGCAATATGGTTACATTTAGGGAAGGTACAGCATTTAGAAACTCACATGGTTGATGATTAAAACAGGCACATCTAAGTATGCAGGCATCCGGGGTAAAGCTGTCCACATAGACTGTCCTCCTCACCACCATTGATGTCGTCCCTTCCATGATCGGTTCAAGCCTCACTTTCAGATCTCTCTCCTGCAGGGTAGTTTTCCCAGTCGAGATTGAAGATTGACAGCTAGAAGAAGAAAGTTACCACTCCAGGTGGATTGTGTTTAATTGATCAGTGCCTTCTCAGGAAATCAAGGGTGCTGGCAATGCACAAGGCAACAAGTAGAAAAAAGAAATATGGACAGCCGCACTCCAAAAAACCTTGATGGTTGTCTTTATTTAAAAAGGAAAAATGCACTACGAATCAGAGCACAGGGATGAACCACTGACGCGTTTCGCACTATCAACTAGTGCTTAGCCATGACTAAGCACTAGTTGATAGTGTGAAACGTGTCAGCTGTTCATCCCTGTACTTTGTGCTGTGATTTGTGGTGCATTTTTCCTTTTTAATAAAGACAACCATCAAGGTTTTTTGGAGTGCGGCTGTCCATATTTCCTTTTTCTACTTGCAGACTGACAGCGGTGAGAATCGGCGGTGCAGGCTACATGTCTGCCCAGGGAAAGATACAGATTTCCAATTTTCATAGCATATACATGATCATGTATTCTTTTTCCACTACTGCCTCTTTGTCTTCCCCACGTAGAAACTTCCACATTAACAAGCTAAGACATATTTGACACCTTCATGCCACAATTTACAAAATGGCATTGAGTCACATACAGCCCTGCTTCCTGGCCCCGGTACTTTGATAGACATATCACCCATCCAATCCTGGGACGCGTGACATATATTAAAGTCCCTGGGCCAGAAGGCAGGGCTGTATGTGACAGCAAGCTGCAGGGACACACAACAATTGAAATGTAAGCTGTGACACCGATGTCCCCACTCTCTGATAATCCAGCCGCCTGCTCTCCTCTCTCTTCCCCTACACTGGTAGACTGCATTAATGGACACAGGTGAGGCTGCATTGATGGACACAGGTAGGCGGCATTGTTGTGCACAGGTAGTCAGCATTGTTAGGCACAGATAGGTGGCACTGTTGGGCACAGGTAGGTGGCATTGTTGGGCACAGGCAGGCTGCATTGATGGACACAATGGTAGGCTGCATGAACATAGGTAGGCTGCATGATGGACACAGGCAGGCTGTATGATGAGCACAGGTAGGTGGCATTGATGGAAGCAGGCAGGCTGCATGATGAACACAGGTAGGCTGCATGATGGACACAGGTAGGCTGCATGATGGACACAGGCAGGCTGCATTGATGGACACAGGCAGGCTGCATTGATGGACACAGGAAAGCTGCATTGATGGATACAGGTAGGCTGCATTGATGGACACTGGTAGGCTGCATTAATGGACACAGTTAGACTGCATTGATGGACACAGGTAAGGCGGCTATGTCGGGCACAGGTATGCTTAATTGTTGGGCAGAGGTAGGCGGTATTGTTGGGCACAGTTAGGTGGAATTGATGGATACAGGTAGGCTGCATTGATGGACACAGATAGGCTGCATTGATGGACACAGGTGAGCGGCATTGATTGATACAGGTAGGCTGCATTGATGGACACAGGTAGGCTGCATTGATGGACACCGATAGGCTGCATTGATGGACACAGGTGAGGCGACATTGTTGGGCACAGGTAGGCTGCATTGTTGGGCACAGGTAGGCTGCATTGTTGATCACAGGTAGGCGGCATTGTTAGGCACAGGTAGGCTGCATTGTTGGGCACAGGTAGGCTGCATTGTTGGGCACAGGTGAAGCGGCATTGATGGATACAGGTAGGCAGAATTGTTGGGCACAGGTAGGCGGAATTGTTGGGCACAGGTAGGCAGCTCCCGTTTTTACTGTTGGGGTGAATCCTTATTCTGAGTTGTTCAGAGAACAACGCATACCCAGATTATACTACCGTTCCTGTGGATTATCTGCAGGGGCACTCCACGTCCCCCCAAAATGTGTTGATCAGGCACACTGGGGTGACACGAGCGTACATCCACTTATAAAAGATAATGTCTTTGCAGAGTGAACACATCCGCCCAGACAAATGTCTGAGCATCGCACAGGGGCACTTTTGCTGGCGGACATATGCCCACTCTGCAAACACCTCTCTCCAACCTCAGGAAGTTTTCCACTGTCTGACGGGACTCAACCAGCGTCAGTCTGCCCCAGTCAGCTCTTTAGAGCGGTCTGCAGGAGTTCTAACACTGGGAGACACTATGACAATACATATTAAATACATCTTTATACAATTTCCACAACAGTGGCATGTAACCCCTGAAGCCTGGCTAGTAGCTCAGGACTTGAAATTTAGCCCTGTCATAGTATGTGCAGTTGTATGAAGCAGAAAACCAAAAGTTGCACTTTTTGTCCTTCGCGATCACATTTTATTGTGTGTTACAGTAAGGTGATTAATTAGTATTCCTCAGTACAGTCAGTGAGTCTAAACAATCAATATAATTTAGAATGTTATCATATTAAGAACTAAAACCAGTTTGAGGTGAGTAACTACTTATTATAGGTCTCTTTAGTAAAGGTGCACGCACACCTCATGATAAATGTACAATTATAAGCATGCACACAGATGACGCTTTTTCACTTATAGTTACATGAATAAAATAGCCTTATTGTTGCATGCTTATCGTAAAATGATGAGTAAGCTAAATACTCTATTTGCTTAATCAAAGATTATCTAATTCACTCATGTCTGTCAGTGTCAATAAAGTTAAGATCTGGACATCAGTTAATACCTTTAGTGTAATACACTACCTACTTGACAGTTGTTATGGTCAATCACCAGTTCTGGAGTTCAACTCAGAAGATGATTGATCATAATTGCCTGAAACTGAAATGCCAGTAGGTCACATAGCTAAAAATCAGTTGTGAAGATATTGGCAAGTGGCTATGGAAGCCTTGCTTTGTAAATAATGAGAGAAGTGACCAATATGGGAAGACTGAGAGCCTTTCACAGTCTCACTGGCAAAATAATTGGCTGAATTTGTGAAGGCCACATTGACCTGTCAAGCATGAGTTCGGGGCTGTAAACAGCATAAACTGCTAGATAGTTTTAGAAAATTATAAGCTGGACACTCGACCATTTATATAATTAATTTGGGCAGGTACGGATCACTTTATGACAATCAGGCACTTCTACACTTTTAAATCCTGATCTTTTCAACTCTACCCCATACTCATAGACAAGTCCTGGGCCCTCTTAAGTTGTAATTAAACATTAAAGGAGTTGTAAATAAAAAAACATTTTATGCTGAAATGACTGTTTACAGGGTTTAGAGACATGGGGCCAGATTCAGATAGATCAGCGGATCTTTAGATCCGCATAATCTATCTTATTTAAGATCCGCCGCCGCAAGTTTTAGAGGCAAGTGGGTAATTCACAAAACACTTACCTCCAAACTTGCGGCGGCGGATCGTAATTCCTCCGGCGGAATTCAAATTCCGCGGCTAGGGGGAGTGTACTATTCAAATCAGGCGCGTCCCCGCGCCGATCGAATAGCACATGCGCCATCCGTAAATTTTCCCAGCGTGCATTGCTCCAAATGATGTTGCAACGACGTCATTGGTTTCGACGCTTATGTAAATGACGTCCATTCGCGAACGACTTACGCAAACGACGTAAAAAATTCAAATTTCGTCGCAGGAACGACGGCCATACTTAACATTGGCTGCGCCTCATAGAAGCAGGGGTAACTATGCGCCGGGAAAACCCTTACGTAAACGTTGTAAAAACACTGCGTCGGTCCCGCGTACGTTCGTGAATTGGCGTATCTCGCTAATTTACATATTCTCTGCATAAATCAGCAAAAACGCCCCCAGCGGCCATTTTTAAATTGCAGTTAAGATCCGACGGTGTACAGTTACACCTGTCGGATCTTAGGCATATGTATGCGTAACTGATTCTATGAATCAGTCGCATAGATACGACCGGCCTAACTCAGAGATACGACGGTGTATCAGGAGATACACCGTCGTATCTCTTTGAGAATCTGGCCCCAAATAGTTAACTGATTCCTTTTAAAAACGATTAAAAATAGATAAAAATCAATCATATAATGTACCTGTAGTTTCTAGTTTCGTTTTTGCATGTTGTTTCCTGCCTCTCTGCTGTACAGAGCATACAGAGCCATACAGGGCAGTGATGGTTTGGAAAACGAAACTGGGGTTTTAGACACACAGTAATCACACCTCCTTGGAGTTAGTGACCACAGAGAGAAAGCTCCCAGCACTGTGGTCATCAGGAAACAGACAACCAGGAAGTGTGGAGATCAGAGAAGAATTACAGCAACTTGAGAGCAAAAACTAACAATGAGGACATGAAAACAGCACTGCATTAAGGTAAAGGAAGCTATTAAGATAAAAAAAAATCCTTTACAAACCCTTTAAGTTGCAAATCTGTTTTGAAAAAGATATACCTAACAATCAGTGAATGATGTTTAAATTAGCTTTTCCTTGAGTTTGTACATCTCCTCCTGTGTCAGGAAGCTTCTGGTCCACAGTCAATCAATACATTGGGGGGCTTTGCTACTCTATCACAGGGTGATATCAAGTCCCTACAGAAGAATTTTGCTGGCAGGATCACCAGGTACTATCATAGACATTCAAAGCATCATAGAAAAATTAGGATATACACTTTTATTCTTGAAGGGTAAGATATAATTTATTTAACCATCAAACTTGGATTTACACTTTAAAGTTCTACAACATCTGCCAATCTGCTGCATCAAATAGGCTCATCTGAAAGATCAGGAGTTTTCAGATGGAGGCCATAATTATGGGTTCAGGACAGCAAAAATCGGCTTTGGCTTCAAAATTTGGATCTGAAGATCCTTTCTACAGTAAGTCTGTCTGTATACAGTGACATTATCCATCCTCTCCCAGTTGACTGGAATTGTGATAATTAATTAAGAGATTTCCCAGCTGATTTTAAGGGGGAACAATAAATGTCTTTTGAAAGGACAAGTTTTGTTAGCTATGATAACAATATAAAAAAAGTTAGGGCTTTATAAAAGCTGTAAGGGGCAGTTTGGTGGTCTTGAATCTCCAGTATCAGTAATGAGACATGTGAGACCTGGTACCCTGTTTTAGTCCCCCTTGTTAGTTGGAGGGTTCTGTTTTTAAAAGGATAACTTACTAAGAAGTTAAAACATTTTTTTTTCCGAGTGGTTATAGGAAAAGCTCAGTTGTAGCATTGTGGGTTCTGAGTTAGTGCTCTGCAACTTCATTCTCCTAATCCCAATTCACCACTTACATGTAGTTGGAATGCGCAAGGCCGAGTCTATCTCTTTCTGAATATTTTGCATTGTAACTCACAGTTTTTTTTAGTATTTCACACTTTTTGGATAACCCTCCCACACACACATGCCCTACAGATCAACTCTTTCTCAGTCCTATTTGTTCTGTTCTTGACATGACTTAGTGTACTGCATGGATCTTGTGTCTATTTATCTCAAAAAGATGTTTTCTTTTGTAATATTCTTTTAGGCTCCTTTCACACTAACCGACTCCAAAGGTGCAACTTTGAAATCCGACTTTGATAAGACTTTTACACTCTTTGGCATTGAAGTTGTGTCAAAGTCAGATCAAAGTAGTGCAGGAACCTTTTCTGAAGTTGCAGCGACTTCAATAGTGTCATTTGGAACGGCTCTCATAGAGATACATGGCATTTCACATGTCCTACGTCTTTGGGTCTCCCAAGTCGGATCCTAAGTGTGAAAGAAGCCTTATTCAGTTAGCAAGTGGTTACTTGACTTATCATTGCAGGATGAATTTCATCTTATTAGTTAATCACATGCCAATGAGTCCACTGTGGAGTCCAACACTAAGGCTATCTTGACTATACCCTAACTGGTATGATATGCTTTCCCAATTGTGCAGATGTTATGTCTGATAAAAGCTTAGAGGAAAGTGCAGGAGGAAACACATTGTGATTCATCAATTATCCACACTTCCTCCTGCACTAGCAGTACCTAGATAACAGTTTCAGATACTGAGAAGTAACTATTTTCTTCATTGTAGAAAACAGTTTTTTTTTAGCACATGCTAAAACTCAAAATGTGTTACAAAAGGTTCAATAATTAAGATCTATATCAGTCTTTCTCAAATTTTAACCCACAGAAATAATTTTCAGGTCTCAGGGATCCCTTGCTGATTATACTTAGAGATCACAGTGGTTTAGCATGATCAGTATGTTGTAGAAAGTTTGAAACAAGACAATTTAAATTGTGCTGTACCTAGAGTATTTGACACCCGATAATTTTTTTTTTTAAAACTTTGTTTATTAGTTTTCTGCAATTACAGTCATCAAAAAGGAAAGGCACATTAAACGGTACAATATTGGCATATTATGGCGCAAAATACAACCAGCTCATATCATTTTACAGTACTTCCCTCCCTCAGGATAATTCCCCCGGTCCCTCAACGGAGGAACTAGAAAAACAGTTGCTCCCGGGTAACCCACGTGGACCAAACGTGGTCACCTGCCATAGATACCCACCACACGTGGAGCTACCTGATAGGTACATAACAATACCCCCGACACACACACACACACTCACGCACGCTCAAGCATCCATCCGGACCATCCACCAGCCCCCCCCCCACACCCAGACTGTCCACATCCCATCCCCCCCGATGATCAACACCCGATAATTTAACATCCACCTGCTGTATAGGAAAACTTTTTTCACCAATAATAATCTTAAAATGTAGTTAATACAGTAACAGAAAAGAAATGAAGACATTCATGTAATTGTGGTGTCCCCAACATTAGCGTTCACTGTAGTAGTGGCTCGTTACATTAGTGGTCAGTGGAAAATTGCCTTGTGTATTGGTGGTTGGTGTAGGTGGTAGATCGATTCACCGCTGTATACTGCTCAAGGAATCCCTAGCAACCCCAGAAGGGACCTAGGGTTCCATGGAAGCCTGGTTGATCTAGCTGACCAGGTATAATGTTTAAACAAACTGGCAGAACCTTACCTTTTCAGCTCCCTCCCTGTAGTCTTACCATCTACTTTAGTTTCTGATTCTGCTTCCTGTGCAGTAAATACTATTTCAGGTCTAAATACATTTAATTGCGAATTCACTGGCAAGGCAATCAGATGGGAAAGAATATCTATGGAAGGCTTTGGAAGCAAGAATAGCTTTTCAAATTTATGAGCTTACACGTCTCCACCCAAAATGAAATTATTATTTTTTGATGAAGTTGGCCTGCTAAAGTATAGGAATAATATAAATGTACGACCCAGTCATCAGTCATCTGGTCTAAATACATTACATTTAAAATTCACTGGCAAGGTAATCAGATAGGAAAGTATATCTATGGAAGGCTTTAGAAGCAAGAATAGCTTTTCAAATTTATGAGTTTACCTGTCTCCACCCAAAAATAAATTATTATTTTTTGATGGAGTTGGCCTACTAAAGTATAGGAATAATATAAACATAAGATCCAGTCATCGGTTCTCTTAATTCAAATTATTTGTGCCTGAAATAAACCTACTTTACATTAACTGTCAGAGATTGGCCTACCTTTACTACAGACATAGGAACAAAACAACCATATATATATATATATATATATATAAATATGAGACTGCTTTCCATAGTCATTCATACATAAGCTGAATTGGACAACATCACTGATCATTGTATTTAGATCAGCTCAACACACGACATGTTAACTGAGGATAATGTGATTGAGCAGCATATATGGTCTGCCGGAGGCAGCAGCAAATCACAGACAGCAGTGGAGACAGCGAAAAACAAGGGAAACTCTCCCAATTAACAAAACAAACACAGTTAAAATGTGATGTGAAATAGAAGTTGAGCTCCAGACAGAGCCTGGCGACCCCTTCAGGTTCAGCCTTGGTTTCAGATGAGCGCGTCTGGCTCTTGAACTATATACATTTTCAGCCCTATACATTTACTGCCAACCAAAGGCACTTACACGATGAAAGGGCAGGATGCTTTTATAACAATCGTAAGCTTGCCATTCCATTAAATCGGTGTAAATTATTTATACAGCTCCGTCACCAATTTGTAAGTGAATTTATTTTTTTAGGATGTTGTGCATGTTAAAATAATGTACAGATGATGTGTAAACAGCCTGGGAAACGAACACTACCAAGCAAATCCTTATTGTGTTTCACGATTCGAGGCGTTGAGCATATAAAACAAGTTACAGGGGTACGTTTTGTGTTTATCTATGTGTGTACATTAACTCATCATCATATGTTGATTTTGCTTTGGACTGAAACAGTAAACTGAAGCCAGTCTTGCATATTCAGTTAAATAAACAGTTTCACAGTTATCATCGTGCAGCAACAAAAGCTTTTTTGTTACCCAAAAAAAAAAAGAAGGAAGATGCCTAATCTTACGTCAGCATGTCTGAGATTTCAGACAGTCAGCTAGCTTCGTGTGGCCAGAGTTCCTGGGAGCAAAACTGCACGCGCTGCACGAGAAGTGACTTTCAGGTGTGCCAACAGACCAGCCAGACCTGCTCTTACAATGTGATTTTCAAATTTGGATCGCCAGGTCCTCTCTGCAGTGCTTCTTTTTTTCTCCGAAAAATTGGCCTTTTTTTGGATAGAGGACATTGAATGATAACACTACAAGTCAGCTGACTGCTGTGTCACAGAGCTGCTGCTTTCTACATTTCCACAACTGCAAGAGCTCTTTCTACTGCAGTTTTCTGGTCGCAGTGCGGCAATACAGACGCACAGGACGGGATACGGAACGCCATTATATTTTTTTGGTCCGGGGAGTTACCCTTCTGTCTGTTTCGGATACAAAAAAGGATTGCTGTGTTTTTGGATAAGAGCAAGGAAGTGGCTTGTACATAAACGCTGGCATCGAACTTGCTACGTTTCCCAGCCTTGTTCAGAGTCTGGATTCCAAAATGCTTCCGAAGAATGAAGAAACATCTGTTTTCTCACCTTACATGATAGTTTTCTGTGCCACGCTAGTATACCTGCAAGGAGTAGGATCCCTAAGACAAAGGATCCGATGCTTACTGGTGTCTCTGTCTGGGGCCTTTCCAGCCATTCTACAGATGAAGCTTTCCTATACGTCCGGATCTACCTATAATGCTGGAAAGACAGTAGGATGCTATTTATTTTTCACATGATGAGGAAAAATGGTTAAAAAAAAAAGGAAGAGTGTCCAGACTTGCTGACCTAAATCAATCCCAATCCTTGTCTGGATACAGGGCAGGAGCCGTCTAGCAGTGACACAACCAGCCATCATGTGGAGAATATCTAGGATTGCAATGCCTGTTGGATGGAGCTTTCCTGATTGAAACACAATACTTTTTCTTCTTGTTTTATTATTTTGCTTTTGGATCTTTGTCTACCTGCTGCTGCTTCTGCCTGATTGCATTTTCTCTCTTTGCAGCATTGAGTTGTGCCTGGTCTAAGTGCACATTCGTGTGGATTAGTCTGTCTGAAATGCAGTCCTCATTTGCTCCTGCTGGAAACCAGGACACTAAGTCAGCCTGCTTTAACAGTTGTTTTGCGTGATGCTATGCAGCTAGGAAGCCTTGCACGCTGACAACAAAGGAGGAAGCACAAAGCATCACTTTATCTTCAGGGTTGTTACAGGAGCATAACTCTTCTCCGATATGATGCCTCCTCCTTTTCCTTCATTTCTTCCTTTTGTTTCTAATTCATCTAATCGAAGAACCTAACAGATATCGTCATGGATGTGTGTGTGTTTTTTTTTTATGATTTGGGGAAAAAAATACAACCTATGGAGACCGCAGCACATTTTAGGTTATTGCCAATTTGAAATACTTGGTTTGTTGAAGCTGAGCCCTTAGGGACAAGCTCAGTAGCTTAGAAAGAGATCGTAGATAAAGAAATAAAAATGACAAGCGTAATGGAGGCTGTGGAAGAGACACTGTCAGAGACTCAGTTCATGGGTTCCTCCAGTCTGAAGCTGAATAATTCATAGATTGAAATTACCCTGCTTTCACCTTTCCATTTAAAGCGACATGATCTGAATCGCTAATAAATTTTCAGGATATAGTAAAATGGCAATTTGAATCTGAAGTGCTTTCGAAACCAGATGCTGAATCCTGAATCTTTCGATATCTTTCACAATTATCCGGTGAGAATTCCCCTTCATCACGAAGCAGCTTTACCGAGGAAAATTACTGTGATTACAATAGCGACAATAGAATGCCATCAAATGATCTCTAATTTGCCTAATTTTGAAAGAATGACAATCTTACTTGAATGGCTACTGCGACACAAAGTCTGGCAACCGTGGATCGATGTCTTGCTATAACCTAATGTTAAATGCTTAAAAATAGTTATAATTCTCGTTTGTGCACAACGTAAAATAGATCTGATACTGCCTACCTTTGTTTTCAACTCACTGTTTTTTCCCCCCCAATTAGCATGTGCCATTCTATCGTCATGTTGCTTCACACTTTTCTATAATTACAGTGCTATACAGGTGAATGTCAATTCGATTTTGCCGGCCCACACAATGGTCACTGTAAGCTGTGTGTGTACGCTTAAATTGTCTGTACAATGCGATCTGCGTGCTTTTGTTTCTTTGTGGAGTAACTTTCAGTGAGTGGCCTCAGTCGTGCAGGATCTGTGCACCTGCTGCAGAAAAGATACATATAAAGCCTGTCAAGCTACACTTTTCCACAACTTTAATGCACTTCTTGCTCAAAGGAGCCAGACACGCGGCTTTTGGAACAGCACAAAATCTGACCACGTAAGTATCCAAACAAGAATAACGTAGGATTGAGCTGTAAGAAAATGCTATAGCTTTCAGTGAGAAGGGAGGGGGGTCAGCTTAAGTGATACATGACATGCACTTTTGAGTCCTATTTGCATATTAATACATGACAGCCATAATTATGCATACTTTTAAGACTGCAGCCTTATTAAAAATGGTATTTTATTATGATATATACCGCTTTGTTCCTAAAAATCTTCAGAATTTGGAACTAAATACTATCGTAGAATATTTTCTTTAATAGTATCCACTTGAATTGAATAACTTATCTAATATTCTTTAAATCTGTTAAAACATGTTAAAATTGACTGTGTACAAAACATATCTTCATCACATATAGAACAACGCGTCACTTTCATATTTTTTTTTAACATAAGGCGTCACTTTCAAATTAAATTTTTCATCAGAATTTTTTACCTGAAGATGTTTCACACATTAACCATACAAACTTGCAACAAAAAGTTATGAAGCTCATAAGGTGTTATTAACGAAGGTAATCTGCGGTTATAGTTATGATATTATATACTATAAATTACCTTGGCAAAATGCGTACTGTTTGTTCATTATTGAGTTTTTGTTAATTCCCTTTAATATCTCTTTTATCTTTAAATCATAAGGAACAATATTATAATAAATGTATAGTTAAAGTCTAGAAAAGGAAAAAAAAATCTACATGTACATGCAATAAGTGAATTCTAAAAGCTTTTTGGCTTTTGTATTAATTGGAAAAATAAATCAGTGCAGTAAATTGCGTTTCCTGCAGGCAGAGAGAGGGTTAAACGAACACGAGTTTTGACACATAACATTAGAATGTCTAAGATTTCTTAGCCTTGAGTGCCATCTCCAGATCAGTAAAGCAAAAAAAATGTATTTGTTTGTCAACTTCCAGGGGTATATACATTTTCAAGCTGTAAAGTAGAGTGAAAATATACCAACAATGTCATGAAATCATATAGAAAAATGCTGTAGTGTGGTTAAGATTCAAATAGTAACTTGATGCAGGAATAGCAGTGTTTTTCATGTTGACCTAGATTTGCCTTGCGTTTCCTTTGATCCCCCCCTGGAAAATGTCACACTCAGACAGTCATTCATTTTGATACAGTCAGACTGCTCTCCTTCCCATGGGCTATATTCGTAATGTTGTGTGTTTTCAGGTTCATGTAGCATAAACGGTGACTTAGCCATCTTTCTTTCAGCACGTGAATACATTCCACCTAGCTTTGAACACAGGGGTTACCCATAACAATAATATTTTAGGCACGAAGAGGACCATAAACAGCCATTTTGATAAAGATGAAGGTTTCGTGGATGTATACAGCTTTTTTTGTGAGAATGAGCAACATAGCTTAGATATATTCTCCGATGGATTATGCTTCCAGTCCAGTACATGTAGCTCTTATATTTTTGCTGTCTGGCAAATAGTTCACAACCTTGCTCCCCCAGTGCTTACATTCCATCTAGCCATGAAAAATGAATGGATTAAACTCATTGCAAAAATGCACATTTCAGATAGAAATATTATGTAAGCCTTGGGTTATTCTGGGTAAAGACAGCTGTCCTTTAGAAGATGAGCACTTGTTATATGTAGTTACCATGAAACACAGACAAGAAAAGCAAGCATGACATTGATAGGATGCCAACATGTTACATGGATTAAAGTGACGTGTTGCCATGCACAGGCGTCAGTCACCAAATATATATATATACATTTTTTTAATCAGATTTTATTTTTGATCATTTTAATATAACACATTACAAACAGAACAAAAATTCACCAATATTGATCTCTGGTTATTTACAACATGTGCTAATTATTATCAAGTTCTTAATAACTGCTAATGTTGCTAATAACTGGTGTTACATGCATGTATGGCACTTTTACATCTGCTGGAGAACTATATAAAGTCGTTTAAAGGAATAAAAAAGGCTTCAACACATCATGCAATAAACCAGACTTTTCCTCTAGAGCTTGGTAACGGACTACCGCTAGGTAGCGCATCATACTTGCTGCATAAAGTTCTGACTCATCACAAACTTTACATTGAAATTGTCCGCCTGGCTGCGTGTTTTAAATATTATATCACAATCCCAGCATTAGAATTGAACAAAATGTTAGGCTGCCCATAAACATAATGATAAATGATCCAAAAAACATCATCACAATAAAGAAATTGATCGGTTTGGTTGACATTATTGGGTTTTCAATCATGGCCAATAATTTATTTTCAATGAAAACAATTAAGTATAATATTAAGCGAACCACCTGTTAGCACGGATAATTCTAAAAGATGCAATTCTTTTATCAATTTTTTTTTTAAACTGAACAATCATATCATTAAGTTTATAAACTGCACCACACTGTACTATTATGTTTTTTTTAGTGCTCTAACTATTTTTTTATTAATGCAGTGTGTTTATAATATGACAGTGTGATTTACGGTGTACTGAAACTACTTGCTGTGTACTTATTTTTACAAAGAACTATTCACATTTACCCATTAATCCAAAGAATGCTAGACCTAGAAGCAATATCCAAGGAATGCACAGCAAACACGTATGATATTTATTTATTTATATGCGCGTTATAGGAAATGCATGTGTTTGTATTGATTCAAGTTTGATAACTGACAGGGTAGTTAGTAATACATTTATCATATGCATATATAGGGTATTGCTTTTTCAGCACAAGACTATATTCATGTTACATTACTTTCTGGCAAAATAAAATTGCCATGTTAGTTAGGGTGCACTTATCTGTGGTTTTTCACATTCAACAAAAGAAGTAAACCTTTACTTAACCCTTAAACCTAACTTTTAACCTGAGACTATCACTATGGCTGTATTTAGACACTAGGCAGACAGGAATTATCATGCTCTTTTTTTAAATCTCTGTCCCTTGTGTTATGTGGTTATTTTTGTTAGAATGCACTACTAAAAACAATATGGGGTCTACTTTATATGCAGGACTACTGTTTAACTGGACAGACCATCAAACAATTTCAATTGTCCAGAGCTGTTTAAAGGCCAGTCCCAGCCACTCCCCCATCCCTGAGTTCCCACTGCATTCAGTTTATTAAAATTTCAACCATGCATATCCTAAATCTAAGTGTCTTTTAGTCAGTCACATGACAAGCAGGGTCTTACTTCTTCTTCTTCTTCAGTGTTGGTAGGCATCTCCTGCTGCATAAAATGGCACTCTATGACATCTGAGCAGCATTATATGCATCATTGTTCTATGAGCCAAGGCTGTGTGATGATGCACACTAAGGGGGTATATCTATGACAGCCTAGGTTCATAGCAGATGGGTAGAATGAGCTGGGTGGAGTAGTGTTTTTGAAACATAGTTACAGAGGAAGTAAACCCTGGTGGGTTTTACTTCCTCTTTATTTCCCTGCAAAGATAAAGCATAATGGGCTACTATTCACTTACCTGAAACCGAAGCCTGCAATGTTACCGCAGCCCCCTCTGGCACAAAGCTTCCATCTTCACCCCTCTTCCTTCCGGGGGCCGCAAACTCCGGCTCTGTGACTGGCCGGAGTCGCATGACGTCTTTCCCTAATGCGTGCGGGAGCCGCCAGTCACGGCATGTTTCCTTTAGAAAGGGCACAATCGTGCCCTTTCTAATGTGTGCATGCGCCGATTAGATCGGAACACTCGTACATTGTAAATATCTCCTAAACCGTACAGGTTTAAGAGATATTTCCAGCACCTACAGGTAAGCCTTAAAATAGGCTTACCTGTAGGTAAAAGTGGTTGTACTGAGTTTACAACCACTTTAATGCCAAGCACCAGAACCTTTAAAGTGACACTAAACTATATTTTCTACATTAATCTTTCCGAAATATCAAGTATACCATGGCTCAGCTTTTATTTATTTTTTACAGAAAAGGCTTTTAGCACTGTTTTCAGACTTCTTATAATGTCCTGAGTGAGCTCCTGATCCTCCGCTGATGCACCTCAATGCTGCTAGTGTAGAGCGAGCAGTGTCCAATATTTCTGGTCACTATGCGTACTACAATTCCCATAGTTCTCAGAGCTTTAGCAAGCCATTGCACACGTTCCAAATAACACAGATGAATATGGCTCATCCCACACTACCCCTAAAATGTCCCACTACACTTCTCCTCCTAGTGCATGTCTCATGTCAGTGCTGATAAGTACTCCATCTTGGGGTAGGCAGGAAGGGATGCTTACCCACACAAGTGGGACATGGAGAACGAATGTAGCCACCCTTAAAAATTTGGTCTGAAAACAGCAAAATAAGATAACATTTTGAGAGATTAAACAAAGTATAAAGTGAGAAAGAAGGTACATTCTACTTATATTTAAATGTATTGCATTTATTTGTATAGAAAAATGTGAGTTTAGTGTCAATTCAACACTTTCAACATCCCCTGGATCTCCTTCCTTGACAGTTCTCTTGCTGAATTTAGACACAAATGTCCTGAGGGTGACATAAAAGAAGAATTTATACATTTTGAGGTTTGGTGCTAGCCCCTCTAAAGCCTAGTACACACTAGTTAGTACAACAATCTCCCTTGCTGAACCGTTGTGTTCTGACACACTCTAACCCACGCTCTCAGCCTTTGGCGATCGGGAGACGATTGGGTGCTGGTTTTCCAGCATGCTAATCCGACAGAAGTCAGCCAAATGAATGTTGGCCGGTTTTATTGAACTAGCTGATGTCTCCCGACATTTGACCCACGTGTACTAGGCATTCCCCTCCAGCCCTAGACACTAGCCCAGAAATATCTGATGGTAAATACAGCCCGGCTTATCCCTAAACCTTATCTCCTAATCTAGTTAGTCCTTATACTTAAAACTTAACTCGTTTGAAAGAACAACTATTCCACCCATGTCTACCTAATCTATTTTCCTAAACTAAAAATGTAACTAATAGCCCTGATTTCTTACCTACATTCATGTTTTTCCACAGAAAGTAGCACACACATTTGGAAATTGCTTGTTACTAGGATCAAAGCCTCTTTTGACATGCAGGGGTGAAAAACAGTCAATTCTAAAAAAAAAAAATGTATCTAAATTTAGGCCTTGCAAATACATAAAATAACTTTTTTTTATTAAATTGAGTAAGAGATCAGCAGCAAAAAGAGTAATATCTCTATCAATTCATGTGAAACGATTCAAGCTATTATGTTTTCACTTTCAGGTTCGCCCTAACTATGAGCTACATATATTAGAGTCCTGAAGCATAGTCTGTCCCTATACCAGTGCTGGCAAACCTTGGCACCCCAGATGTTTTGGAACTACATACTCTGCAGTGTAGTTAAGCATCATAGGAAATGTAGTTCCAAAACATCTGGGGTGCCACGATTTGCCATCACTGCCCTATACTAACAGCCAATTTCGCTTTTCCATCAGTCATAAACGGGATGTGCAGACTATAAAATTTTTGATGGATGTGAACTCAACGTCCGAATTTCGTTTCATTAGGGCAGTTTTCGTACGAAAAAAATCATAAGCACAAGACTACTCATGCTCAGAAACGAAAGCATACATACAAAACTATTCAACACATTATGTCACTTCTGATGTTGTATTCTGTCGTACGAAAATGTTTGTATTGTGAGTAACATCTTCACTTTCGACATGAGACTAGCATGCCACAAAAAACAGACGTTTGTTCGTCTGAAAATCTGAGCATGTGTACGAGGTTTTATGCCGCGTACACACAGTCATAATTTCCGACAGCAAATGTTCGATGGGAACTTGTTGTCAGAAATTCCGACCGTGTGTAGGCTCCATCGGACATTTGCTGTCAGAATTTCGAGCGTGTGTACACAATTCCGACGCACAAAATTCTACGAATGCTCGTAATCAAGCAGCCACACTGGCTATTGAACTTAATTTTTCTCGGCTCGTCGTACATGTTGTACGCAATTTCCGACAACATTTATGTGACTGTGTGTATGCAAGACAAGTTTGAGCCAACATCCATCAAAAAGAAATCCATGGTTTTGTTGTCGGAATGTCCGATCGTCTGTTTTGGCATTAGAGTGAAAGTTCAGAGCACATACCTAGCTCAGTAAATTAAGCTTGCAACTTCCTCAAATATCCACCACTGAACATATTTATATGCATTTATCTTAAACACAACTTTAAAATAACTATTATAAGTCATTAGTCAATAATACTATATTATTTTCAAGGTGGTCACAAAAGCAAGTAAACAAGTATAATAGTCCCTACTGATCCCTTTCTTTGTTCAAAGAGATTTATAAACAATGTCCAGTGTGTTCAGTTATGTTGTACCTTATGTTTTAAAATGCAATTCCGTTGCCTAAAAGTGTTCAAAAGGTACTTAGAGAATGAACATAGGAGATTTGTTTTATTAATGATTTGTTTTTAATGATAATCTTTATTTTTTTTCCTTTTTTTTTTTCAGGTGTGGGCAGAGACAGGAATCTTCTCAAATGTTTAATGCAGAGAGGCTAGGTAAGACTTTAGTCATTGATTCATAATTTTTTCATTTTACACAACCTTTGCAGTGTTCCAGTGACGTTTAGCAGCAGCTATACATCGATTTTTACAAAATGACTAGTAACAGTAGCAGTAGACGCGTTGATCCTCAGGGAATTATGTCTGCATTTTCATACATCACACAGTTTTTTGTAGTGATCTATATGACCATTCTACCTTAAGTGCCTCACTTGTACTAGGTATCCACTGAAAACATTTTCAAGCTTTCACTCCCTCTGGGACCGTAAAGAGAACTAGTCATAAATGTGCTTAGACAAGAATCCCATTATTTACTCTTTATTTAGTATTTCATCTTACTTATGACAGATGTATATCTGCTCCCCTTTTCATCTTTACCTATTTTTTGTTAAATTCACACTGTAAGCTAAGTGTAGGGGTCAACTAAAATCTGATTTGGATCTGTGATGGAAGTGAGACAACTATGGCCGTTCCTCTGATAGTCGTGTCAACAATTAGGAGTAGAGGTTGGAGATGGAGATGAGGGCTTAGTTGTTGACTTTTGTCTAAAAGTTGACATTTGCATAGCAGTGACAAAGTTTAGTCCATTTTGGCTAGTTTTGGGTGAATTGCATTTAATGCAACTCATATGATAAAATAATTATTGCACGCCTTTGTAATAGTTATTTATTACCATTTTTCTGAAAAAAAGTATTTTGATATTTAACAAACACAGTTAAAATAACTCAAACAGTTTAGCAAATTCACCACTCTTCTCGTTGGAGACTTTCAAGTCCCTGAGATTCAAAACTCTTGTGACCAAACCAAATTTTTAAGTTTTGGTATACTCTCAATAAACTTTTTTGTATCTATATTATTATTTAAAACAAGTACAGAGACACCAAATATATGTAAGTTTTTATACTTTCGAGTTGTATGTCGATAAGCATGTAGGTAAGCTACAGATTTTAGGATTATAGGCATTTAGCACTGTGCAATAGGCATATTTTACTGGTGATATAGATCTGTCTTCTTCTCACAGCTGAAGTTGTTGTGAGCAAAGGGAAGATGCTAAAATATAACAGGCAGCAAGGGGCAGATCCACATACATACACTGCGCCCGGCGCAGATGTAAGATTCGCTACGTAACTTACCTGGCTTTGGTTTGAATCCTCAACGAATTCGCGCCGTAAGTTAAGGCGGCATAGTGTATCTCTCGCGGCGGAATTCAAATTGCGCGGGAAAGGGGCGTGTTTCATTTAAATGAAGCGCGTCCCCACGCTGAACGAACTGCGCATGCGCCGTCCATAAAAACTCCCAGGGTGCATTGCTCCAAATGACGTCGCAAGGACGTCATTGTTTTCAACGTAAATGGCGTCCAGCCCCATTCACGGACGACTTACGCAAACAACTTAATTTTTTTTAAATTAGACGCGGGAACGACGGCCACACTTAACATTGAGTACGCCACCATATAGCAGCTTTAATTATACGCCGAAAACTGCCGAACGAAAACGACGTAAAAAAATGCGACGGCCGGTCGTACGTTCGTGGATCGTCGGAAATAGCTAATTTGCATACTCGACGCAGATTACGACGTAAACGCCACCTAGCGGACGCCGAAAAATTGCATCTAAGATCCGACGGCGTACGAAGACGTACGCCTGTCGGATCTAATACAGATGCCGTTGTATCTTGTTTTGTGGATACCAAAGATACGACGCGCAAAATTCGAAATTACGCGCCGTATCAAGAGATACGCCACGTAATTTCTTTAAGGATCTGCCCCCAAGTGTTTACAAACTTTCCTTTAAAGGATGAAGTATAGCCAAAGCTATTTTGGCTATACTTCTTCTGGGGATCACAGGAGTGCAGTTTGTTCTGCATTCCTGTGACCCATTTTCAGCTAACAGTGGGGTATATCCCACTGTAGGCTGTTGCCACAGAGTCGCTGCAAGCTCTGAAAATATCACGACCATGTGGTCGGGATCCGCCCAGATGCCTGGACCAGCAACTGTTTCAGCCTCTCAGTGAGCCACTGAGAGCCTGAGCCAGCCCCAACAGCTTAGCACTGCAGTGAGCGCTCCAGGGGCAGAGCAGAGAACCAGTGACTGATAGTCAATGGCTCTCTGCTCACTGAAGCTATGGCTAAACACTAATACAGTGTGAAACGCGTCAGATTTACCGGTGTGCTGTGACTTGTAGTGCTGTTTTGGATTTTTGGATTTCTACAATAAAGGCAATTTTTATTCGGTGTGCAGCTGTCCAGAAGAATCTGTTCTTTTGTTTTACAATCACACATGCATTGCCTGCACCCGTGGTTCTGGGAGAAGTAATCACCTTGAAGATTTCCACACCTGAGCGTTTTTTTCTTCTTTGCTCTCTGCTCACTGAAGCATAAGAACCGAGTGATCAGCGATCTGTGATGATTCAGTTCTCAGTCTTAGAGCTGGCAAGGTACAGATGCAGCATTGGACTGATACAGCATCTGTACTTTATTGAATTGTAGATAAACAGATACAATCCAACATCATGATATTGCTATCAACAACAGCAAAACATACACCTTCAGTCAAACAGAGGGGAAAAAAGGGCATAATATTTCAACGTACATCGGTACATTATGTGGATATCCACATATAAGCATGTAAAAAGCATAATAATTAGGGATAAGCTTCGTATTCGAGTCGAACTCATGTTCGGCTCGAACATCGTATGTTCGATCGTTCGCCGAAATACGAACAAAACGGGTCGTTCGCGCCAAATTCGAGTTAAGTTTCACAGACCATAATTCACTGCGGCATCGCTGGCTGATGATTGGCCAAGTATGCACTATGACCCGCATGCTTGGCCAATCACAGCTTGCAAAAAACGGAGAGCCATTATTGGCCAAAGCCAGGGTGGCTTTGGCCAATTATGGCTCAGGGGGTTTAGTACTGTACACGCCCCACACTATAAAAGGCCGCCTGCAGGTCGGCCTTGTGTAGTGTGTTGCAGTGGTTAAGAGAGGACAGAGAGAGTGTCATATTTTGCAGGTAGCTAGAGCAGGCAGGCAGGCTAGTCAGTTAATGTTACAGTGTGTAGAGGATATATATACATCCCAGGTGTTGTACATATACAGTATTTATACACTGTATAGTTTAGCTAGATCAGTTCTTCCTTATTTACTGGCAGGCAGGTGATTGTGCTAGCTGCAGTATTCTTACGTGGTTTATTGCCTGTGTCCTCGGTAGTTTGCACCTAAAGCTACTTGGTGTGTACTGTCCGTGTGCTCTGTAGTTTGCACCTAAAGCTACTTGGTGTGTACTGGCCATGTGCTTTTTAGTTCGCACCTAAAGATTCAGGAGCAGTGATTTTAATGATGCTTAAATAAAATAAAAAAAAAAATGAAAAATTCCTTTAAATATTGTACCTGCTGGGTGTCTTTAGTATGCCTGTGAAAACGTCTTTGAGAACCCGGGTCTTGCCCGAGGGAACATGTATCAATGGAAAAAAAGTTTTAAAAATGGTTGTTTTTTCAGGAGTCCTGAAAAAACCGACCGTTTTTAAAACTTTTTTTCCATTGATACATGTTCCCTGGGGCAAGACCCGGGTTCTCAAATACGGTTTCACATGCATACTATAGACACCCAGCAGGTACAATATTTAAAGGAATTTTTATTTTTTTTATTTAAGCACTATTAAAATCACTGCTCCTGAAAAAACAACCGTTTTTAAAACTTTTTTTACCATTGATACATGTTCCCTGGGGCAAGACCCGGGTTCTCAAAGACGTTTTACGACAATAACTTGCATATTAGGCTTTAAAATTAGCACTTTTGAATTCGAACGTTCGAGTCCCATAGACGTCAATGGTGTTCTAAATGTTCGCCAGAACTTTCAGTCCGTTCGAAGGTTCTGGTGCGAACCAAACGGGGGGTGTTCGGCTCATCCCTAATAATAATAAACATAAGCATACACACTCTTGAACTTAACACCACTGTAACCCAGCATGTGAGATACCGGGGCATTGCAGTAACCACATCTGTACAAGTTTACACAGACTGAGCCCGGGGGGTGTCCAACCATGGCGCTCACAACCTCTTAAGCACTCCCAGGCATCCCCCATGTTGGTATTTTTCAAAGATAAAGGTATGTCCCATGTGTGGCAACCATAATTGGTGAGAAGGGGGTTCAGGCAATTTCCAGAGCAAAATTAGTATTTTAACTAACAGCCACCTGGCATGGGGAATTTCTGGGAAGATAACATTTGCAGTGGGGGGTCATAAAAGTATTAAACATGGACTTATGGTATTATGTTACTAATAGTTGCTTATGCATTTTGTGTTTTTGGACAACAATATTTTTTATCAAGGAGTGTGCTTTAGGTCATCCAGTCTGATTGGGTGATATTCTCAAATTTGTTTGTGGTCCTCAAGTTTTCTGGCTGCATCTGTTCCAGGGAGCACTAATTTGTGTGGTTCAGAAAACCTGTCCTGAGTAATATTGTTTACTCATTGAAAAGCCTGCACCAGCTCCTGCCGGCCAACCTCCTTTTCACTCCACTCACTCCCTTATACAAAAAAATGTAACTGTAACTTTGATAAGACTGAGCTTGCAGGTTCATGCCCCACTTTGCCAGTTCACTTGGTTGGTTGGATAATGTACTGTACTGTATTAACTTCCATGCTCCCTTTTAGTTCTATAGGCAAGCCCAATATTATCTTCCCTGTGGTATGATCTCATTAAAAGTAAATGCATATTTAATTGCATACAAGAGTCATGGCCCTTGGTATCAATTGCTATGTTAACTCTTTGGCTGCCAGCAGCTGTAGTTCAATTGCAGAACAATAACACATCAACATCAACATCAACACATCAACAAGTTGACTTTCTTTGGTAAACATCATCTTGAGATCATGTGTTCAAGTGTGGATAGGAGACAGTGGCTGTCAATCATACTGACAGTGCACCATAGAGCTCCGCTTGACAGTGAATGAACTACAAATAGTCAGTAAAAGTCAGGGTTCGGAACAAGTATCCTAGCAACAGCCAGTCTAGTTTTTGGAAAATAAAAATGTTAAAAATACTTTATGATGAATGAAACATGAAAATCAAGAATGATATTTACTATACCTGCATGGCTATTCAGTGTATTACATTTATCACTTTAAAATATAAAACAGAATATAATTGTTTTCACTAAGCTTACTGTGCATAGTCTTTAAGTGCCCTTTAAGTGGTTGCAAGGGCTGAATGTTTTTTACCTTAATGTTTTCTCTGCATTAGGGTAAAACAACTTTTCTGTGAAGCTCACCCCCCTTAGCCCTTATACTTACTTAAAATAGCAACTCTCTCTGCTCTCTCCCCTATTGGCTCAGACACAGTAGCAGGAGCCATTTGTCAATCACAGCCAGTAAGGATGGGACAGGGGACAGAGCTGAGCTGCTCTCTGCTGTGTGTCTATGGACACACTGAGGCAGCTCATGAGCAAGCCCACACAAGTACCCTCATAACAAGCAGATTTCTATGGTGGGCACTCAGTGGGAGGGAGAAGCCAGGAGCATCAGCAGGGGACCCCAGAAGAGAAGGACCGGGCTGCTCTGTGCAAAACCATTGCACAGAAAAAGTACGTTTAACATATTTGTTATTTAAAAAAATATGCATTTACAATCACTTTAAGCTAAATTCACTAAGCTAAAACGTGTTATTTGATACAACAATTTTTTTTTCAGCCGTGTTATTGTTTTTTTAGCCCTCTTTATCATTATGGCTAAGAATTAGGATTAGAGGTTAACAAATCAGACCTCATTTTCAAGTAGCCTAAGGTAGAAAGGAAATATTATTGCATACCGTTATTATCTGGATCATCAATTTTATTACAGCATGGTCTACAACTTCCTGAGGTGTGCTCCCATTTGTTAAGGTTGCTTATTCATCCCAGACCAGATGTCTGGGACGAATGTCTTCCCATTGTGCCCACTAGTGGTGGATGGATCAGCCATTCTCTAAAACATAGACGATAATAAATACAGACATTGGTAGGCTGAGCTATGAATTCTGGTGTGCTTTACATGATGAGGTGTTGAAATCACTATATATGGCTAATTACCATTAATATATGAGAAAGAGGAAGGAAATGTATACATCTAGCCTAGTTTAGAAAGAGAAACTATCCTATTAGCCAGATTCATATAGAGTTACGCCGTTGTAACTCTGAATCTACGCCGGCGTTAATTTAAGCGTATTCTGGAAACCAGATACGCTTAAATTAGGCTAAGATACGAGCGGCGTAAGTCTCCTACGCCGTCGTATCTTAAAGTGTAATTTTTAGGCTGGCCGCTAGGTTGCGCTTCTGTTGAGTTCGGCGTAGAATATGTAAATGACTAGATACGCCGATTTACGAACGTACGCGTGCCCGTCGCAGTAAAGATACGCCGTTTCCGTAAGAGATACGCCGCGTAAAGATAAATCTGCCCCCTAGGAGGCGTAGTCAATGTTAAGTCTGGCCATCGTTCCCGTGTCGAAATTTGAAAATTTTACGTTGTTTGCGTAAGTCGTCCGTGAATGGGGCTGGACGTAATTTACGTTCACGTCGAAACCAATACGTCCTTGCGGCGTACTTTGGAGCAATGCACACTGGGATATGTACACGGACGGCGCATGTGCCGTTCGTAAAAAAACGTTAATCACGTCGGGTCATGGGTAATTAACATAAAACACGCCCCCCCATCCTCATTTGAATTAAAAGGCGCTTACGCCGGCCGGATTTACGCTAGGCTGCCGTAAGTTAGGAGGCAAGTACTTTGTGAATACAGTACTTGCCTCTCTGACTTAAGGCAGCGTAGCATAAATACGATACGCTACGCCGCCTTAATGTTGCCGCGGCGTCTCTGAATCCAGATATAAGTGTGTAATAGGGTAATAGACTCAGCGCCACCTCAAGCTTCTGAGTGGAGAAGGGATACCTACTAATGCATTATTGGTGCTAATGTTTTCTCTTCCATGTGCAGGCCCACTCAACACAACAGCCCAAGTTAGAATTTGTGAATATGGGATTGGCAGCTAGAGGCAAATGGATACTGTAAACATTTTTCCACAGAAAGTATTATAGTATACAGTATGTAAAACTTCATCAGTATTGTCAAATTAAATCAATGTATTTATTTTCCTTCTTTAGGTGTGCACCAAGTTCTATCATCCATACAGAACCATAGGAATGATGAGCATGTGCAATCTGTACACGCTGGCGCAGCATTATTTTCTTGGATCTTAATTTTTATCTTGTTGGAAATATGGGTCCTAGTTGCAGAGTATATCTCAACTCAAAATCTTGCACACAGGTAGGATATTTCTGAATAATATTTATAGGTTAATTTTCTTTGAGCTTAAACAGGACACTTGGAAATCATGCATATTGATTGCATGTCCTCCCTGTGTTTGTTTAGATGTCATCCAAGTGCTCCTATTTATTTAAACACCTAAAAAAAACTATACAGGCATATCAGACGTTTAAGTACACAATGAGGTTTATTTACTAAAGCTGGAAAGTGCAAAATCAGGCTCACTTCTGCACAGAAACCAATGAGCTTCCAGGTTTTATTTCCAGGCTTAATTGAACACGCTGGGGTTCGAAGCTCATTGGTTTCTATGAAGAAATTAGCCTGATTTTGCGCTTTCCAGCTTTAGTAAATAAACCCCACTGTGTACTTAAAAGTGGGGTATGCCTGTATATGGCTAATTATCATTACAGACATCCCAACTTGCAAAAACTAATTTCAGGGAGGTGTCGCCCCCCTCCCCTACATAAGAGTCTGAAGCGTTCCCCCTTAAATCGGGGCAGCAGAAACACCTCAAATGGGCTCAGCCAACCTGCCAACAGACATAGGGGAGGGTCAGTGTGATCTGGATGCATACAGAGAAATGGGGAAATCACCTGAAATCTGTACCCCGATCAGTGCCCCTCTGCCCCCAGAAAAGGTCACCTGGAAGAATAATTGACCAGTCAGGATTTCCCATCAAATTGTTTCACCTGCCTCCCAGGCACCAGCACTCCTCTAGAGCTTCCATGCTCCCACCTTGTGTGTACAGCCATCACTCTTACTCAATTCTGGACTCACTCCACCCTCTGTTTGAATCCAAAATTAGCTCCCTCCACACAGCTGCTGCTCACCACCCACTGCTGTCCCGGCTTTCTAACTCTCTCTTAGCTGGACTGGTGGAGGATGGGGCACTCAGTGATTGAGGAACCTGGGAGCTGGAGGATTATGAGAGGAGGGTGGAGTAACAGTCTGGGACACACAGAAGTCCTGTGCCGCTCCTGTTTTGGAAGTATGTAAATTAATCCAACTGCAGAGCAGCCGGAGGGAGAAAGCCGGCAGCGTTGCAGGGGAATCCACTGCCTTGGTGTCACTCGGGTGTGGCACACACCCCCATAGCAATGCCACTGCCTTCCCTGGCTGGGAGGAGGGGGCTGCTTGGGCTGCTGCAGCTGACAGCTGGTATATCACGCGGCACTTGCGGGTGTCAGGGAGCCGCAGCCAAAATGCGTGACACCCCGAACCTCACAGGAAGCTTGGGATGCAAATTTAGCGCAAGGAAAAAAAAGGGTTCTGTGCATGTTCACTGCGGATGCAAAGCAAATTCCTATGGTGCAGTGTGAATTTTATCTTCATAGGCTTCAATTGAACTTTAAGTAAACTCACAGCACACAGTTCACATCTCTGCGAATTGTTCACTGTCTGCCTCCTGAAATTTGCGGTAAAATCGCCGTAAATTCGCACCTGTCTACCTCAATACGCAAGGCAAATTCGCACCTCACACAGGACAAAAAACTGGATCAAAGCTGTATTTTTTGTTCGATTTTCTGATCGTGTGTACAGGCCTTAAGCATAACTATTGTCATTTTATTTGGCCCCAGTGCTCTGTTGTACCTTACATACTTGTAGGAAACATGATATGATAAGAATTCTAGCTCATTAGTGTAAATCATCTACTGTAGTAGTTGGAGTAGTTAGGAGCTAGTAAATAACGTAATTAGTAATCATATGTTATTTTCCTTATCTTGATCATTACTGAAAGGTATGGCCCCATAGCATTTTCATCTAGTGTATGACAATTCTTCTATGAAATGCTTAAGCTTTAGACAAGCACAGATCAAAAAAAAGCCCACATTGCTATAATTCAAAGATTTTCTATCAAAAACATCCCCCAAGATTTTCCTAAAATAAATTTAAACATTTATGAACAATCCCCACTGCAACCATCCATCATTCAGTTCAGTCTGCCTTGCTGCGATAGTGTATTCTAAAAAGAACCTTCCCCCAGCTGTCAAAGCATATTTAATAAAAAGAAAACAGGCACTTAAGCCCAGCCTCCAGGCAAGAGCATAGAGACAGAGGAAAGCTGATTGAGGACAGTTAAACGATTCATGAACAGACTAGGACAAATCCTTTTCAGCAAAACAAAATAGAAACTATTTTTTGTTTTGCTCCAACTTTGCACTAAATGTCCCCTAACTTGTCTCTATAAAACAGTGGTTATCAACCCTGTCCTCGGGGCCCACTTACAGGTCAGGTTTGTAAGATAACTGAAATACATCTCAGGTGATAAAATTTGCTGCTCAGTGATTGCAGTATTCTAGTCTGCATCTCCCCAAGGTAATACATAAAACCTGGCCTGTTAGTGGGCCCTGAGGACAGGGTTGATGACCACTGCTATAAAACATAAAAAAAACGTGCTTTTTGCAAATAAAATAAATTAGTTTAAACAGTTTCCAAAAACAAATACTTATACAGAGAAAAATTTGATCATTAGAAGGATATGCTATTAATTTCTTAGGCCTCTTCCACACGAGGCGGACTCCGTCGCTACGGAGTCCGCCAGCTCCTGCCGGGTCAGCGGAAGATCTCTCCTCTGATCTCCGATGAGCTGGCGGATGACAAGTCCCTCTCTGCTCACTGAGCAGGGAGGGGCTTGTGCAGCGCCGCGTTCTCCTATGAAGAGATCTGATGAAACGCACACCATATCCGTTTTCATCAGATCTCACTCGATCTGATCCTCCATGGACGGATGGGGAAGTATCGCCATCTGTCTGATTTTTGCGGATCAGGTCGGATGTCGGCGGAAATGTCTCTGCTGACATCCGACGCTCCATAGGACTGCATGGAGCAGCCGTTCAGGTCCGCCCACAAAACTGACAGGCGGACCTGAACGATGGGCCTTAAGCCATGTACACACGAGAGTATTTCCGCTGGTAACGGCCCGCCCGACCGTTTCCAGCGGATAAATCCTCTGGCAGATTTTGATCTGATGGCTGTACACACCATCAGTTATATTTAGAATTACGATTGCCCTAGGGTGGTAATCAAACACCCCTTAGTATAAAGGTGCCACATCCTTAATAATGTAGATATATAGAAAGAGACCGTGAAGTCTAAGACTAAAAAAGAGTGGACTTTGTAGGCACCAGATTTAAAAAATATAAATTATTTTAATCAGTACAAAAGCACAAAAACGCTAAACAATTGCTCAAAAGATAATGAAAGAAAAAGAAAACAAAAAATAAGATGCACAGAAAACTCAATTCCTATCCCTTTCTGAAAACACCGCTGATAGCCACAGGGCCGGATGTATGAAATACACAATGAGCGCTGGGTGGCGTTGTAACTTCGAGAGGTGGTACAGGATGAGTTTTGATAAAAATGGGGTTCAGCTCGACATGTTTCGCGACGTCGTCGCTTCTTCGGGAGCTTCTGGGTGTTTAAAAGACAATATAATGTTGCCATTAGAAATATGTGTGTATACAGATACAAAACAATATTGTTGTACATGAGGCATATTGTAAATATACATATACATAGAGGCCTCTGAGCACTTAAAAAAGCATGTAACTGTGACCATAATACTCACCGATAACCGGTGTTTAATAAGTTTGGAGAATGCTCAACAGCGTCCAAGATATGGATATACGATCAGACCATATACCTTAGAAGATGGAATCAGATACCAAGGGTCGTACCCACATTTACCATACGCCACCGGGCGAGTTAGAACCAGTTGGGGTATCTGGAAGTAAGTAGTAAGCAAAAGAAATGGGTCCAAAAATGAATGGGACCATACGGTGTAAAATGAGAAAAAGGTACATATGTATATATATATATATTTGTCTAGTAGTTTTCCTCTGGCCCCTGAATTGTCCTTTCAATGCCTAGGCCATTATACCTTTTTTAAGGTATGCTATACTAGCCAAATATATATATATATATATACATATGTACCTTTTTCTCATTTTACACCGTATGGTCCCATTCATTTTTGGACCCATTTCTTTTGCTTACTACTTACTTCCAGATACCCCAACTGGTTCTAACTCGCCCGGTGGCGTATGGTAAATGTGGGTACGACCCTTGGTATCTGATTCCATCTTCTAAGGTATATGGTCTGATCGTATATCCATATCTTGGACGCTGTTGAGCATTCTCCAAACTTATTAAACACCGGTTATCGGTGAGTATTATGGTCACAGTTACATGCTTTTTTAAGTGCTCAGAGGCCTCTATGTATATGTATATTTACAATATGCCTCATGTACAACAATATTGTTTTGTATCTGTATACACACATATTTCTAATGGCAACATTATATTGTCTTTTAAACACCCAGAAGCTCCCGAAGAAGCGACGACGTCGCGAAACATGTCGAGCTGAACCCCATTTTTATCAAAACTCATCCTGTACCACCTCTCGAAGTTACAACGCCACCCAGCGCTCATTGTGTATTTCATACATCCGGCCCTGTGGCTATCAGCGGTGTTTTCAGAAAGGGATAGGAATTGAGTTTTCTGTGCATCTTATTGTATTTTTTGTTTTCTTTTTCTTTCATTATCTTTTGAGCAATTGTTTAGCGTTTTTGTGCTTTTGTACTGATTAAAATAATTTATATTTTTTAAATCTGGTGCCTACAAAGTCCACTCTTTTTTAGTCTTAGACTTCACGGTCTCTTTCTATATATGTACACACCATCAGATCAAAATCCCGCGGAATACATCTGCGGTGACGTGGCCGCGGCGATGTGCGCGACCCTGGAAGGTAAATACTTCCACGCATGCGTCGAATCATTACGACGCATGCAAGGGATGGGATCGGACGGACTTATCCGGTGAGTCTGTACAGACGACCGGATAAGTCCGGCGGACAGGATTCCAGCGGATAGATTTCTTAGCATGCTAAGAAATTTTTATCCGCTGAAAATCCGTCGGCTGGATTTTTATCCGCCTGAAAATGTCCGCTAGGCCGTACACACGACCGGATCTATCTGCTGGAACTGATCCGCGGATCAATCCCAGCGGATCGATCCGGTCGTGTGTACGGGGCCCTAATCTATTACAGAATTTTACACCAAATAAACCTCCTATCTTTGCAACATAGAGTAGAATAACCATAAAAACAAAAAGCCACCTAGACCATTGATCCTCAATCACTGGATTTCAGCTCTTTCACCAAAACTGACCTTTACCTCTTAAAAGATATTGAAAATCAGTCCTTGACAAAAAAAGGAAAAGTTGTGAACCACTGCTTGGGGGGGGGGCAAATTGATGCTGGTGGAGGATCTATTGTTGCTGGGCAGTCAATGTTTGCCAGCTGCTGGAGGTTCTATTGATGTTGGCTGCTGGGAGATCTATTGTTGCTGGTGGGGGAGGTGGTATATTGTTGTGGGGGGTATACTATTGCTTGTGTGGATCTATTGTTGCTGGAGGGTCAACTGTTGCTGTCATCATTAACACATTCCATACAAAAAACTTAGCTCCACAAAATAATACTTGGTTCTGTATAATCTAAATGGGGTCGTACTGGGAGTGGAGTAGGGGGTGCGACCAAGGGAAAGTGCTTGGAGGTGGGTAGGGGGAGAAGACAAGGGGATCTTGAAAGGTTGGAGTAGCTGCACCTTTTCTCTGAGAAAAAAAAGCCCTGGGTATGTACAAGTGTGAACAGTGTATTTGCTTTAGTTCAAGGTTTTTGCTGTGTTTATAAACCATAATGCATAGTAAAACATCCAATCAAATATAAGGTTTGTGTATCTCTGTAGGAGCAAGTAATTTTTTTTATTAACTATCAAAGGTCCTGAAACGTTTACCTTTCCCTACACAATATGAAAAAGGTTCATTTTTTGATTAAGCCTAGATCAGAAGTGGCTCCAGTATTAGAAGAATATTCATCCTTGAACTTCTGTTTCATGCTTCACAAGTCAAAACATATATTTTGAAGCACAAATGTATCTGTGTGGTCAGAAACATCATAACTTCTATAGAGTACCGCTGGTGCAGCCCCTCAGGCCCTCACATGTCAGCATGGTGCAGTCACTAAGCTGACTGTAAATGCTTTTAGTGTTTTAGCCTGGTAATGGACTGATTGTCAGTAAATAGATTTCTAGAACTGCGCACTGTGCCTCTGCTTACAACATAAAGCACTTAGGGTTTCATCTTTGGACGTTATTGATATGAAACAAAAAGGCCTTGATATAATTACAAGTCATTTTGACTCAATTATTCATTGCTGATTACCTAAATTACCTATTTATTGTGTTTTGATATGTGCATATGGTGCTTCATTGAATGCATTTAAAGGCACACAAGCTAGAGGACTGGCCTGTACTGCTGTCATCAAAAAATACCCAGATGAGGTCTAAAGTCATTTTACATATACATGCCTATTTCTCTGGATATTTAAAGAGAAATGATGCTGTTGCACTAATCCTCAAGAGTTAATCAGATTTTATCATTCATTCGTTTGGGGTAGTCAGGGCAGTGATTGTTGGTTGGTTTCAGCAGATTATTGCACTTTACACTTTGTTGCTTGTATTAATAGGCCTTTAGCATACAGTATTAAGAAGCACAAAGCTAGATACAAATGACTGCAAATCTTCCCACTGTTCTGCTTCTCCTAACACAAATCAAACATGATTCACCCTTGAGTCATATATATTATTTCCTGCTGAGCGCACATATGCTAATGTGTAAGTGTGACACTTAAAGCCTCTTCAGACTTGTCCCGGCCAGTGCGATGCCTTACCCCACGTGTCAACTTGTAGCATTTTGTGTGTTAACATGTGTTGCACTAAGACACCGTATTAAAGCACTAATGCAACTGACAAATGGCATCATCTTAGCCTAAGCAAAGTCATTGAATGAAGCTCAGTGTGCCTTTTAATGTGTGCCATTGGCTGAGAGTGCTGATTGGGTGCCGATCGGCAGACCTTTTTCGGTCATGCCCCTTTAACAGAAGCTGGCCGAACGGCTGACTTTTGTCTAGCCGGTTGCCGTTTCACCTGATATTCGGCCGTGTGTATGGCCATTAAAGATACAGGATACCAATGAAAACAAATTAGCAGTTTGGGGCTTCTATGGTAGGGTGACCAGACATCCCCAATTTCAGGGGACAGTCCCCTGATTGAGGACACTGTCCCTGGACCAAGTCTGTCCCTGGTTTTGTCCCCAGATTGGATTTAATAGGGGGCAGGGGCAATTTAAAAAAAATTGAATTAAACACCCCCGCTCCGCCGTGCCTACTAGCTTAGGAGGGTTGTATTTTTTTCATTATCTGTGCCCCTTTCTGATGATCATGTGCTGGTCAGAGCGGAGGGGATATTTCTTCAGTTTCGGGCGCATGCCCATTCAGCTCTGCTCGCATGTTCTTCTGCCTTGGCTCAAATCCTGGCCAGCCACCTGCCTATCTCCTTGCCTTCCCTGATGGCGTGATGTTCCTCCGCTTCCCATCCAGTAGTAGCCGGGGCCCGAAGAGTAAGACTTGAGAGGCTGTGAGGCGGGGGGGGGGGGGGGCAACGGGCAGAGAGTCTCTGATTGTTGCCATTACTAGTAAAAAAAAAATATGTCCCCGGATTTCATTTTAAATATCTGGTCACCTTATTCTATGGTGTTACAGTATAGCCAGTATGATCAGGCAGAATTTTTTTTTCAAAGTGCAGGTTCAAAAGTAGATTGGAAAAGGGCAGAATTTGTTTTACTTGACAACAGACCCAAACTTATCCGGCCTAAGTGCTTCATCCACTTAGCAGCAATCTTTGAAAACAAGGCTGCTTGTCAACTCGTGACCCGGAAAGCTTTGGGCCTACAGAAAAATCCAACAGGGGTTCTGGCCTTTCTTTCCCCATCTCTACTAAAGGGAATTTTTTTTCTGTCTGGGTTGCTGTTGGAGAGTTTACTTTGTTTCCTTTTGGGAAAAACATTTTCAGGAGGACAGAAAGTGTGGGGTAAACTATATAACAAGGCCTTAAATAGTAGTCATAACCTGACAAGGGTTTTAACCTTTTTTCAAAACTAAGAAAAAAATAAAAAGGTTTTAGCTGGACATACACTGCATGTTACTGCCATTTTTGTATTAATTTAGAAAAGGTCTGCTCTGAAGTCTTGCCATTTATTAGACTGTGTAATCACAAAATAGTAGATTGAAATTAATTAATACACCAGAGAGCTCATGAATATTGCTTATTTAAAATAGCAGAGAATATGCAAATGCACAACAGCTCAGACTTAAAACATTACATTACTTTCATGGGTCAGTTAAGCTGAAACATGACTTTGTTCTGAAAAATAAATTAATGAATCTAGCTAAATTAACAAATTCAGAAGCTGAATGAGTCTGAAGAAAACTACTTTAGGAGAAACTGAGATAATATAATATTTAAAGTTGCCATTTCTTCTTCTGATTATGCTAGTTGCCTGGCTGTCATGATGACCCCTTGCTTCAGTAATTTGATTCACTGGTTTTAAAACAAGTAAACAGCAAAGGACCTCTGACTTCATCGATTTGCATGTTTGTACTGGGTCAGTAAGACAGAAAGTATTAGAGCTAGGGGGTCAGAAAAAGAACCAAGGACGTCACATTTTCAAAAAGAGGGCATTAATGGCACTCTCCATATTTTATATCATTAAAGCTTCACTACAGACAGATATATAAGATGCAAATTAATGCAGCTCTATTTTAATTATTTTTAGAGAAGAATACAGATGCTTGTATGAAAATATTTGTACACACAGTATTACAGTAATATCTATAAATGCAAATGTTATATTGTTGGTAAGTAATATGTATAATATTATGAGGAAAACATCTGCTAAAATAATTTTGCCAAAGCTCTTATAGTCTCTGCAATTATTCTGTGTTCTGCTAGTTTCAGATTATTTAATTTACCAATGCAGATTTTGTGTTATTTCCAGGTCATACTACATAGCATGCTGGGCACCCACAAATCCCCTTAGGCCTCGTACACACGACCGGTTTCCTAGGCAGAATCCATCAAGAAACTTGGTGGGAGAGCTTTTTTGCAGAGGAAACCGGTCGTGTGTACATTTTTCATCGAGGAAACTGTCGAGGAACTCAACGAGCAAAGAAGAGAGCAAGTTCTCTTTTTCCTCGACGGGAATCGTTTGTGACAAAAAAGCCATGTGCTGTGATGAGAAGTGAAGAACATGTTCTCTGCTCCTTATCTCCGTTTATTAAACCGGCAATGCTCTGTGATAAGCCGTGATCATCATGATCTCGGCTTATCACAGTTTATTAAACGTACACCTAATCGAGTTCCCTATACACCTAAGGGTATTAGTACAGCTGAGATGAGTAAAAGTTGATGGTGTTACCGATTTTTACCCCCAACACCTATAACGCTAGGCATGATTGAGCAGCATCAATTCTGTTATTTAAGCTGCAAGTCTTTGGGATGTTTATGTTTTTATTTAGTTACTGTTATTATTATTTATTTTTTTTAATGTGTTTTTATGAGCTGGGATATGCCTAGAGGCTCTGTCTCTGTACATTATTTTCTTTAAAAAACAATAAAAATTATGAAAAAAAAGTGGCTGGGTCAGAGCAGATATGTAGCCCCCTTGATACCCCATTCCTTTTAGAGGAATAGTTAGCTCTGTCTGAAAGTGCAACTAGATACAGCATGCATGGAAAACTACTTGTCTGGGAATAATTTGTCAAGGCTGCACCATGCATTAAGTATTTAATTACAAAAATATTTATATTGTAAAACAAATTGGAAACAGTTGAAAACAAAGTTCACATTTTTTTAGTTTCCCATGTGGTTATATTCTTTCCTGCAAAATGCTGCCCCTCTACCCCAACTTAGGGACACATAGGGCAGCTCTGTAGACATCTTTAGCCTTAATGTATTAATGACATAAATCATAAGCCTCACTTGGCTTAACAGCAAGTAACAACAATACAAGATATTGTACATAAAATTTGACCTTTAAACAGACATTGATGACTATTAAACTGCTGGAAAGTAAAATGTATACATTTTTCTTAAATGCCTAATGAAATAAGTGATGCCAATACTTGAATCCAAGTCTATGCTCCTCCTTATGCATTTTTACTTATCTTTTTCAGATGTCTTCTGGATGATCACATGACTTGTTGGGACCTCTCCTTTCTTGTCCCTCTTTTAGTGGTCGGTGGTTCTGGATGACACAGAGATCACCACTGACGTGATGACATCAACACTATCTCAGCATCAAGCCCATGCAAATGCATTGTGTCGTGTTCAGGGAGCAGGAACGTGATGCGCTACATTCAAAGTCTTACAGCTTGAACCCAAAAGACTGAGAACAACTTGTGATGATGAAGAGGTATTGTGGGGACAGCTCCAGACTAAAGGTGAATAGCAGCCATAGATGTGCTTTTACCACTACCTGGGGGGGGGGGGGGGTTAAAAAATAAATAGCCCAGCGTTATGTTTCAAAAATAATTTTGAGAACAATATCATCAAACAAGGAAGATTCTACTGACCCCTGAAATCATGACACTGTAGGATACTGCTTATGGTATGTGGCCTGTATACAAATGCAGTTTGGTCCAAAGTAAAAACAAGTCCCAGATACCTATAGTAAATTACCCAGAGAGTAAGTATAAAACTTATGCCGCGTACACACGATCGGTCAAACCGATGAGAACGGTCTGATGGACCGTTTTCATCGGACCAAACCGATCGTTTGTGTGCCCCATAGGTTATTTACCCATAGGTTAAAAAAAAAGCAATCTTGTTTTAAATTTAACAGATGGATACCTAACCGATAGAAAAAAAAACAATCGTTAGTAGGCACGACCATTGGTTAAAAATCCACGCATGCTCAGAATCAAGTCAACGCATGCTTGGAAGCATTGAACTTCGTTTTTTTCAGCACGTCGTTGTGCGTTCTGACACGATCGTTTTTTTTAACCCATGGTGTGTAGGCACGACTGACCATCAGTCAGCTTCATCGGTTAACCGATAAAAACGGTCCATCAGACCGTTCTCATCGGATGGACCGATCATGTGTACGCGGCATTAGATATTTTTTATTTGACTTGCAAGTACAACCTCATATTTTTCCCCCTTGGTCATCTAGAGATACCTTGTAAATCCCCTCCCAATTTGGTACACATTTAACAAGTTACCCCAAATATCCAGTGGATGCTGCAATGGTGGGCAGTTCTGTGTGCATTGCATGTTTTAGAGATTGAAAAAAGTGATCCTCTGCTTTAACATCCTATATTGGCCCTTTATTCAGCAGGAAAGAGATCTGCTGGCATAAGTTTGGTGCTGGGGAGCATTCAGAAGCAAGGTGCAAATCTCTGAGAGGGTACCAGTGGGGAGTAGCACCTGGGGTTCATGAGAAGCAAAATCTGGAAACTTGTCATGTGTATGTACCAGATGCAACAAACTTAGCAGCATTTGTCCTGATTGTTGCGTCTGGTATATTCAGATGAGAAATCTTCATCTGCCTTGGAGTGCCAGGAAATGTTGTATTGTATTATCCACTTACTGAATTACCTCCCACTTTGCTTCTCTCATACTACTTTTACAATAATTGTGCAACAGCCATTTATTTTCTGTCTGCTGGTTTAAAGGCCAAGTTGACCTTTTTCAGGCACAATTTCGCTTTTCATAATAAATAAAATAATTTTGTTATATAATTTACTGGCCCAGCAATCCCAAAGTTCTTATTTCTCACTTACCTTATCCAAAAAGGTTTGACATTTCATGTTTTAATCTGAGTTTTAAAACATTATTTTTGGTTGCATCACTTCCTGTAGGTCAGCTCCCATCATTATCTGTGTTTTTGCATAACAGAAAAGGGTCTGCTAGGGCATGTATTACCGGTCTGGACCACACCTCCCTCATTACAATACCACCATCACCTACTTTTTCCCTTAAGATGACCATACACATTACAATCTGATTCTACACTCTTGTTTAAATTTCCCATCAGCTATGTAGTGCAAGTGCTTGCCTGGTTTGATACAAATTGATAAATTGTTCAGGTGGGTCCTCCTGTTCAATAGTTCTTGTAAATCTAAAGGAAATTGTACAGAGATTGTACAATCAGATTGCACAGTGTATAGCCAGCTTTATACAGGTACATAGGAAGGAGTGGATGGAGGCACTTCGCTGTCAGGCTCCTTTAACATCTTCACATAGCGAGAACACATGTTCCCGCACAGGTTTTTTTGGGGACCTTTTGAAACTTTTCCACTTGTCACACATAGGGCAGCCCATTCACTTGACTGTGCTACCCTATGCTCAACAATCACCCCAAAGAAGCTCCAGAAGTTTTTTTTAGAGTGGAGCGTGGTGCATTTTTTGAAACGCACAGCAAAGTGCACATTTTCTGTGCGGCTTGCCATGCATTTGCAAACATACAGATGGGAATGGAGCCTTAGGCTCTGTACACACGATCAGACATGTCCGATGAAAACGGTCCGCGGACTGTTTTCTTCGGACATGTCTGCTGGGAGCTTTTGGTTTGATGTGTGTACACACCATCAGACCAAAATCCCCACGGACAGAGAACGCGGTGATGTAGAAGACACCGACGTTCTCTAACACGGAAGTTCAATGCTTCCACGCATGCGTCGAATCAATTCGACGCATGTGCGGGATTTCGGGCCGCTGGTTATACGTCATAACCAGCGGACATGTCCAATGAGTCGTACTAACCATCGGACATCTGACATTGAGTTCAATGGGCTGCCCTACACGTGGCAAGGAAGCTCATGGGACAGTTTAGCATAGTGCGAGTTGAACATTTTCTACTGTGCGTTGTTCTGCGTTTGTCATCCATTTTTTCATGTGGCAAAATATGTGTTTTCTGTGCCATTAACAATTAATGGCATTGAAAGCGCAACTAGTTAATTTTAGGGTATAAAGTTGGCCATACACTATACAATCTGATTGTACAATCTCCTTTGGATTTACACATACTATATAATAGGAAGACACGCCATCTATACAATCATTCTGTATCCAATCGTGCTGGCCCTTACACTACATTAGGGTTGCCCAACCTGGGGCCCCAGAGAGTTTAGTATGCGGACATAGCAGCCTACATTGACAAGCCAGGCAAATTCACACATGGAGGCATTCCAGTGATGCTGTGCAAATATAGTTGATGGGTGAAGGGTGTGTGCTAATGAGGTTAGCTTGAAAAATTCTTCTTGTGTCTTGCTGGTTTCTCCATCCTAAATCTATATACTGTGAAGTCTCTAATGCTTTCTAAGAAACATAGCAAGGGCTAAGGTAAGGCCTTGTTCTACAAATCAAAGAGAGCTTTTATTTTTCTGCAACTGAGGTACATTAATGGGATATTGGAACAAAGGGGAGCTGGAATTATCCTTTAAATATGTAAAGAAATTAAAAATGGCGGGTATCAGTTGGAAACTCTTCTTTAGACTCAAAGCCATACATTTTCTTTTTGGAAAGGTAATTTATAAACCTCTGTCATCATGAGAATGCAATGCAATCCTAAAAAATAAAGCAAACAGGTGATGACGTGGCAAGACTTAAATACTTTTAAATATGTTAAAGTGGACACATTTTAAAAGTGAAGATTTGCCTTCTTATATTGTTATGCCCCGTACACGCGATCAGTTTTCCCGGCGGTAAAAAGTTGGGAAAACCGAGGGAAAAACCGAGAACCTGCTCGGCAGCTTTTTCCCCCTACACACGGTCTGTTTTCCTGGCAGGAAAACTGCCATGAGAACTTCAGCCAGGGATCCCGGCCATGTGTATGCTCCACTGCAGTGTTTCCCATAGGAAACTGCCGGGAAAAAGACTGTCTGGAATCCCGGCACGAAAAAAGAAAACATATTTTCTGCAGCTCTTCTGCATTAAAAAAAAATCCTGTTTTTTAGCTAAAGTTCCACTTTAAGAAGACATAGGGGGTTATTTACGAACGGCAAATCCACTTTGCACTTCAAGTGCACTTGGAAGTGCAGTCACTGTAGATCTGAGGGGAAGATCTGAAATGAGGGGAAGCACTGCTGATTTTATCATCCTATCATGTGCAAGCTAAAATGCTGTTTTTTATTTTCCTTACATGTCCCCTACAGATCTACAGCGACTGCACTTCCAAATGCACTTGTAGTGCAAAGTGGAGTTGCCTTTCGTAAATAACCCCCATAGACTATTCCAGTAGTGAAACCTGCCATTTCAGTTCTCAGTAAACACCTTAGGGTTCCCATTGAGGATGTTCCCTCTTATAAGGATTCTGTTGATAGATGTTTTGAAGCCCTTTTAGGGGCCTCCTTTGTTCTTGAAGGACCAGCCCTGTAGTCATGTCTATTTGTCAGACAAATTGGTAACTGGACAAGACAAATCAACAGTGATGAGAAATCTGTCCTTGGTGACCCTACCCTCTTGCAGCTGATACCCTCAGGCCGCGTACACACGATCGGTCAAAACCGATGAAAACGGACTGAAGGTCCGTTTTCATCGGTCCAAACCGATCGTGTGTGGGCCCCATCGGTCAGTTATCCTTCGGTCAAAAAAATGAGAACTTGCTTTAAAATTGAACCGATGGACGCCTAACCGATAGGTCAAAACCGATCGTTAGTATGCAAAAGCATCAGTTAAAAACCCGCGCATGCTCAGAATCAAGTCGATGCATGCTTGGAAGCATTGAACATAGTTTTATTCAGCACGTCGTTGTGTTTTACGTCACCGCGTTCTGACACGATCTGTTCATTAACCAATGGTGTGTATGCACATCAGACCATCAGTCAGCTTCATCGGTTAACCGATGACAACGGTCCTTAGGATCGTTCTCATTGGATGGACTGATCGTGTGGATGGACTGATTTGTGTTGATGCAATAGAGCAGGGGTCTCTAAACTTTGGCTCTCCAGTTGTTCAAGAACTACCATTCCCTTTATGCCCAGTCATGTCTGTGAATGTGAGAGTTTTACAATGCCTCATGCAATGTGTAGTTCTGCAACAGCTGGAGGGCCATAGTTTGGAGATCCCTGCTCTAGGGAATGTCCCTTTTCTATATTGTAGCTTGGTCTGCTGAAGCTGCTTGTAAGAAACATTTTCTATGCATGCCATTTGACGGTGAACACTTTTTAAGGCAAAATCCATAATAAATTCATCACTGGTGGAAAGGTGTCCCTACCCCAGGCAGGCAGGTATATTTTTAGCCAAAAGTTTTAATAGGAAATTAAATAGGTAGACTAGACTGAGAGGGCAACCAGTTAGATTTTGTCTCAAATACCTTAGATTGTAAGCTCTTTGAGGGCAGGGGCTGATGTGAATGTACAATATGGGCCAGATCCACAAAGAACTGCCTATCTTTAGGCAGGCGTAGCGTATCTCAGATACACTGCGCCGCCGTAACTTAGAGCGGAGGTTCCTTATCCAGAAAGAATTTGCGCCGTAAGTTACGGCGGCGTAGTGTAAATGTGTCGGCGTAAGGGCGCGAAATTCAAATGACTAAGATGTGGGTGTGTTTTATGTTAATTCATCTTGACCCCACGTAAATGACGTTTTTTTGAACGGCGCATGCGCCGTCCGTGGGGGTATCCCAGTGCGCATCCTCGAAGCGTAATTTACGCAAAGCCCTATTCGCGAACGTTTTGCGCAAACGACGTAAAGAACGGAAAATTCGCTCTGTCCCGATGTCCATACCTAACATTGCGTACGCCTCATAGAGGCAGGGGTAACGTTACGCCGAAAAAAGCCTTACGTAAACAACGTAAAAAAATGCGCCGGGCGGACGTACGTTTGAGAATCGGCGTATCTAGCTAATTTGCATACTCTACGCGGAAATCAACGGAAGCGCCACCTAGCGGCCAGTGTAAATATGCATCTAAGATCCGACGGCGTACTAAGACGTACGTCAGTCGGATCTAGCCCACATTCAGGCGTATCTTGTTTTGTGGATACAAAACAAAGATACGACGGCGCATCGTAGAGCTTACACGGCGTATCAATAGATACGCCGCCGTAAGTTCTTTGTGGATCTGGCCCTATATATGTAAAGCGCTGCATAAATTGACAGCGCTATATAAGTACCTGAAATAAATAAATGCATCACAAGTTTTTCTAAAGGGTAGAACAAAGGACACATCAACTTATTAATCATGAACCTGCTGCTTATGTGGGACTTTCCTTGAGGTGCAGTGAAACTCTAATATAGTAGCATTCATATCACCACCACCATCAAGGGGTCTTCAGTAACACTAGAGGTTTGACATACAGCAGGTGCCTGACAGGATAGCACTATCTGTGATGCCAGCAGTAATATTTAGTACAGTTCATGGCAGGTTTTGATTTAATTCTTAGCCTTACATCAACAGAAATATATGTGTGGAAAGAGAAAAGAAACAGTATTTGTAACAGAATCATCTTTCTGTAAAAAAAATTGGACCTTTAATATATGCAGTGTTATGCGGGCCCACAGTGAGTTTCCTCAGTGCCAAGCCTTGTTATGTAACAGTGAGACCCACTAATTAGTGCACCAGTTTATTGAAAGAGGATCAGCTTGTCAAGTAACACTAAGCAAATCCAGCTCTCGATATAGGAGGTGTGTGCACTAAATTATGTCGGTATTCAAAAAGAGAACCTGCAGAGTGACTTTTCTTTTACTTTTCTTTTACTGTGATTTTGAAGATAGTTTGCAGAGTCCAGGACACTAGTATAAAAAGTGTGCTGTAGGAATACAAAAACAGAAAAAGCATATTCTTAGACCATTTAAGATGCATTTTAGGAATATATATTTATATTTTATAGGAATTAGATATGCATCTTTTTTCATACATTATTTATAAAGCTGTGATGTGACATACACTAAATATTCATGCAGGTAAAGCTTGCTGATATCTTTGTTTTAAAACAGTTACTGATTGACATACACTGCTATATTAGTATATACATAAAGCCAGCTGTACATGGATAGAAATGTGGACGGTTCAGCAGGGAGCAGCCAACTTTCAAACCATGTGTGAGCAAGATGGTTGTACAGAAGTCAATCTACTGATCATAGCCGATTATGCCAACAATACCTGGCAGCGCTGATCAGTGTATTCTGATGGCTGAGAAGTCTCCCTGCTGTCAGAATGCTCTAACGAGCAGGGCCCTCTGATCATTCCTGTATTAAATTGTATTGTAACTATAATGTCTTCCCTGATGTTGTAAAGCGCTGCGTAAACTGTTGGCGCTATATAAATCCTGTATAATAATAATAATAATAATGCACTATCTCAGAAGGGAGGATTCCCCCATCCACATCGAATGTGTGGATGTGGAAATCAAGTCATTTTGTTCATTCAGCCCATTGAAATCCCTAAGATACGACGGCTCAATACCTACGACGTGAACGTAACCTACGCCCAGCCCTATTCACGCACTACTACGTAAACGATGTAAAATGCGACGGCTGTTCCCTGGCCCATACCTTAACATGACTTACACCTGCTTTATGAGGCTTAACTTTACGCCGGATGCATGAATTACGTAAACAGCATATATTAATGCGCCGGGCGCAAGTACGATCGTGAATCTGTGTATCTCACTCATTTGCATATGGGAATCGAAATTCCCATATGCCTCCAGCGTAAATATGTGCCCAAGATACGCCGGCGTAGGCAAGTTACGTAGTTCGTAAGAAGCCTATTTTCAGGCGTATCTAGTTCTATGGGCACAGCGCACAGATATGACGGCACACATTTACACTTACGCGGCGTATCTGTAGATACGTCGGCGTAAGTGTTTTGTGAATCCGGCTCTATGTGTGCATGGACACAGGATAACGTGCTGGGGAGTTTACTGGCTGTAGAAAAGAAACACCAGAAGCCAAAAACAGCAGCTGTAAAAATGCCCATTGTGCATGAGGCCATACTTTCCGTACAATATCATACGGACTGGGAAAAGAGGGACAGCAATAAAAGTTTATCTGGTATGTTAGATGCATATCACAACATACAGGGATATACAAGGTAATACTGACATATAATCACACACATAGGTTGGACTTGACGGACTTGTGTCTTTTTTCAACTTTCACCTACTATGTAACTATGTAATGTACTTACAAAGGAACATGTTGGCAAGAGGAGAGAGATGATCTATTCATTATGACAACAGTGAGAAAAAAGCACAACATACTGTAGCTTCTAACTAATCTCTGGGTTTATTTCTATCTGTGTCGCTATTGGGGAGCTTTCCATAGACTTCCTTTGCTGGTGGATACTGTTCATCTATCCCCGGCTGTATACATGTAAGCAAATCAGCCAGGCATAAACACTCAGATACCATAGGCAAAGTCCTTTACAATAAAAATAAATAAATAATGCCCTGTAAATTCTGTAAATTCAGTATTAATCACATTGTCCAGCAATTTTGCACATGTGTGCCTAACAATGTTTCCTCACCATCTGATTAGTGGCACTATTGCCACTAAATGCTAAATTACGTAAAAATGATCATAAACCTTTCTTAGTCAATGACATCAACCAGGATCCCCAGATTATTTGTTTACATTCTAGCAGCTATGGACCTGTCATTTAGTGAGGGTAGGCAAGGCAAAATCTTTGGGCAGCAAGTCATCATGGCAGGAGAAAAACATCATTGGCAGCAAGTCAACATTATCCTTTAAGCTTTGCATTAAATACATGTCCCCAATACAGTCCAAAGTAACCTAGGCTTTTTTTAACAATAGCATGCAAATTAATCTTGAAAAAACTAAGGGCCAGATTCAGATACATTTACGTTGCTCCACGGCAGCGTAACGTATCCCATTTAGGTTACACCGCCGCAGGTTTACAGCGTAAGTGCCTGATTCACAAAGCTCTTACCTGTAAACTTGCGGTGGTGTAACGTAAATTCGCTCGGGGGAAAGCCCGCCTAATTCAAATGGGGCGGGCACCATTTAAATTAGGCGCGTTCCCACGCCGAACGTACTGCACATGCTCCGTCGGGAAAATTACCCGACGTGCATTGCGCTAAATGACGTCGGACGGATGTAATTTGTTTGGACGTTAACGTAAATGGCGTCCAGCGCCATTCATGGATGACTTACGCAAACTACATGATTTTTTACATTTCGGCGCGGGAACGACGGCCATACTTATCATTGCTTAGAACACCTAGGGCTCAGCCCTAATTTTATGACGCGTATCTCGACGTAAAGTTAGAGCGACGGGTAATGCGGACGTTCGTGGATCGCCGTAACTAGTAATTTGCATATTCTACGCCGACCGCAATGGCATCGCCACCTAGCGGCCGGCATAGAATTGCATCCTAAGATCCGACAGTGTAAGTCAATTACACCTGTCGGATCTTAGGGCTATCTATGCAGAACCGATTCTATGAATCAGCCGCATAGTTAGGACGGGCGGATCACAGAGATACGACGGCGTATCAGGAGATACGCCGTCGTACCTCTTTTGTGAATCTGGCCCTAAGATCCCAAAGCCTTCAATAGCGTTTGGCACTATGTTCAGGGTTTGCAGTCTTCCTGCTGGGTTTGCTGAACCACATAAGAACCTAACTTCACCCAGTTTGCTCATCCCTACTGACAGTCTACGCTGAACTCCAGCCAAACAGTTAAATACACAGGTGAAATACATGACTCTGCTGTCTGCTGTAGAAATCTTCCTTACTCTGATGCTGGATATTTTCCACAGTGGTGATCTTCCAGCACTGCAGGGGTTAAGATATTTGAACCATCAGTGCCACTCTCCCCCTCCACTTTCCCTTCTCTTGCCCACATAAGAACTGGTAGTATATTTTCCCAGAATGTGATTGTAGGAAGTGGATTCTTGTATTTATCTTCTCCTCCTCCATTCACAGAACACTATGCATTCCAAGAAAGCAAATTATGAGTTCTTGTATATGCTGCAGTCAACTGATAATCTTAACCCTTGCAGCACCAGAAGATCACCACTGTGGAAATATCCGGTATCAGTGGATGGAAGATTTCTATGGTAAGCAGCAGCCAGCAGCACATGGAATATACTTCATTAGAGGTAAATTATGTCCCTGGTATCTACAACACAAATTTTAACTAAACTTTAGCTTTAATAGTGCAATAATGAACAGAGAGATGCAATTATATTGTATATCTTCCTGGAGATCAGATTTAGGTGTTCTAAGATAGCTGGTACCGTATTTTTACAATAGTAGTAATCCAATATCTATGCACAGTAAATATCATATACACGTTTCACATTCTATACTTACCTTAGGCCTGACCTTTGTTAAAAAGACCCTGGTAAAGGCTATTATTAAAATGTCTACATGTTAAAACCAAGATCTGTCATTGGTAACAATACATGTAACAGAAATATTTGTAGCCTTTCCCGGTCATTTTTTTCCATTAGTAAATTTTATACTAACATGAATAGCCAGAATGTACACATTACATCTTCCGCAGCCGAGAAATGCTTGTTAGAACATATTGTTTCCTTAGAAATAGACTTTCAAGCAGTGTTAACACTGCTAAAGAGAGATGAGTGACTTCTTTAGCTTGTCAATTTGACAGGAGCCTCCCAAAGGCAGCACCTTTTTTCTCCATCCACTTTCATAATTGGAATCAGTAACTGCGTGCGTTTGTCATGCTAGAACTCTTAGCAAAGCTTGCTGTCATTATTCTCTTCTGTCTCATATGTGCTGGTCTCCAGCAGGGATAGCAAGCTTCTCCCGTGTGGTGCTTGCAAAGTAACTAGATAGAAGTTGCACATTAAACAATGAAGACAGCTTGAAAATAGGGGATCTTAATTGACTGTGACATGAATGTCATGAAACAGATGGCAAGATGATTTAAGCCACTAAAGGTCTGAATAAGACTACAGACAGTATAAAATGTAAATGCAAAAACTGTACTCGTATGATTAAATGTGGCCTTGTTTTGGTTGGTTATCTTATTTGAAGCCACATGAACTTCTTTCTTTGAACAGTAATGACAGATGGTCACTGTTCAACACTTTTATCTTTTTTTTTGGTTTGTCTGTTATACTTTCTTGAGATTGTTTGCAAATAATTTTTTCATGCTTAAAAAGTATAAAAAAGTGAACTTTTTCTTTCATAGAATTCCTCAAACAATGAATTTGATGTGTTGACATATTGTTTTATCATTGTAAAGGATACAATGTTCAGGAATGCTTACAAGTACATACAATTAGGTAGATTCACAAAGAGTTAGGCCGGCTTATCTACAGATAAGCCAACCTAACTCTGAATCTAAGCCGGCCTATGTTTAAGTGTATTCTCAAACAGAGATACACTTAAACATACCTAAGATAGGCTGGCTTGCGCCATTCTATCTTAGGTTGCAATGTTTCTTTTGGCCGGCCTAGATTATGTAAATGAGGGGATACACCGATTCCCGACGATTTACGAGCGTACACCGGGCCAACACCGTCGAGTTACATCGTTTCCGTACGCGATAGTCCGCCTAAAGTTATTCCACCTATGAGGTGGAATAACAATGTTAAGTATGGCCGCCGTTCCCGCCGCAAGGTTCGAATTTTTTACGTCGTTTGATGCAAGTCGTCGCGAATCGGGATTTACGACGTTTACGTACGCGGCAAAATCAATAGGACCGTACGGCCTACTTAGCCGCAATGCGCCCTGGGAAATGTAGTCGCCCGGCGCATGCGCAGTGTAAAAAACGTCAAAAAAAGTGAGGTCAAGCCTCATTTCAATAATACACGCCCCCCTCCCAGTTATTTGAATTATGGCGCGCTTACGCCCGCTCGTTTTAGGCTACGCCGCTGAAAATTTGAAGGTAAGTGGTTTGAGAATCACTTCTAACCTAAATAATTTCCGGCGGTGTAGCCTAAAAAGAGTAGGCTAGGCCGTCCTAATTTTAGGCGCCCGTACGTGAATCTACCCAAATATCTCAGAGCCATATAGTCAGAATATATTAACCACTTCAGCCCCGGAAGTATTTGCCCCCTTAATGACCAGGCCATTTGATGTGATACGACACTGCGTTGCTTTCACTGACAATTGTGCGGTCGTGCGACATTGTACCCAAACAATATTGATGTCTTTTTTTTCACACAAATAGAGCTTTCATTTGGTGGTATTTGATACCCTCTACCCCAAGAACCGAGTGATAAAATACCACTGATCACTCAGTTCTCCCCCTCCACTCTAAACAGAAGAGAGCCATGACTGTCAGTTTTGCCCCTTCAGCACCCACTGGAGTGCTGGGCTGTGCAGGAGGGGAGGAGAGGCTGCACCAGCTGCCGGTCCAGGCATCTGGGTTGATCCCGACTGTAAAGCAGCAGTTATGTAAATCCGACAGCTGAACTACAGGAGAAGTTTAGCTAAAAAATCTTCAAAGACTCTTTAGCTGAAAGGTTTACAACCTTCCAACAGGGCAAGAACCAGTGATGAAATCATAGAGGATGAGTTGAGGAAGGGTAACAGCACAATCCCACCTCGTCCAATCAGAAAGCTCTTTGCATTTATTGAGAAACTGCAAAGTGTTCTCTAAATTATGCCCTTGCTGAGCGTGCGGCCTGTTGTGTTCAATAAGCAGCAGGACAGCTGCTTCACATGAGACCCAGAAGTCAGCAGCAATCCCTGTACTAGTGGTGCTTACTACAGTGATTTCCAGCTGCCACGGGGATCCCACAGGTATGGTACATGCATAGCGTCATTGGTCCATCTTGTTATTGGCTATAAATGGATATTAGCTATGAAGACAAGTGAGTATCTCTATTTAAACAAGGATAGGTTGTTTTAAATGGACTTTATGGGACAACCCAAACAATATTTTAAATTTAGACCAATTCTCACAAAAACATTATAATCAAGTAATTTTATTGCATCATTAAAATATCAAACCTACCTGTGTATTAACTATGCAATTTTGGTCCATCTTGTTATTGGCTATGAATGGATATTAGCTATGAAGAACAGCGAGTATCTCCTTTTAAACAAGGATAGGTTGTTTTAAAGGGACTTTATGGGACAACCCAAACAAAATTTTAGACCAATTCTCACAAAAAAATAATAATCAAGTAATGTTATTGCCTCATTAAAATATCAAACCTACCTGTGTATTAACTGTGCAATATTAACTGTGCAATTGCATATATCAAATGACTTTAGATAAAGGCATATGTCTAGCCTGCTTCAAAAGGCATGCTCTATAGTCGAAAGTAAGCATGTGTTGTTTATATGATACATAATCACAATCATAAAGTCCATCAGTGTTGATATGTGATAAAAGAGCATTGTCACAGATGAGCTTGGGATGTGTTACATTCCCTAGCAAGTCTGTTTGAGTTGTCCAATAAATTCCCTTTAAATTTTTTTTTACTGTTTTTGATTACGTAACACATCGTATATTTGCAAATCTGGACAAATTGAATTTAATCCTACTACAGCACAGGCCATATGGTATCTTACCTGTGTAGCCCTGTATTGAGGCACACTCAGGCTACAAGGGTTTGTACACACGACCATTTTCCTCTGCAAAAACCATCACGTCAGAAAAACGCACGGTGCCATGTGGGGTCCCCCAAGGATCCCCCCTATCACCGGTGCTGTTTAATATCTATCTTCGTCCTCTCTTTGATATTATCAGTAGCCAAGAACTACTCTATCACTCTTATGCAGACGACACGCAGTTGTATTTTCGCATCTGCCACAAAAAGGATCATCATCTCAGATTAGAGAAATGTCTCTCTTCAATAGAAAACTGGATGACTAAGAGTTATCTCAAACTCAATAGCGCTAAAACAGAACTCTTTATGTTCGATGCCAGTCGGAAGAGACAATCGGCAACAAACTGGACACCATCGCCCACTCTGGGACAAATTATCGCCCCTAGCTCCAAAGTCAAAAGTCTAGGAGTCACGTTTGACACCTTCATGACAATGGACGCACAAATAGGGTCAGTAGTCAGCGGGGCGCACCATCTGCTGCGCCTACTACGCAGACTTATTCCATTTATCCCCAAAGAAGACGTAGCAGTCGTGGTGGGAACAATCGTGAATTCCAGACTGGACTATGCAAATGCCCTTTACCTCGGGCTCCCCAAGTACCAAATCGCTCGTCTTCAAGTCGTACAGAATACGGCCGCTAGACTGGTGACTGGGAAAAAATCTTGGGAATCAATCTCACCTTCACTGAGATCCCTTCACTGGTTGCCAGTGAAAGACAGAATTGCATTCAAAGCACTCTGCCTGACACATAAGTGCATCCATGGGAAGGCTCCTAGATATCTATGCGACAAGATCAAACCGCACAATTGCAACCGCATTCTGCGATCCACCGACCAAAATCTGGTCAAGGTTCCTAAAACCAAATACAAGTCCAAAGGAGAAAGAAGGTTTGCTTTCCAGGGCCCCAGGCTTTGGAATGCTTTACCAACCAGCATTCGGTTGGAGCAAAACCACCTGTCTTTCAGAAGGCAGATCAAAACCCTGCTTTTCTGAAGGCATGAGACACAAACAACCAGCGCCCAGAGGCGATTCAGTTCGCATGTGCTGCGCTATATAAATTTTTCATTCATTCATTCATCAAGAAACCTACTGGCAGAGCTTTTTTGCAGAGAAAAACGGTCGTGTGTATGTTTTTCGTCGAGAAAACTGTTGTGGATCTCGATGAGAAAAAAAAAAGAACATGCTCTCTTTTTTCTCGTCGGGAATCTCAATTTTCTGGTCGTGGTTCTCGTCGGGCTGGTTTACGACGAGAAACACGTTTATGTGTATGCTTAGAAACCCGCGCATGCTCCGAATAAAGTATGAGACAGGAGCCCACCTTCGGTAAAAGTAGCGTTTGTAATGGAGATAGCACATTGGTCATGCTGTAACAGACTGAAAAACGTGAATCGTCTCTCACCAAACTTTTACTTAACACGCGGTAACATGAGATTAGCAAAAGCAGCCCCAAGGGTGGCGCCAGTGGAATGGAACTTCCCCTTTTGTAGTGTCGTCATACGTGTTATACGTCACCGCGTTTCAGAACGACGAGATTTTGTCTCGACAGTGTGTATGCAAGGAAAGCTTGACAAAAATCTTGTCAAGCTTGACAAGAACCTCGTCGAGGAAAACAAAGTTTCTTTTACGACGAGATTCTCGGTCATGTGTACGAGGCCTTATACTTGAATGGACTCTTAAACACATTCTGCTGGCATTTAAAGACTTTCCATGACCATCATTGATTAACGATGACTGTTGGAAATAGCGCTAGTAACACAAAGCTCCCTTTGCAGGTTGGGGTATATCAGTACTTCTCAGCCTGAAGTATGTGCACTTTTTAACAAATAATAAATCATTATTAAAAATAAAACATAAAATAGCGTTGTGTTAAAAAAGAAGAAATGTTCAGAGAACATATACACACTTAAGGAATGCAAGTAATAAATAAAGTCTCACACACATCATATGTTACAGACTTTCATAAAGTAGAGAAACAGAGGTCAGTGGGGGATAGACATGTTCTTCGAAGGTATCATTGACAGCCAGTAAGTGTATTATTTCCATCAGTAAAAGCAATGTAACGCTACAAAATAAATTTCCCATTTGGCTGCAAAAAATACCATTTCAGTTTTCACACCTGCACACCCACTATGGACCAGAGCATTTTTTACATTTCTCCTAAAGGCCTATTTGACATAACAAAACAATATATGTATTACTTTGTTATCTTTTTGTTTACAAACGATTTTTATTATTGCAGAAGGTCATAGTTTAGTACAAATGTATAACAGAAACATAGGTACATCCAATATATAGCAAGTATGTACTTAATAAAAGGTGAATGGTATATATACAAAAAGAAAATAGCAATACAACATACAAACAATAATGGTGATATCTAAGAATTCATTTTTCCTATAAGGTTATATAAGTTACATCACAGTTTTGTTCTAAAATGATATTTATGTTTAGGCTACATTAGGTGATATTTAGGGATGTGGTATATCCCAAGAGGACCATTTTTTTGGACAATGTGCATGGTGTCAAAGAGTGAATGGTGTATACGCTCTGAGAGTTTTATTTGTTCCATTCTACTTAATACTAGGGACCAAAGAACTGTTGATGAGTGCCAGTTAAACGCTATCATCCAGTGGATTGAGTTAAACAGTGTGTTTATTAATCTAATATGCTGGGTGGATACATTAGGTATAGGTGCAAACAATAAACACATTTAATGGCGCGTACAAACGATCAGGCTTTTGCCCGGCCAAAAGCACATCGGAATTCCGACGGAATTCCATCAGAGTAAAATAGAACATGTTCTATATTTAAACTCTGATGGAATTCATCAGAATTTCTGAAGGAAATTCTCTGATGGGGCATACACATGGTTGGAATTTCCGATGGGAAAAGTCCGTCTGACTTTTTCCATCGGAAATTACGATCGTGTGTATGGGACTTTAGGGGTAAGGGAATTTTTTTTGACTATATTATGTTCAATCTACGCTGCTGCTTATGCTTATAGGTTTCAATATTTTGCAGTTCCAGAAGGTATGTAAGATGGTGCCTTGATCTGGGCATCCCCTAAAACAAGTGGGGGATACCGATGGATAAAATTAGTTCAATTTAAAGGGAGTTAGATACCATCTGGTGTGTTTTTTGATGGCTGTTTCTCTAGCCAAAATTGAGCGAGTACATTTCAGTAGGTTTCGGATCATAGTGGCTCCATTCTTGTATTGTAAAAGACTGATCCAAGTCAATTTCCCATTGCAGCATTGGTTTTGATTTTTCTGAGAGAGAAAATTTATTTAAACAGTGGTAAATACGAGAGATCAAGCCCCCTTTTTTTTTTTTTTTATTACCTTGTAAAATATAATTGTGTAATTTAAATAAATGAGGGGACAGAATATGGGGAAACAATTATAATAAAGGGTAGAATATACATCTGGTCCAGGTGCTGCGGAAGTTTTTAGGGACTTAATAATCTCAGTTATTTCAATAGCGGTACATGGTGCATTCAGTTTTTCAATTTGTTAAGCAAACAGAGTGGGAAACAAAACATCTCAAAGCCAATCATGAGAAGAATGCTTTGGTGAAGAATGAGGAGCAGATAGCAAATTATTGTAGAAATCTGTGAAAATCTCCATAACTTCTTTAGGGTGAGAGACTAAATTTAATTCCAGACTTCATTTAAACAGCGGTAAATACGAGAGATCAAGCCCCTATCTCTTGCTGATGAGATGCAGATTTGTTCAAATTGGGACTAAGGGGGATATAATGTTAGAGAGAATTATTTTTGGTAGAATTTTTCAATTTTAGTGTAATGGGGTGATTCTGAAAGTGGGAGATTATATAGTTCACATAAATATGAAAAAGGGTGAAATTTGTTATTTAGGGATAGGGATTTATTTAAAAGTAGTGAGGTTGCATAATTTCCATATACAGAAAGTACTGCTATTTCTAAAGGCCGGGGGGAAGTGGGGGTCACCGATAAAGGATGCTAGGGGGGAGGTGGTAAAAATCAGGTCAAATTTATCTTTATAACGGTGCCACAATTGATATGAGTGAGCCACTACCTTATTTAAGGGGAAAGATCTCTCTAGGTTGAATCAACTTTGACCACAATATACCTTGAAGATGGAATGGTATAATTGATTGTTCTTCAAAATGTAATCAAGAAACTTGATTTGAAGGAGCAAATTATTGAGCTAACTGTAAATCTAGCTGCTAATCTCAGTTATTTCAATAGCGGTACATGGTGCGTCCAATTTTTTTATTTGTTGGGCAGAAAGAGTGGGAAGCAAAACATCTCCAAGCAAATCCTGAGGAGAATGCTTTGGTGAAGAGGAATAATAGGAATGTTGCTTTGGACCATCTCAAGGTCTGTTCTTTGTCAGGGTTCTTCTTTTATCTTGGATTTGATTATATTCATCTGGAGATGGGGATTGGAAATGCTGGTAATATAATTTATCGAATTCTATAGTTAGGGTATAGTTAGGGTATTAATATCAATTAATTTTGATTTATTTTTGGCTGAGGCGGTATTAATTAGGTGACCTCTCATAACCGCCTTGTGTGCTGTCCATAAAGTGGTAGAAGGTATGTCTGGAGTTATATTATGAGTAAAGTAATATGCTAATTGTGTTGAAAAATGTTGGGTAATAGTGGGGTCTGTTAATAGAGAGTCATTAATATGCCATTTATATGTGGTAGGGGCCATGCCTATGTTAGAGGTAGTGAAAAAAACAATGAGACCATTAGATGATTTAGCTAACAAGATTAGGGTTCCAAAAATATAGTCTAATTTTGCATAGCTTTCATGTGGATGAGAATAAAAAGTATAAGCCCTTATACCAACATTATGAGCTCTCCAGGTATCTATTAATTGAAGGTTATGTAGGTAGCGGGTAATGCCTTTGATGAAGGGACAAGTCTACTTATATCAAGTACAGAATTTGCTGCCAAATTAAAGTCTCCCCCTACTATTAAGTGGGGGGAATGATATCTATCAAGAATATCAAAAAAAGGTTTTAAAAAATGTAGATTGTGCCTCAATGGAGGCATAAATTGAGGCAATAGTGATTTGACGACAATGCCTTTCAGGATCAGAAGTCTACTCTCTGGGTCCTTGTATAAGTTTAGTATTTCGTATTTAGTATTAGTATTTAGTATTTCCATGACTAGTGATCTCTTTATAAAATACAGTCTGTACAATAATGCTGGCTGTAAGACCTGTCGAAATATTGCAGGTGAATATTGGTGACAAAGTGGGTTTCATGCAGTAAAATAATACCCGCTCCTAATCTTTTATAATTACGGAATGCTTTTTTACATTTACTGGGCAAATTGAAACCTTAAACATTATGCGATAATACTTTAAGTCCTATTGTAGTTATCATAGATATAGATTGGTCTGATATGATAGTATGTGATATTTACTACAGTAGGGAGTACAAAAACTAGAAATATATAACCAGAGTAAGTGCTTATATTGTTCTTAAACTTGTGAAAAATGGAGAATAGAGTATCTGTCAAGTAGAACATTAGAAATGATAACCCTATAGAAAATATCAACGCTGCATTGCAAAAGGTTAATCCTATATAACACCTTACGGAAAATAGATTTTTTTGTTAGACCTTTTAAAAAATTGTAAAAATAGTGTAACTTAGTAAAACTATGAGAAATATTATGAATAGCTTGGGGGTCAGGGTGAAGAACACTGTCTGACCAAGAACAATTTTGATGTGGACAATAATGTCCAATACTCACAAAAGGAGCCCCATCCATTGAAACAATGGATACAGTAATAGACATGTGCACACTGAAATATTTTGTTTCGGAATTTCGTTTTTGTCAGAAAAATAAATGTATTTAGGTACTCCTGAAAATTTGTTTTCATTTATTTTGTTTAGTTAAAAAATGTATTCGTCCGAAATTCCAAATTAATTAAGGTTGAATCTGTCACAACAGTACAACGCCGCAATCGTACATTTTTGGTCGAATGTTCCACCTACAAGCTATAGAAGAATTCTAATGTTGTATAACACTAGTAATAATTATATTTATAAATTATTATTACTAGTCAACCAACATTCGATAGCCTATGGGCTGAGCATTCGACCGGAAATGTACGATTGCGGCGTCGTACAGTTTAGCTGCTTGTCAAATCTTCTTAGAACTTTCGACAGACACCATACGATTTCAATGACAGATTCGACATTTGTATGTTTTTCACTGCTTCTTCGAATTTTCGTCATTCATGTCGAATGGTCTACCCCAACACTGTCTCTATAATGTTGAATCTTTTCTCTCTATGTCGAATCTTTCCTCTCTATGTAGAATAGTCTTGGACTAATAGAGTTAAGGTTAGGCACATTCGACCGCAGGTTCGATAGACACAGATTGCTATTGTCAGCGTCATGTCAAATCTTCTATCTATATCGAACTGTTGTAGCAACGAAAACGTAAATAAATAATTTTTTATGTCAGATCTTTCGGATTTCGGATTCTGCATGTTCATTTTCATTTGTTAAAATAATAACCAAAATTCCCGAAATTTGGACGAAAATGCATTCGGACAAAAACGAATGCACATGTCTAATAGATAATATGATTGGTCCCATAAGAATCTCCACAAACTCAACCATGATTTAAGATACCTTTGTAAGTAGGGGGACAAACTAACGGAAGCAGAGTAGATCAGCCTCAGCAAGGAGTCTATGAAACAAAAATGTGCATGCTGTATATCATATATTGAAAAATTGAAAAAAGAAAAATATATAAGTTTGTATAAAAGGTACTATGATATACCAACTAGAGTCATTTTAAATGAGTAGATCAGATGTTTACTTTGAGCTGTCAATTAAACTTGCAAACTTTCAAAACTTTAATAACTTTTCTTTGAACTTGATAGGAAAAGTTGAAGTCTTTGATCAATATTTCCTTTTAATTCATATCTTTTCCGTTTTGCTGTATTTTTAAAGAGAGAAAACTATGTTAGCCGATGGAATGAGACATCCTTATTATCAGGCATTCATATTTCTGAAGCATTGTCTCCATCTTATTTTATCCCGATGTGTGGCTGGGGTAGCCCAGATAGGTGAAGTATGGGGAGTAGAAGGAGGTCTTGCATCTGCAACTGGATCTAAATGTCCCAACTTCACCAGGATATCTTATATGAGCAGATTGTAATACAGATTACTTTGTTATATTAAGGACAAACAATGTTTTTCTTTGGTGATTTTAAGACAAATAAGGCTTTCTTTTGGTGATATTGTTGTGCAGAAATTATTTAATTTCTTATGAAATCCATAGACAAAAATATAACAAAACTAAAAAAAAAAGTAAGCAGGAAAATGATGAACGCTTATCCCTTTTATTTACAGATTTATGAAACAGGGTAGATACAAAAGTAGCAATGTTACTTTGTATCTCTCTAACCCGCCTCTGAACAGTGTTTATAAATACTGTGTCAGGCAGTCCATTTTTTGACTTCAGAAGCTTCTACCGCTGCTGTATTACACAGCAACTCCTGCCTATTATTTTGTTAGTCAGGAATAGTCAGCAAATGTGAGGAAGGAGGTGTGACAGAAGGGCGGAAGGACAGGGCATACTTTATACTTGTGAACTTGTGTATATTTCAACGTTTTTGCAACTGGTTAAGTAACAACATCTTGTAACTAAATGAATATGGTACTACAGCGCTACTAATACTAATTAATCAAAGAAAAAATAGAAATAAAAAACTAAATAATACCGCTGCAGACACAAAAAGGGTGTACAAAACCAATAATAGTGAGAAAATAGGTGTGTTGCGCTGATAATAACTTATTTCTGCGTACAAAATTATATAAGAAAGGAGACCCCCTAGTAAACTTAATACACAAGGGATCACAAGTGCAAAATAGACAATATTAAATCATCCAGTGAAGTGCCAGTGAAGTGCTAGGAATGAATCCCTATAAAGATCAGCATGCAATCTTCATGGGCAACTGCAGCAAGTCAGTACAACCTCTGTCGCATGGGAAAAAAGGGAGAGAGACACCACAGTCCAATATTCATGGGATAGTTCAAAGTATACAGACTTCACTCCCCTGTAACTTTTCACTTCAAGACAGTGCCGCTCATGTAAAAAAGAGAAAACACAGATATGGTGCAAATAACGTATAAATAGGAAGAAAAACCAATGCAATACAGCGATTGCACTCACGGAAGCCTCGATCACATTAGGCTCTGCTGTAAAGTATAACGAACGCCGCTCAGTGCTTAGACGATCTCCTCAGGTGGATGGTCGCGTCACTCGGCTCCTCCCCTTAGGGGAGGAGCCGAGTGACGCGACCATCCACCTGAGGAGATCGTCTAAGCACTGAGCGGCGTTCGTTATACTTTACAGCAGAGCCTAATGTGATCGAGGCTTCCGTGAGTGCAATCGCTGTATTGCATTGGTTTTTCTTCCTATTTATACGTTATTTGCACCATATCTGTGTTTTCTCTTTTTTACATGAGCGGCACTGTCTTGAAGTGAAAAGTTACAGGGGAGTGAAGTCTGTATACTTTGAACTATCCCATGAATATTGGACTGTGGTGTCTCTCTCCCTTTTTTCCCATGCGACAGAGGTTGTACTGACTTGCTGCAGTTGCCCATGAAGATTGCATGCTGATCTTTATAGGGATTCATTCCTAGCACTTCACTGGCACTTCACTGGATGATTTAATATTGTCTATTTTGCACTTGTGATCCCTTGTGTATTAAGTTTACTAGGGGGTCTCCTTTCTTATATAATTTTGTACGCAGAAATAAGTTATTATCAGCGCAACACACCTATTTTCTCAACATCTTGTAACTGCGTCGCAGTGTACTTCTGAGAAAAAAGTTGTGAACCCATAACCTTATATATTTCTGCCTTATACAGTAAAACCTTGGTTTGAGAGTAACTTGGTTTAAGAGCGTTTTGCAAGACAAGTAACATTTTTAAATACATTTTGACTTGATATACAAGCAATGTCTTGACATAAGAGAAATGTCATGTCACAACTGAGTATATAAAAGAAGAGAGGTGCCTCTAAGTGTAGCAATATGGTTACATTTAATGAAGGTACAACATTTAGTAACTTGCATGGTTGATGATTAAAAGAGGCACATCTTAGTATAAAAGCATCCAGGGTAAAGCTGTCCATATAGACAGACCTCCTCACTGCCATCGACATCATCCCTGCCATGCTGCGCCCCACAAGCGTTTCAAGCCTCACTTTCAGATTGCTCTACTGCAGGGTAGTCCTCCCGGTCATGATTGCAGACTGACAGCGGTGAGAGCTGGCGGTACGGAGGACGGTTTGTGGACAGCTTTACCCCGGATGCCTGCATACTTAGATGAGCCTCTTTTATTCATCAACCGTGTGAGTTGCCAAATGTTGTACCTTCATTAAATGCAACCATACTGCTACACTAAGAGGCACCTCTCTTCTCTTTTATACCCTGTAGCTCCTGCTCGATTTTGCTTTTAATCCCCTTGTGGAGGCTTCCATTTGGACATGGAGGCTTCCTTAGACATTTTATGGTTACTCAACCTATCACATTGCTATAATTTTTTTATATGGGCTATAAAGTAAAGGACTTAAGAATAAATGGTTGTGGAACGAATCATCTGAGTTTCCATGATTTCTTATGGGAAAATTTGCTTTGATATAAGAATGCTTTGGATTACAAGCATGTTTCTGGAACACATTACGCTTGCAATCCAAGGTTTTACTGTATCACCAAAAAAGTAAATGGTTGCTAAACAGATAGCAGTGTCATATAGTAAAGACCTGTATAAGAGTTAAAAAGTATTTTGGGAAGCTCCTTTCTACAAAGATTTCAGTTCATGTACATTTTTGTGAAGCTGTGATTTTATGAATTTGCAAATATTAATGGTTAGGTTAAGGGGTGAAAAGGCGAGGTTAAGTGTTCATTTTTAGGGTTGGGTTAAGAGGTAAGTGTTGGCTCAGATTTAGTATCAAGGATTAATTTAGGAAGTAGGTTAAATTTTAGGGTTTGGACAAGGGAATGGTAATGTTAAATTTAGGAGTCAATTGGAGCTCCTCTTTACTTTTTCTTGGTTTTCTGTCCTGCAAATCTCATGCATACTACTACCTCACAGGTGATTCTCAGCACCAAAAACGAACACATCTGCTTTTTTGGGATGTCGTGCTTGAATAGCCTTATTCAGACCATGTTACAATGCTTCAATGAAATAGGGTCAGTGCTCTTATATGGCCATAACAAAATATTGATTTTTCTTTTTCCTCTCTAAGCTACTTTTTTGTAGAACAAAGCCAAATGCCTTAACATTCTGCCACAAAAGTTTTCATAAAAATTATTTTTTTCCAGGATTACAAAACTATTAGGGCCCTGAGACAATAAACCCAGCTCCACATTATCATTATTCCTTTATTGGGCTTTAAAGTTGGAATTCATTTTTAGTATTCAGTGTTTCGTTTCCTAAAAAAAGTTAAAATGTTGTTTTATCTACTTTCAGATTGCTTCACAATTGGAGCTATGGAAGATCCAGGATTCATTACCAGAACTGAGATAGGTAAAAAATATTATTTTTAAAGCTGTTGTTTTCATGTTAAACTCAGCAAAGCACCTACTTTCCTATATTTTTCTTAGGACTGACTTGTAGATAGAAATGTTAAAATGTGCCTGCACATCTTTTGTTGTCACCCTAGATTTTATCAACTATTTTATTTATTTTTAACCCTGGCATCTTGATGCGTCCCCTTTTAGGAGCAAGGGCTATGTGATTTTGATGAGGATCTCAGTTTAGACAATGACAGGGTTAGTATAGATTTCAAGGGGTTATGTTAGTGATAAGGTCAGAGGTTAACACCAATGTTTAAGGTTGGGATGGGTAGTAAGAATGTAACATGTCTGAGGTAAATGTAAGATTATATGCCAAGGCCTGCGTTTTTAGGATTGAGGGTTGTGGTTAATGGTTTTCAGGATACAGTTAAGAGGACGGTTAACTGTGAGAGATAGATTAAGGACATCTTATATTTTTTTCTATTATCATGTCAGTATAAGGACTTGTATGTACAGGCATGTTGTTGCATCTTGATGGATTTTCTTTCTGTCAATAAGCAGCTCAAAGCAATTTAAATCTACTTAATCTTAACATATCTTATCTTAATAACACAAAAGCAAATCAAACGTAACACAACACAGAATATAGCTGTCTGAGTTGCTTTTGAACTTGAAGGCTGTTTGGAAGAGTTATAATAATCAATCTGCATTGCAATTTTGGCTTAAGTGAACACACAAAATTCTGAAATTTGCACTCACTGTCATCACCCGCTCCTACTTCAATCATTGCTCCAGTGTAAAAAAAAATCATCTATAGAAGCCCCATGTAATATATCTGTCCTAAGTTTTGCTAAAACTTGCAATTGGGCAAAAAATATATCACCTACAGTATGCAATGTTCTCATGTTACCTCCTATTGTTTTACTCAAATTTTAGCTAGAGAAAATCAGCCAGATTCAGAAAGACTTACGCTGGCGTATCTACAGATACGCAGCGTAAGTGTACAGATGCGCCGTCGTATCTATGCGCCTTATTCTCCATACTAGATACGCCTGAATTCTGGCTTAATACGACCAACGTAAGTCTCCTACGCCGTCGTATCTTGGGTGCATATTTACGCTGGCTGCTAGGGGCGCTTCCATTGATTTACGCATCAAACATGTAAATGACCTAGATATGCCGATTCACAAACGTACTTGCGCCCGTCGCAGTAAGCTACGCCGTTTACGTAAGACTGGCGTAAAGATAAACCACCAAATAGCTGAGTCTAAGTCGTGTAGAGTATGGAAGTCGGAACTGCCGTCGGATTTTACGTTGTTTGTGTAAGTCATACGTGAATGGGCCTGGGCGTAGGTTACGTTCACGTCGTAGGCATTGAGCCATCGTATCTTAGGGAGTATATGCGACGTGATTCTGAGCATGCGCCGTTCGTTCGGCCATTCATTTACATGGGGTCACGGTTAATTTTAATACAACACGCCCATTACCTTCCTAATTTGAATTAGGCGGGCTTACGCCAGCCCATTTATGCTACGCCAACGTAACTTACGGAGCAAGTGCTTTGAGAATACTGTACTTGCCTCTCTATGTTACGTCGGCGTAGCGCAAATGAGATGCGCTACGCCGATCTAAGATACGCCGCTCTACCTGAATCCGGCTAAATGTGTAGAACATTGAAAAATCAATAAGAAGCCTTAGCCAGTGACCCCACTCCCAAGCATATATTTTAGTGACTTTCTGCTTGGTTGTGTGTTTGTGTGGGTTTTCGTTCACCAGTAAAATGTATTTGGCATCTATTTCATGCATCAAAAGGAGTGGGAACATTTTTTGCTTTGTTTATCTTTATAAATAAGCCTATTAAATCTAAGGCAACCCATTGTCTACTTAACTTTCACATTGCAGACACTCTATCAGGATCTAATGCCCTGTTGGTCCCAGTGCACAATGTCAGGAAAATACTGTTTGCAATATCATAGTCTATTGTATTTATTTTTTGGGTGAAGCTTGCAAAACTGCATTCATTTTAGATAATTACTGTGTCAGAGTGTTTATAATCCCCTGTTTACACAATAGAAGAAAAATGGGTTGCCAGAAGTCACACAGATCATGTTGACCTACATTGCTCTGAAGAGAAATTTCTAAAAATGTTTTGAAAAGATACAACTTAACGTGGCAGAGTGTGCTTAAGCTGTTCATGTATATAGCACCTTTAACAAAAAATAATGTAGTGCTAATGTTTGAGTTCTACCTCTCATTTCACACCCAGCTCGCAATGAATGAGTAAAATGACTAATGATTGTAAAGGTCAAACTTGTGAAGAACTTGTTGGCGCCAATTATTTACTTAATAATTTAATTCTGAATGCAGCTGAATTTACATGTTAGGTCAGGGATCCTCAAACTACGGCCCTCCAGCTGTTGTAGAACTACACATCCCATGAGGCATTGTAACACACTGACATTTACAGACATGACTAGGCATGATGGGAATTGTAGTTCCTGAACAACTGGAGGGCCCTAGTTTGAAGACCCATGTGTTAGGTATATAACTAAAAAAAACATATATTAAATGCTTTTGTGTGTGTGTGTGTGTGTGTGTGTGTGTATATAGAGTATATATATATATATATATATATATATATATATATATATATATATATATATATATATATATATATATATATATATATATATATATATATATATATATACAGTGGGTAATATTGGACACATCACCATTTTTCTAGTTAAATATATTTCTAAAGGTGCTATTGACATGACATTTTCACCACATGTTGGTAACAACTAGGGATGGGCTTCGAGTTCGAGTCAAACTCATGTTCGACTCGAACCGCGGGACACCCTGTTATAGTCTATGGGAGAAATCTAAATGCTAATTTTAAAGGCTAATATGCACGTTATTGTCCTAAAAAGTGTTTGGGGACCTGGGTCCTGCCCCAGAGGACATGTATCAATGCAAAAAAAAGTTTTAAAAACTGTAGTTTTTTCGGGAGCAGTGAATTTATTAATGCTTTAAACAATAAAAGTGAAATATTCCTTTAAATTTCGTACCTAGGGGGGTGTCTAGTATGCCTGTGAAATAGTGCATGTTTCCCGTGCTTAGAACTGTCTCTGCACAAAGTGTCATTTCTGAAGGAAAAAAGTAATCTAAAAATCACTCGCGGCTATAATGAATTGTCGGCTCCCGGCAATTCAGAGAAAATTAATTCATAAAAAAAAAAAGTGTGGGGGGTCCTTCCAAGTTCAATTACCAGGCCCTTCAGGTCTGGTATGGATATTAAGGGGGAACCCTGCTGTCAATTAAAAAAAAAAATACGTGGGGTTCCCCCCAAATATCCATTCCAGACCCTTCAGGTTTGGTGTGGATTTTAAGGTGAACTCCACCCCAAATTTAAAAAAAATGGTGTGGAGTTCCCCAAAAATCCACACCAGACCCCTTATCCGAGCACGTAACCTGGTCAGCCGCAGAAAAGAGGGGGGACGAGAGAGCGCCCCCCCTCCTGAACCGTACCAGGCCACATGCCCTCAACATGGGGAGGATGTCCCCATGTTGATGGGGATAAGGGCCTCATCCCCACAACCCTGGTCGGTGGTTGTGGGGGTCTGTGGGCAGGGGGCTTATCAGAATCTGAAAGGCCCCTTTAACAAAGGGGACCCCCAGATTCGGGCCCCCATGAGAATTGGTAATGTAGTAAAAGTCCTTTATTAAATGGTGGTAATCCACTCTCGATCCACGCTCCAACGTTGACGGTATCCAGCGACGGGTAATCTCCTCTCCGCCGGAGTCCAGCGATGAGAAGATCCATCCAGGGCCGGGATCCAGAGCGCACACATCGCCGGCCGCCTGTCTCCACCGGAGACAGCCCGGCGAATGACGCAGCTTAAGCCAGTGACCGCTCTTATATAGGGAGCCGGTAGCCGTCAATTAATTATAGCCACGAGTGATTTTTAAATGACTTTTTTCCATCAGAAATTACACTTTGTGCAGGGACAGTTCTAAGCACGGGAAACGTGCGCTATTTCACAGGCATACTAGACACTCCCTAGGTACGAAATTTAAAGGAATATTTCACTTTTATTGTTTCACTTTATGCATTATTAAAATCACTGCTCCCGAAAAAATGATGTTTTTAAAACTTTTTTTTGCATTAATACATGTCCCCTGGGGCAGGACCCAGGTCCCCAAACACTTTTTAGGACAATAACTTGCATAAAAGCCTTTAAAATTAGCACTTTAGATTTCAAACGTTCGAGTCTCATAGACTTTAACGGGGTTCTAAAGTTCACACAAACTTTTGGTCTGTTCGCAGGTTCTGGTGCGAACCGAACGGGGGTGTTTTCGGCTCATCCCTAGTAACAACTCATGCAATCCATACATACAAATAAACCAAAACAAATACGTTCAGAAATTAAGTTATGTGTAATAAAATGAAATGACAAAGGGAAAAATAGAATGATGTGAATAAAGTTTTTTTTGTTACATTTTAGATTTTACCGTAAGGCATAAGTTATTTCTCTACTCCTTATTGCCGTTGAAAGTCCCATATATGGGGGTTCTCTTTTCTTAGTCATTTCAGGGATGTTGCCAATTACCAGCTATATTTTTCATATGTTTTATACAGTGATTACATCCCTCTTTTCCCAATTGTCTGGAATGCTTTTCTAATGGCAAACAGCTCAACATGTTATGCTATACCAGCGAGCTGTTAATTAATAAGAAAGATAAAAAATTCTAGCCAATAAGAAAAGGGTGACAGTGATACTCTATAGAGATTCATAGTTAAAAAGCTGTAACATAGGAGGAATAATACAAGCTTACAAATGTGTCTATATACAAGTACTGTTAGATGGGATAGTAAAAAGAATATCAAGGGTCACGTGCAAAAAACACAGGTAATGAGTAAATGTAGTAAACCATAGCAACTAGAATTCACTTTTCACTGAGCTGTCAGTAGAATAAAATATTACTGCTTTTCCTTATTCAGTAGGCCCATTACTATTCTCCCTTTAGGGTTTACAAATGCTACAAAGAAAGTTGTGTCAAAATAGAAAGATGCTCCACCCTACAGATCTTTCTCTTTAGTACTGTCTTACCTCTAGTGCCATTTGTCATAGTGAGAAGACATTTCAATGCTGGAGTGCTCTTCGCCATAATTACAAATTACCATGGGAATCCCAGCATAGGAATGTTCCAGATTCACTTATCACTCCAAGTACAGGATGGGAGTGTTGACCTTGTTAGAAGTACATCTTAAGTCTTTACGTATGGCTGCTATGAGAAGAACCCTTTCCTACTGCCAATATCAGCCAGTCAGAATCCTTGTTTAAACCTTGTTTAAAGTTTGATTGGCCGCTGTGGATAACATTTTTTTAAAGGCCTTTTCAAAATAGGCTTCAAGTTTCCTGAGTCTCTTTTAAAGTTTAAAATAATATGTGATACAGTAATTTCCTTATTAAATTGTAATATTTTGTTTCAGTTCAGATTAATAATGGAGGAATAAAAATTCACTGGTGAAACAGAGAAGGTGATTGGTGAAAGGCTGTATGGACATGGCCAGCTTTATTGATGGTAAGGAAGAAGCCTTGGGGGACTTTATTGAAACTAAATAGCACAGCTGCATAGAAAACCATCAGTGTGAGTGCATCCCTTAAATAAATTGTCAGATTGAAGGTATTATGTGCTAGATTGATAACTGTAAGTAAATAACGTTACCGGTAATGCTATTACAACACTAGCATTTGCAAATGTCATGACTCTGTAAATGTGCATTAGATGAGGTCATATTGTTAGTTATGAAGAGATGGTAATATTGCTGCTTTTACAGAATTTGCTGCCTTGTCGGTTAAGGTGACATGTTTTGTAATACTCTGTAATGACTACCGGTAGTTGTATTTTAATACATAGAAACAGATACCATAAAATACATAGGTACCTCTATAATTATGTCAGCTCAGTGACATAGGACCCAGTGTCAAAGATTAGAGAAAAAGATAGAGAGTGGAGGGAAATGTGTGGACTGTCACTGCTGTCTACTTTTAAAAAAAATAAAAATAAGATTATGCTGGCCCTCTGGCTTTAGTAATTTCAAAAACACTGAATCTGAACAAAGTCAGTGACCCAGAAAGTACTGGCATCAGCAACATTGACATGACAGCCAGGCAAACAACATTTTTTAAAGCGGATGTTCACCCTAAAACAATTATATACCATTACATCCAGCATACTTCCGACATCTACAGTATGCTGGGGTTTTTTTGCCATACATACCGTTTTATTGTTATTTTCCCCCCCGGCTTCCGGGTTCTGGCTCCCGCGGGAATGGGCGTTCCGATGATTGACGTCTGGTGAAAAACTTCCCCTGGCGCATAAGAAGCGTCACCAGTTTTCCGTAACTAGCCGACCCGCGAGTCGGCTCTATATGGCGCCTGCGCAGTCAGCTCTACACGGCGGGCGCAGGCTTATGCACCAGGGGAAGTTTTTCACCAGACGTCAATCATCTAACCTCTGAATAGGAACGCCCACTCCCGCAGGAGCCAGAACCCGGAAGCCGGGGGGAAAATAACAATAAAACGGTATGTACGGCAAAAAAAAAACAGCATACTGTAGATGTCGGAAGTATGCTGGATGTAATGGTATATAGATTTTTTTTAGGGTGAACCTTCGCTTTAAGTAGAAAGTCAGAAATGACAGCTCATATATTGCTCTCTTCACTCATTTCTTTTAACGTTGGCCTTCATTGATTTTTGTTATCCCACTTGCTTAGAAGAAGGGTAGTTGTAGGGGAAATTTGGGTGGAGGGTGATGCAGATGTTGTGCTGATTGGAGGATGCATTGGGGGGCCTGGACCATAATCAGCATCAATGGGAATCTCCTATTTCCATTCTTGAGGGTAACTTTTGGAAAAGTCAAAGAAATACAGTGTGACTTTTTATCATTTTATACTACATATGATGCTGTGTAAGAATTCACCCTAATATACACATCTTTTATCTTTTTTTATTATGAGATCATTTATCTCTATTATTATATTATCCGTGACAAACCATGTTATCACTATCATCACTCGAAACTTCATAATAACAGTGCTGTTGTAATCAGGAATGTATTTGTGCTAAGGGACTGGAAGGCCAGTGCCAAGGGCAGCAAGATTAGAGCAGGCAGTTAAACCTGTCAAAATATATTCATATCTTGTCACCTCTGGATATTACTGTTAAAGCCCAACTCCAGGATGGAAAAAAAAAAAACTTGCAAGTAGGCCTGCACTGCAAGGATTAAATGCTTGCCAACTCTAGGACAGTGTTTCTCAACCTTTTTTCAATCAAGGCACCCTTTAAAATTATGGTGAGAATGAACTACAGTGCTACTAACAAATAATCTCAAAGGAAAACCACACAAAAATAACCAAATAATACAGCTGCAATCATAACAGTGAACTAAACCTAATAATAAATGAAATAATGGTGATGCGCTCATATCAACTCATGTGCAGTGTGAATCGTACATATATATTCAAGCAATTAAGCCTGGTGCAAAATAAAAAAACACTCTTATTGTAAATGTGAGTAGATCATGAAAAAGTCCTGATAATGAATCGGTCAGTCTGCAATGCTTCTTCCCTAATTGCCAACTCTCACTTCAATGTGATCAGGTTACAACAACCTCCAGCAGCGATCAGGTGTTTCCAGTTGTATTCAGTCACATGCAAAAGAGGAGGAAAGAAAACATAGCGCAATATTGTAATATGTGGATGTGGATAAAGGCTGCACTTATTGCACTCACGTATCCTCGCATATGCTATAGACAGGGTATGTTGCCACTCAGTTAAGTGGACTCCTCACTTGGGATAGACATCCGATGGTCCGTCAATGTAGGCTCCACCCCCACGCATATCGTCACTCGTCACGTGACTTAATCATGGGTTTCTACCTCACATGATCTACTCACATTTATATTAAGAGTGTTTTTTTATTTTGCACCAGGCTTAATTGCTTGAATATATATGTATGATTCACACTGCACATGAGTTGATATGAGCGCATCACCATAATTTCATTTCTTTAAAATTATCAAATTATATGTAAATTTATTGAAAGCTGTAGTAAAGTTAGTAATAGACAGCAGTTAAAATCTCCTCACATAAATGGAACGGCTAGTGTGACCTGATCACCATTAAAACAGTACCTTGTAAAGCAGTAGGATGGTAACAAGCTATACAAAGCAATACTGCAGTGGTGGATGTCTCATGGATCCGGAAAGATCTGCTACAACGGGAGAACAACACACAAGCCAGATGGAGGGTCAGATGCTTCAAACCCAGCTCCAGTGGAACCAAGGAACAGCAAGAACAACCTCTAACAAGAGTCGGCAGATGGATATGTACAAATGTGACATCATAAGCTTGGGGAACACAGATTCAGAAAGAGGATTGGAGTGCAGAGAGGTGAAGAGCAAGCCAAAAGGAGGAGAGACGGTGAGAGGCTGTTGTCATGACAATGCGTTTTGGCCCTTCTTTAAGTCATCAGGTTGACTTGAAGGAGGGCCACACCCCGAAATGCGTTGTCACGACAACAGCCTCTCACCTCCTCTCCTCCTTTTGGCCTGCGCTTCACCTCTGCAGTTTCACCTCTCTGCACTCCAAGCCACTTTCTTGATCCGTGTTCCCCGAGCGTATGAAGTCACGTTCATATGTTTCCATCTGCCGACTCTTGTTAGCGGTTGTTCTCACTGCTCCTTGGCTTCCTCTTCTCTATGGCCACCCTGTCGCCCGCCACCGGAAGCCTGGGTTTGAAGCATCTGACCCTCCATCTTGCTTGTGTGTAGTTCTTCCGTTATAGAGGAGCTTGCTGGATTCATGAGAAATCCTCCACCGCAGCATTGCTTCATATAGCTTGTTACCATCCTACTGCTTTACAAGGTACTGTTTTAACCCTTTTCACTGCCCAGTCCGTACGCCATACGGACCTATAAGCTTATGGTCACTTCAATGACCATAAGCTCATATCAGAATTGTTCAGGAGACTCTGACTGAGGTTCAGCAAGAGAATGACTTTTAGGAGTCTAAAAGCAAGTTCCAAGAAATGTAAACCCATCTTTGCTATGCTCTCTCTTGAATTGTGGTCTGTAGAAATGAAAGGTAATCCTGCGTATAAACAGATATCTACATGAAAAGGTGGAGCTTTTACAAAAGATGCCTAAGGTAGCATAATGACTAAATAAAGCCCTGGATTTACTATATAATGTGTGTAATATGTATGTAATACGCTATGTACTACCAATAATAATCTTAATTATTCATGTCATGTGCCATTTTACAAAACCATTAAAGGAAGAGAGAAAGTAGATATTGCAAATAATCTTAAAATATTATTTTCTTTTTTTTGTTTTATTTTGTTTTTTTCACAGCTGTTGTGCTCAAATTTATTTTGTAGCTTATAGGAATATATTTTTGTTGAATAATTATAAATACTTTCACTTATAAATATGCCATTAAAATGCTGCACACATTTTTTGCCTTATCTAATGTTTTTCATAATTAGGACAACATTTGGCTAATTCAGTAAAATGTTACACTTGGAAATACCCTTTGTTATTCATATAACATATATGTTATAGATTGTGGAACAGTTTACCTTTGATTTAAAGAGACACAAGTACTAGAAGAAGTTAAAAATACTGTTTTTCTACCTAAATCTTAGATTTTTATATTAGTTTTAGTGAAAATCCCTGCTTAAAACTGAATTCATTCAATGGATCTTAATTAGCTCTCCACCCACACTTTCACTAGGCTTGTTTCTCCAGCAGAGAATCACTCTCAAGGTTACTGTAAAGCAATTACAGTAAGACCTTACCTACAAGTTCGTTGAGGTGTTAATTGATTCAGAATGAGAATGTAGATAATTAACCAAAGGACAAACCGTGATAGAAAAGGGACATTTGTATAACTTTACAGACAAGGCCTTGGATACTCACAAAAACCCAAACAGCTGGTAACCTGTAAGGGTAGGATGGCCAGAAGTGACCTCTTTAGGTGATATATTAAAGTTCAAAAACTGAACATATTCAAGTTTATTTTAAAATGTGAAATGTCATTATGTTTCTTTAACTCATTGAGTAGTACAAGCTGTGTGGTTTTGTGCTGTTGCATGAAAAAAAGAATACCAACCGCCTATGCTGCCAGTCAATGCATTTGATCTCCTACTAATGTATATTAGGAGTTTGCCTCAAATAAAACATTTTTTATAACAAAAATGTTATACTTACCTGCTCTGTGCAATGGTTTTGCACAGAGAAACCCCAATCCTCATCTTCTTGGGTTCCCCGCTGACGCCCTAGGGGAAGGTATAAAGGTAAAAACCGTTCAGCATTTAGAACCACTTTAAACATCTCCAATTATATCGAGACTATATATTGGCTGTTTTTTTGGACAAATACATGAAGCTACAGGCATAATAGTTTGCTTTTATTCTTTACCATTACAGTGGCCCATTCATCTCTGTGTGCTCCTGGGGTCCTTGAAGGTGTCCCTGCGTGTCTGGCCACTGTTCGTGGTGGTCATATCCCTAGTAATGTAGTTTTAATTTTCTAAATATTGAATAAGCAGACATATGGAGATACTGGTAACTGTATTGTATCTGTTTTCTTTCTCTACAGAACTTACATTCAACCCCTGATGAAGAAAAAATTAAGAAACACATATGGCCACACAAGAATTTAGAATTGTTGTGATATGGAGTGTTAGTAAAGCATATGGATATTACATAAATATGTATCAGCCAGCAATTTTGTAACAGAATGTTTTAAGGTGAACAATAAATTATATGGATTTTTAATGAAAAAATTTGTAATTGAGTTGGCATGCATAAGTTGTCTCATTTTCTTACTGTGACAGGTTGTATTAATTGTAAGAGATGTCATACTAATATTGTGTGACATTAAAAAAAATGTATTCTCCAGGGTCTTTGCTTTCAGAAAATGTATAATGTTTTGGGGATTTTAAATAATCCCCAGGCCTAACATGGGCAATTTAACATGTGTTTATATTTTTTATATTGAATTTTTTTTATATTTGAAGCCATTTTTTTTAAAACCACTTAAAGACCAGACCTATTCTGACACTTTTTGTTACATTTAAAAATCTGTATTTTTTGCTAGAAAATTGAAACCCCCAAACATTATATATTTTTTAGCAAAGGCCCTAGAGAATAAAATGGTGGTCTTTACAATATTTTATGCAACACAGCATTTTCACAACGGTTTTTCAAAAGCAATTCTAATGCAAAAAACACAATATGTAACCCAATTTTTTAGTAAAATATAAAATATGATGTTAGGCAGAGTAACTAGATACCTAAAGTGTCATGCCTCAAAAATTGCACACGCTTGTGGAATGGTGACAAACTACGATACTTAGAAATCTCCATAGGCAAAGCTTTAAAAAAAGTTACAGGTTATCAGTTAGGTCTAGAGCTAGAATTATTGCTCTTGCTAAAACATTTGCAGCGTTACCTTACCTCTACCTTTGAAAGTATGAGATAAAAAAAAAAAATATCAAATTCTTTCCAGAATAAAAACTACCTTTGTTTACATTTTCCTTAATCAAAAGTGAGCAAATGTTTGTCACTTCTGATCTCCTAGACCATAGAGATGATGAAGGATATTCCAGTCCTCGATCACCTCTATGGCAATGGGCCCCAACCGCTGGATCAGATCCCAGGCTACCCAATAAAATGGGTAAGCCCGGGAAACAGGAAAGCCACACCAGGGAGAGGTGAAAAGGAGGGGGGGGGCGATTCCTCCCGCTGCTTTTAAAAGTGGTCCAGTGGCTAATTAGCCACCCTTTGCTTTTAGCAGAAAGTCAATCACCGTCTGAAAATTTTAATACCAGGGTTATGGCTGACAGCTGCAATATATATATATATATATATATATATATATATATATATATATATATATATATATATTTAAAACAATACCTGATTGTGCAGCAAGTGGTTAAGTTGTTTAGATCGGATCGGAAATGTTAGAACCCTTGTTTTTGTCTTGATGGCCATTGTCACTGAGAACAGTGGAAACTGATGGAAAAGCTAAAATTGTACAGTTGTCATTGAAACAAGAAATTCTTCCAATGGGAACACATGTTCTGGTGACAGCTGTCTAAGAAGAGATTTCCTGTAGTGTCTGCTGGGCAGGAAGTGAAATCTCCCAATGGGACACATAGGGATCCGTTTAGCAATGTTTTCACTCACAATTCACACAACTTTGTATCAAAATTCACACATTTTCATGCATTTACAATCGATGTAAAAATGTGTGAAGATTGTAATGTTGAGTGAAAACATTGACAAATGGACTTCAAAGAGCAACAGCAATGCATGGAACAAAATTTAACCATGCCTACTATCCAAAAAAAATAATTATAATTTTTGATATATTTTAACATTTATTTTAACTTAGCAAGCAGTCCTTTCTAACCACTAGTCACTCGTGCAAGCAAAGATTATCAGAAAGGTGACTTGATTAACAGTGATACAGGGCAAATATCAATATTATACAATCAGAATGGTCCTGTATGTATGTAATGATTAACTTTTGGATGAAAGCTTCTGTTGACTATTTGTCACAACTCCATTGCTAATCCTCGTCAACGTTTAAGAACCTTAAAGAATTATATTGGTAATCATAAAGATCCTCTTTCCTTGCACCTCTGTTAATCCACAAACTACTAATCCCAAGTACTAAAGGATCCCAAACATCCCCTTTCCGCAACAGTGGTTTAAACAAATAATCCATACAGTTTTTAAGTTGTTGGTACTTTGACAGCATTTATTGATCCTACTGTATGTCTTCTTAGGAATAATATTTGTGAAGGTTATGTACAGAGGTTAGAGCAGAGAATGAATATTTTCTAATTTATATTTTTTAATATATGTTTTCTAATTTCATAGGTCAACTAAGCAGATCTCGTGGATATTGAGGCAACTGGTACAATTGCTGTAAATGTATCAAGTGGCTGGGACATTTTTAAGCCCTGTTATATAGCAAACAATAAGCACCATGCTAAACTGTTATTGTTGTATTCAGTTTGTTGCTGTTTTAAATCCATCACCTTTAAATAATAAAGAAAAAAAGGTATTCAGTGGCTAAACATTTATTTCTCATATTGTGTGTGCACTGCCTCATTTCCTTTTGATTTCTGCACATATATCTCTTCTATTGCTGTAGCAGTTGTTATCAGCTGCCTGCAGAATTAATTTGATTGAGACTATTGAAAGTGTGCTAGACAGAGAGAATGAGATCATTGCATTCATAGCTGACACATTTTTTTCTGTGTGTGCAACAAACATTTTTCAAAGCGAAGCAATTTATTGCATGATATTTATAATGAATTCATTCTTTGTGAATGTCTAAAATCACATTCTGTGCTATGTGATAACAGCTTAGTACATTAGTATTACATAATTATTAGTGTAAGTTATTGTAAATCATAGCTGAGGACTGTGTAGTTAGCATTTATTCCATTTGCTTGTGTAGTTTTTTTAAATTAATGCTGTGAAAGGAAAATAAGTCATGTATTTATTTATACTGTAAAAATTATTGTAGAGACTTAAAAATACATTTTGTTATTATTCTTCTTTGTTTCCCTTTTAATAGGAATATCACCAGTAAGATTTTTCTAGCCACTACCATAATAATGCATATAATAATAGAAATAAACATAGAGATGTGAGGAGGTTGATTAAAAAAATATATATATCTTTACACGGAAGGCTTTTTTAGATATTTCTGTGGCTTTACAGCAAGTTTTCATAAATATAGGTATTTGCAAAAGATACACACATTTATACATTTAAGTAGGTTTTTATTTGGGTATAAACATTTTATAGGGATACCTAGGCCAAGTGCTGTGGATCATCCCATACCCCTTCAACCTGTTTCAGGAATCACCTAAGAACAGCTTTAAGGGCATTCAGGATCCCAGAGACCTTCATTGTTTTCTCAGGAACCCAGCCAATAGGTTTGCCAAACAACAATTGCATCAAACAACACCAATTTATTGGGGCTCTTAGAGTAGTTACCTTAACAATCCCCGGTGAAAAAAAGAATTGTCAAAGTCTAAAAAAGACAAGCCACACTGCCCAAGCATAATTTAGGTTTCCCATTTTTTGAAGGATGATAATATATACCAATATATATTTATCAATGTTTTGTACTAAAATGAACAGATTTATTTTCTTCATGGTTTCAGTCTTTCACTTTGATGAATCTAACGTCCAAACTCTCATTATTTAAGAGTTATGCCGCGTACACACGATCATTTTTCGGCATGAAAAAAACGTTGTTTTAAAAAAAATTCATTTAAAATGATTGTGTGTAGGCTTCACATAATTTTTCGGGTTCTGATAAACAACAATTTTTTTTCCGAACATGCTGCATTTTTAAACGACGTTTTAAATGATGACGTTTTTCAGGTTGTAAAAAATTATCGTGTGTGGGCTAAAACAACGTTAAAAACCTGTGCATGCTCAGAAGCAAGTTATGAGACGGGAGCGCTCGTTCTGGTAAAACTATCATTCATAATGGAGTAAGCACATTCATCACGCTGTAACAGACAGAAAAGCGCGAATCGTCTTTTACTAACACGGAATCAGCTAAAGCAGCCCCAAAGGTGGCATCAGCTGCATGGAACTTCCCCTTTATAGTGCCATCGCACGTGTTGAACTTCACTACACTTTGCTAGAACAATGGTGTGTGGGCAACGTCGTTTTATGATGAAGTTGGAAAAACTATGTTTTTTCTACATCCCGAAATACTTTGTTTTTTTTTATGACGAAAAATGATCGTGTGTACGCGGCATAAGTTGGATGATTGAATAGTTCATTTGGAACCACTGCCTTAAATAACATACAGGGGAATTCAAGTCTAAACTACACTTTTCTGGTGGTAGTTTCTTTTAGAAGTAACCGTGCCTAATTCAGGCAAGCATTTGTACCAGTTTCAATAACATTACCAACGCAGGTGACCGACTCCTAACTACCACCACTTTAAGAACCTGTCACTAAAGAAATATTTAGCAGGCTTCAGCAAGTTCAAAGTTAAAGCTGGCTTATTGTTCAGCCAACAATATCCTTAACTGGCATAACTAAAGCTGTCCATAGACCGGGTACCGGCTGAGATTTGAACTGTGTATAGGCAGGCTGAATGTACCAAGTTGATTGAATCAATCAACTTGGGTACAACCAGCCTGCCAGATGTACTTGCGATTATCGCTAGCGGCTGTCATAGCTGCTTCCATCAGGGGAGGCTTCCCTCCTCCCCGCTAGGAGAATACAAGGCCTTGGAAGGAGGGATTCCCCTTTCAGAATTGTCTGCATTGATTGGGGGATCCTGCAGATTTCTTTCCTGTAATCCATGGTTGTAGGAAAGAGATTTGCACCATCTATGGCTTGTCTATTTTTTTCTGGGGTATACTGGCTGCATGATCGTTTGGAGTCACAGCTTCACTGACATTTGTAGCATGGCTTGTTCCCTCAGTGTTGAGCATTGCCAAACTGGAAGATCATTTATGGATTCAGTATACATTGTCATTTTTAATCATAGCATATAAATATATAAAATCTTGCCCAAAGAACATGACTTGCAGCAGATATTTAACAAGCATTTGAAAAGCTTTAAGCAGTTTGCCAAAAGCCCTTAAAGTGTAAGTGAAATCTGTTTGCTAAAAGGTGTGGGCTTTTTCGAAAGAAGAAACTGTGTATCTCTTCTATCATAGAAGTTTTGGTTTACTTAAAATGATACAGGCATTTTTTTTGTAGAAAATACACAAACCCATCCTCAACAGTACTATAATACTATAAAAATAGCTTGCCATACCAATGATGTGTCTAAGATTAACCTTTCACCTTAGGGGCTAACCCCCAAAAACCACACTATTCAATATCTGCAAAATTCCCATTAATCGGTCTGGCTGGTTTTACACGGGCGCTCTTCAAAATGCGCATCTGCCTGCTCAGCAGCGGATCTCTTTGTGGGCCTATGATAAGTCTGTGTCCCCTCCGCTATGCAGAGCAGACACAGCCCCACTGTTCTCTATGGGGCTGTCAGACGGAAACAGTCCACCTGTCTGTTTCCATACGATCTGAGAATTGATCCCCCATCCGTCTGTTTTTGGCGGACAGGATCAGATGCTGGCGGGTATCAGTGGACAGAGAGCTATGGATGGTGCTATCGCACAGCCTGTGTGAAACCAGCCTTTAGATGGAGGTGTAAGCCTTGCAGACTGTTCAGGATTGCTCCCTTAATGTGAATTAGAGGCTTGTGCATAGGCGTGCGCAGGAGGGGTGTGCCTGGAGGGGGGCACACAGGCATGAGGGAAGGGGAACTGTGCCCTGCTCTACACACCCCAAGTAATCTATTGTATTTATCTGCAGTACTGGATCCACTGCATCATCTCCCTGGCTAGCCAGGAGGGGGAAAGGTGCACTGTGCAGTACCGATCCGATCAGCAGTGTGTACAAACTGATAGGAGGAGGCTGAATCTGCTCGGCCTTCCATCCTATCACTGCTGGGTCTGTCCCACACTCCACCCCCTGACTTGCACACACTGCTATGAAAGAGCTTTTAATGAAGGTGGCAGATTTAAATGTAGAGGACACAGAAGCTGTATATCCTGGCTGCATGAGCCTAGGGGAGACCAGCCTGGGGCCATAATTGTGAGTAGCATGCATATTGAAACCCCCTGCCTCTATCTCTCTCTCACCCCCTCCCTCTCTTCCTTCCCTCCCTTTCTCTCTCATTCCCCACTCTCTCTCCTACTCCTCTCTCTTACACCACCTCTCTATCACACACTCATCTCTCTCACCTCCCTCTCTCTCACACACCCCTCTCTCTCATACACCCCTCTCTCTCACCCCCCCACCCCCGTAGTGGTGGGAGGTCATTCACCTGCTTAATACTGTATTTTAGTCCTTCCAGCCTGACCCTAAACAATGCATTGTGGGCATCTTAGGTAGTCTGCAATTGCAGACATTCTCAAAGGAAGCTATAGCATGGATATTGTTTCAGGCGCATAGATTGTTCCAAGTTCACTGGAAATCTGTCAACTTACCCACTTACAAGGAATGGATAGCCTACATGTGCGATATGCTTTGCTTAGAAAAATATATTTAGTTACTCAAGACTTTTCTAGTCAGTCAGGCTTAAGCCAGTTTAAACTGATATTAACCACTTAAGGACCCCTTCACGCCGATATACGTCGGCAGAATGGCGCGGCTGGACACATCCACGTACCTGTACGTGGCCCTTTAAGCCCAGCCGTGGGGTTGCGCGCGTCCGAAGCTCCCGCGGGACCCGCAGACCCGATCGCCGCCGGTGTCCCGCGATCGGTCCTCCAGAGCTGAAGAACGGGGAGAGGTGTGTGTAAACACACCTTCCCCGTTCTTCACAGTGGCACTGTCATTGATCGTATGTTCCCTGATATAGGAAAACACGATCAATGATGTCACAAGTCCAGCCCCGCCCCCCTACAGTTAGAAACACATATGAGGTCACACTTAACCCCTTCAGCGCCCCCTAGTGGTTAACTCCCAAACTGCAATTGTCATTTTCACAGTAAACAATGCATTTTTATAGCACTTTTTGCTGTGAAAATTACAATGGTCCCAAAAATGTGTCAAAATTGTCCGATGAGTCCGCCATAATGTCGTGGTCACGAAAAAAAAAAATCGCTGATCGCCGCCATTAGTAGTAAAAAAAATTATTAATAAAAATGCATTAAAACTATCCCCTATTTTGTAAACGCTATAAATTTAGCACAAACAAATCGATAAACGCTTATTGTGATTTTTTTTACCAAAAATAGGTAGAAGAATACGTTTTGGCCTAAACTGAGAAAAAAATATGTTTTTTTTAGATCTTTTTTGGGGGTATTTATTATACCAAAAAGTAAAAAATATAGATTTTTTTTCAAAATTGTCGCTCTATTTTTATTTATAGCGCAAAAAATAAAAACCGCAGAGGTGATCAAATACCACCAAAAGAAAGCTATATTTGTGGGAAAAAAAGGACGCCAATTTTGTTTGGGAGCCACATCGCACGACAGCGCAATTGTCAGTTAAAGCGACGCAGTGCCGAATCACAAAAACTGGCCAGGTCCTTTACCTGCATAATGGTCCGGGTCTTAAGTGGTTAAAGGTTTGTTTTTTATGTTTTTTAAATAACAAACATGTCATACTTACCTCCACTGTGCAGCTCGTTTTGCACAGAGTAACCCCGAACTGCGTTTTCTGGGGTCCCTCTGTGGCTCTCTCGGCTCCTCCCCACCTCAGATAACCCCCTCTGGGAAGCTCTCTCCCAAGGGGGTTAACTTGCGGGCGGGCTCCTGAGTCCTGCATTCGGCGTCCATAGCCGTCGAGTACAGGAGCAACAGAAAGTAAAGCCGCTCAGGTGTGAGTGTCTTCAAAGTGATCACTTCTCCCAGAACCACGGGTGCAGGCAATGCACGTATGAAGCAAAACAAAAGAACAGATTCTTCTGGACAGCCGCACTCCAAATAAAAAATGCCTTTTTTGTCAAATCCAAAACCACACTACAGGTCACAGCACACTTGTCAAGCTGACACTGTATTAGTGTTTAATCATTGGATTGGAGTGCGGCTGTTCTTTCGTTTCGCCGAGTACAGGACTCGGCCCCGCTCCCCGGGGCTAGGATGCATTAAGGTGGAAAAACATGAACCTTTACAACCCCTTAAGTTGATTGGTGGGGGGCATGAGTGAGTACATATTACCCTTATGATAGACTTGTCCTGCTAAGGCGGAATTGTACTGAAATTCTGCTTTGGATATTTTGGCTGTGGTATGTGCAGTGTTGAGGCTTTTTCAACTTTCCAATACTGTAATTTGTATATTTGCAGATTGTATGTCCTGGAAATGTATTATTTTGTTGTACAATTATGTTCCTGTATGCTTACAATGAACACCTTTCTGATCTAAAGCTCACATTTAGTGTCCCCCCACCCCCCATGCCCCTGGCTACTAAGGGTATAATGGGTCTTATATAGCAGGGAGGCATATTTTCTTTATTCACCATCCTCCAGCAGACTCAAGAGCTCTTCCCTGCTCCTACTCCTGCTTCAGCCCTAAAAGGCTTTTGACATCCATGATTACATTGGCAAAGGAGTGGCTGCATGACCAGAGAAGAGTAGTGGCTTTGTGGGATGGGACATGAATAGAGTAGGGAGGGGAGGAATCCTGTGAGAGTAGTAAATTAGGTAATTATTCCCATCTTTTATATCCCTAGACTAAATTAGACCCCAAGCTGACTGCAGTTCACTTCAATTTATAACCAGATTTATAACTAAAGAAAACTGCTCTAGATAAGTGTTCCATATTTTTTTTTTTGCATTAGTAATCAGCCCCGGAGTCTAAAGAGTTCAATTATTTATGATGTCCGGATGGGTGGTACCCTCAGTTATTGTTTCTTTATATTCTGATATTTAAGTTTCTTTATATTCTAATATTTCACATACATTAGAACTCAGAATTAACAATAATTTATGTGAAACACAAACAGCAAAATAAACTTTATGGTGATTGTGACATTCTAGTGATTAAATGTTTTCATAAACACTTATAAACCAGCAAAAAATGAATATGTCTTTTTTTTACACCAGACAATTAGACTCCAGACATGTTAGAAGTCTCGAGCAAAATGTAAGCAATAAAAAAAAAATGTATTATGAAGGTCAAAAGACCTTAGAAAAGAAGCTCTAGAAAAAAACTTCCATAGAAACGAGTCAAACAAAACAAGTACTTGCAGGTGTTTGAATAAAGACATAGCTTGTGCACATTGACAATGGGTCATATAACTAAATATAATTAAACAAAAAATAGGTATTATTTTTACAATGTAATAAACAACCTATTAATGTTACTGTTGTGTATGTTGATCAGGATTGAAAAAATCATTTTTTTCGCTAAACAAACTTATATTCCATAAAAACAAATAAAGATGTATTAATTTTTCCTTCGTTTAGCGAACGTGGCAAAAATCCACCCGTGACAGTTCATTTTCATCATTCTGGTAGCTATGATGTTATGTTGACCTGTTTTTTTTTTTTTTTCCAGAAATAATTGGTATGAAGCAATGTTTTGTTTATCTGTCAATTTAGCGTTTTAGACAAACAACAAGTATTTACTTGTTCAGATTTGCTAATTTCTACTTCAGTGTTCTCTTGATGCCCCTTCTATAAATATGCTTCTTAACCCCTTCAATACAGGGCTTTTCATACCCACCTCCATACCGGGCCTATTCTGGCACTTCTCTCCTACAAATCATCAAATTTACAGGTTACCAGAACAGAGGAGGTCTAGTGCTAGAATTGTTGCACACGCTCTAACGCACGCGGGGGTACCTCACATATGACGTTTACATACGTGGGCGGGACTTACATGTGTGTTCGCTTCTGAGCGCGAGCTACCGGGGACAGGGGCGTTTTAATTTTTTTATTTTTTATTTATGTATTTATTTTTTTACTTTATTCATTTATTTTTTACACTTTTTTTTTAACACTTTTATTCCTATTACAAGGAATGTAAACATCCTTTGTAATAGAAAAGGTGTGTGACATGTCCTCTTTAAGGAGAGATGCGGGGTCAATAAGACCCCACATCTCTCCTCCAGGCTGGAAAGCATGAGATTGTGAAAACAAATTCACCAATTTCATGCTTACTAGCCACAATTGCGGCTTTGTTTACATTCCGGTACCCGGGCGTCATCACATCGCGCCCGGACCTCCGACAGTCATAGAGATGGCTGGTGACCAGTTGGTCACCAGTCATCTCTATGCTTCGTATCCGGCGCTGGGTGAATCTTTCTCCGGGAAGCACCGGATGGCGGCGGAAGGGGGGGATGTTTCCCCTTTCTGCCGCCTATAAGAACGATCAAACGGTGGAACTGCTGCCATGATCGTTCTTATGGTGTGCAGGATCGCCGCCGGAACACAATGTTATCTGAATGATGCCTCTAGCTGCAGGCATCATTCAGATATCACTGCACAAAGTACAGGACGTCATATGACATCCACCCGGGATGGGAGATCCCCTTTGTTGACGTCATATGTCTATGTGCGGTATTGAAGTGGTTAACCCTTTCAAGCCTATTTCTGACATTAGGTGTACAAGTTAAAAATCCGTATTTTTTGCTAGAAAATTACTTAGAACTCCCAAACATTATATATATTTTTTAGCAGAGAATCTAGAGAATAAAATGGCAATTGTTGCAATATTTTATGTCACACAGTATTTGTGCAGCGGTGTTTTAAATGCAACTTTTTGGGGAAAAAGACACTTTCATGAATAAAAAAAAATTAAACAGTAAAGTTAGCCCAATTTTTTTGTATAATGTGAAAGATGATGTTACACCGAGTAAATAGATACCAAACATATCACACTTTAAAATTGTACGCACTCGTTCAATTGCACAAACTACGGTACCTAAAAATCCCCCAATAGGCGACGCTTTAATTTTTTTACGCTTACCAGGTTAGCATTACAGAGGAGGTCTAGTGCTAGAATTATTGCTCTCGCTCTGACGATAGCAAGGATACCTCACATGTGTAATTTGAACACTGTTTACATATGCAGGCGTGACTTCCGTATGCATTTTTTTTGCTGCTTGAGCTTGCGGGGACGGGGGCGCTCTAAAAAAAATCGTATTTATTGTATTTATTTTTACATTGCGTTTAAAAAAAATAATAATCACTTTTTATGTAAACAACCTTGTGACAGTAATAGGTGGTGACAGGTACTCTTTATGGAGGGATCGGGGGTCTAAAAGACCTCCAATCCGTTCTTTGCACTTCAAAGTATTCAGATCGCCAAAAATGGTGATTCTGAATACTGTGTATTTTTTTTTAATCCAACGCCATTGGCAGCTGAGTAAACCAGAAGTGATGTTGTGATGTCTTTAGGCCTGCTAATGCGTTACGTAAACGCCATATCTGTACTGCGTTGGCCGGGCGTATCTAGTGATTTACATATTCTACGCCAACCGCAATGGAAGCGCCACCTAGCAGCCAGCCAAAATATTGCACCCTAAGATAGGACGGCGCAAGCCGTCGTATCTTAGATAGGTTTAAGTGTATCTCTGTTTGAGAATACACTTAAACCTATGTCTGCGCAGATTCTGAGTTAGGTCGGCGTATCTACTGATACGCCGACCTAACTCTTACTGAATCTAGCTATACATCTTCTTTATCTGGCTTTCAATAATAAGTCTGTATCTTCTGATACAACATTTTTTAAAATGTATGTTATGATTTTATTGCTGGTGGATTAGATTTGTAATCATAATACTTATATAAAATCTTTTCCTTTAACCATTTCCCGACCGCTGTCAGTAAATATACGTCAGCAGAATGGCTGGTGTGCGCAAAGCAATGTACAGATATGTTGCTTTGAAATTTGCAGCACATGCAGAGAGCTCTGTGACCGTGTCCATGGGACCCGCGGACTCGATGTCCGCCGGTGTCCTACTAACGTGTCAAGGAGCGGCAGAACAAGGTGATGCTGTTGTAAACAAGGCATTTCCCTGTTCTGCCTTGTGACAGGACATTGATCGTTTGCTCCCTGTCATCGGAAGCAGCGATCAGTGTCGTGTCACAGGTAGCCCAGCCCCCACACAGATAGAATCACTCCCTAGGACACACTTAACCCCTTCCTCGCCCCCTAGTGGTAAACCCCTTCCCTGTCAGTGTCACTGTGTCTACAAATTTTTTTTTGCATTTTTTTAGCACTGATCGCTGTGTAAATGACAATGGCCGCAAAATAGTGTCAAAAGTTTCCGATGTGTCTGCCGCAATATCGCAGTCACAATAAAAATCGCCGCCATTACTAGTAACCCCTTCCCTGCCAGTGACATTTACGCAGTAATCAGTGCATTTTTATAGCACTGATCGCTGTATAATGGTCAATGGTCCCAAAAATGTGTCAAAAGTGTTCGATCGGTCCGCCATAATGTCGCAGTCCCGATAAAAAAATCGCTGATCACCGCCATTACTAGTAAAAACAAAATAATAATAAAAATGCCATAAAATCATCCCATTTTTTTGTAGACGCTATAACTTTTGCGCAAACCAATCAATATACGCTTATTGTGATTTTTTAACCAAAAATATGTAGAAGAATATACTGAGAAAAAAATGTTTTCATATATTTTTGGGGATATTTATTATAGCAAAAAGTGAAAAATATTGCTTTTTTTTCAAAATTTTCGCTCTTTATTTGTTTAAAGCACAAAAAATAAAAACCACAGAGGTGATCAGATACCACCAAAAGAAAGCTCTATTTGTGAGAAAAAAAGGGCGTCAATTTTGTTTGGAAGCAACGTCGCACGACCGCGCAATTGTCAGTTAAAACAATGCAGTGCCAAATCGCAAAAAGTTGCCCTTTCATTTGGAAGCCAAATCCTCCGGGGCTAAAGTGGTTAAAAATGAACTGACACTTTAGTTGAAAAAACAAACAAGAAGTCACACACAGTGCAATACATAAGTAAGTATTTTATACTTATTGGAAATGTAGCATTAAAGTTTCATTACTTTTTGGTCTTATTATGAATTCTGGCATCTTAATACATTAAACATGATATGTATATTTACTAGAGTACATTGTGCTCCAGGAGTCAAAAATTCAGCGTTAATAAAGCTTTCTTTTTTTACATAAACTTGTTGCATATGTCTGCATTCAAACAAGATTGATGGTAGTGGTGGAAAACCAGCCAGATGCACTGGCAAATGTGAACACTCATGGAAAAGTAAAGCTTCTTTGCCAATACATTTATATGTAGCCAGCATCGTTAGACTAAAAAAAGAAAAAAAAGGCTACATTGTGCCATGTTTCTATGTGACAGATGTGGATTTTGTTCAACAATAATTATAGTTGTTTTAAATAGAAATAAATGTGTAGTAATGCTGGCTAAATTTATGATGTTTATTTTTTTCAAGGTCTTATATATATTTTTTTTTGTACCACACCTTTTATCAGCACTACAGAAAAAGTCTAATCTAAATTACAATGAGCTAAAAAAAAGTTATTTTTTTTTTAATGTTAGAAAAATGTTCTTGGCAAGAAGCATCACTTTCTAATCTAATTCTAAACAAGTTTATTGGCTGTAATGTCGAATTTCTGAACAAATTTTCTTTCGGAAATCAAACATTTTGTGCTTTTTGTGATCCGATGGTGCCACCACTGATTTTGAAATTCGACAAACCAAGCCTTCAATTGTACCTCATGTTGCTACAAAAAAAAAAAAATTGTGGATGGGAATCTGCTTTTGCGTCTAGGAATTTCATGCCCATTTCTTTTTTGATTATATTTCTCGCACAATTCTTTTAAAAATCCAAAATGCCGATCCCTCAAATTCGATGGCTTCGCTAAAATCAGCTTTTGCTGCAGCCCAAATTCACAAATTTGTGCGAGTTTTGCACAAAAATTCTTAGTTAAGATTTTCTAAAGAAAATGATTTTGAAATTCGACCCATGTATGGCCGGCCTTATGCCGCATACACACCATCACTTTATGTGATGAAAAAAAACGACACTTTCTGTGAAGTAAAAAATTACGTTTTTGAAACTTCAATTTTCAAAGACGAAGTTGCCTACACACCATCGTTTTCTCACAATGTTCTTGCAAAGTGAGGTTACGTTCTCACCACTTTTTCCATTTAAGCTTGCTTCATAAGTAGCTTCTGGGCATGCGTGGATGAAAAAACGTCTTAGAAAACGACGTTTTTTGCTACACACGGTCAATTTCTGTGAAGTAAAAAGTGCACTTTTGAAAAACGACACATAAAATTGAAGCATGCTTCAATTTTTTTTGGTCGTTTTTTACAAGACATAAAACGACGTTTTCCCCCACACACAGTCAATTAAAGTGACGTTTTTAAAAACGTCATTTTTTTTTCATCACATAAAGTGATGGTGTGTACGCGGCATTAGTGTTGAAGTAGTACCTGTATAAGTAAGAGTAATCCGTGTCAAGATCAGACAACTGTTATGCCACGTACACATGATCGGACATTCCGACAACGAAACCAAGGATTTTGTTCCGACGGATGTTGGCTCAAACTTGTCCTGCATACACATGATCGCACAAATGTTGTCGGAAATTCTGATTGCCAAGAACGCGGTCACATACAACACATACGACGGCACTATAAAAGGGAAGTTCAATACCAAGTGCGCCACCCTTTGGGCTCCTTATGCTAATCTCGTGTTATTAGAAGTTTGGTGAGAGACAATTCGCGCTTTTCAGCCTTGTGCTTTTCAGTCTGTTACAGCATGACGAATGTACTATCTCCATTACGAACGCTAGCGCTTCCATCTTGTACTTGATTCAGAGCATGCGTGGAATTTTGTGCGTTTGAATTGTCTACACACTCAGTATTTACGAGAACGGATTTTGTTGTCGGTAAACTTAAGAGCCAGCTCTCAAATTTTTGCTGTCGGAAATTCCGGCGGCAAATGTTCAATGGCGCCTACACACGGTCGAAATTTCTGATCGTGTTTATGCGACATTACAGGGCAAAGTTTAAGAATCACTCAACTTCATCCCTTCCCAGCAACATATGTTCACATATCCTTGCTCCTGCCCAAGAATGGTGTCTGAGTACTAAAAAAACTAAAACAAAGAGTGGTACAGGAAATGGAGCAGCCAGAGAAGCAGTAACAAACAACAAGACTCACATAAAACACATAAAACAGAAACAATAGGACAGTATTCTGACTGCAACTGCTGTATTAGTGACTTATCCCTTTCTGAGACCTCGATGCCTGGCCTGCTTGATTTCATTGCTTGTAACATGATCTGTGAATGGGGAAGAAAATCCTGTACCTTATCAGACTCTCCCCCATTCACAGATTGTGTTGCAGGCAGTGTAATCAATGAAAGAATATTGGAGGAGTGGAGGAGGAGAAAGGAGGAGGTGTGTCCCTGTCTAGCCATCTGTACTGAAGACTCATAGCTGTTAACCATTGCAGTGTGGGAAATTCAGAGACAGGAAGAGGACAGCCATTTCTACAGTAAAGATTTCTCTAGGATCTAGCTCAAAATGTGGGTTGTACCATACTTCATTACAGGTAAGTTTTAGGGAGCTTTTTTTTTTAATTTGATTGCAACAAATTACATTAACACAGTACTTTAGAAGTGTAGCACCCTCTAGTGTGTGCTATTAGATTGAGAGTAGGAAAAACATACTCTGACTCATGTCTAGCCTGTGAGTCTGTAATTAGGTCAGGGTCAGGGTTACTAGAGGTTAGGCAGGCATGACTTATACAGACAACCCTCTGGTGCCTCCCACTGAATCTAGAAAGTTAGAGAACATTCTAGATGCTAGTGGGTGAAGGTGAGGGGGAGCTGTTTTACATATTTATGGGCCCTTAGCCAATCCCCAGGAGTGGGCCTGGCAGCCCATGAATAGGAATTAGGCATGCTGTGAGGGGGAGTCAGGTGGAAGATGGAGAGGCAGTGCTGAGGGGAGTCTGTCAGTGTCCCTTGAGGGGCCCCTGCTGGGAGGCAACAGGAGCAAGGAGAGACAGTGTGAGTAGATCAGCACAGTGCAGAGACAGACAAGGTAAGAGACTTCCAGCTGTAGCAGGTCTCTATTGAAGACAGTGGTGGTCCAAGTCTTCATCCAACCTTGGCCTGGGGAGTTTCCATGTGTATGTAAGTCAGGAGGATTGGGAAGAGAAAGCAGCCAGACGGGCGTGTGGCAGCCAGGTGGGCTAGCATTTCTGCAAGCAGTAGAACTGGGATCAGTGTCCATGAAGAAGCAGAAGGTGGTGTTAGATGTTGTTCACTCTACATGTGCTACTTTACCAAGCGACTGAGAGTTCCTAGCTTGTAATGGACTGTTGCTAAGCAAACAAGAGACTGTTAGTTCCTCCAATAGTGATCCAGCTGAAGCTGTACAAAAAGGGAACCAAGTTTGCAGGAGGAAGGAAGAAGATGAATATGTAAATAGGAAGGAGGAAGTTGTTCCTGATTCTGTTTGTCTGACATTTTCAAGTTGGGCATCCCATAACCCCTACCCCATTCAAGTTATTATGCCCTAATAAAACAACAAAAACAAGCCAAATGACTGATTTCTGTATCTGGATGAAAGAAGGAAATGCTGTGTGACTGGCTGTACAGCAGTGGGGAACCCTGACTTCAGCAACTCCTACGGGGGTAGTGCTAAAGAAGCAATAAAGAAAGTTCCTCATAAGCAAATAAGCCAGTGGTTCTCAACGCCTGTCCTCAGGACCCACTAACAGGCCAGGCTTGCAAGTTAACTGAATTACATCACAGATGATATCATTTGCTGCTCATTGATTGCAGTATTCTAGTCTGCATCTCCCCAAGGTAATTCTTAAAATCTGGCCTGTTAGTGGGTCCTGTTGAGAACCACTGAATTAAGCACTCCCAAATCAGCACAAAAACAAACATTTGGACTACTCCTGCATTTCTCATGCTCCTGAAAACTCATCAGTCTGAGAACAAGCAGGGATGTTGAAAGCTTATGATTTCTTTTGCAAGTTTTTACCATTATTTACTATTGTGGAAACATGTTGTATTGCCATTGAGGAATATACATTTTCATTTGTTGCAATCAAGCTTTATAGTCTGCAACTCATACTTTCCAAATTCATGTTTGCCTGTGCCTTCTAATTGCATTATTGCTATACTATATTCACCTTGAAATACTAAAAAAATTGTGATATAAACTTTAAAAGTTGTGAGTGATATCAAGACATATTTTTGATATGCCCCTGCCCACTGCTTCCAACATGACATACTCAGGGGAATTCACAAAGACTGGTTTTAACAAGAACATATCTATGAAAAGTTAAGTAAATTGTCTCAGATTTACATACATGATACAAACACCTCTATGAATCTGCAATGGATAGAGCTAATGCCACAAAAAATGTAATAAAAAATCAACTGGAGCTCAAAAAGTAAAGCAAGAAAACTGGAATCAAAATAAATAAATAAAAATATCTACTTTTACACCACTAGTTAAGAATTTCTATTTTCAGCAAAAAAATAAAAAAATGATTCCAGTAATCAAATGATTTCATACAATGTATGCAAATGTAAAATATTAATAAACAGGTTTTCATAATATGTGTAAGAAACAAATTAAAGTGGTACGAAAAAGGCTTGGATTAAAAAAAAAATAACAAACATGTTTTCTAACAGAAACTAAGAAAAACTTTCAGTATTTTTTTGTTTATATAGCAAAAAAATGTAAAACCCCAGTGGTGACTAAATACCACAAAAAAAACTTTTGTGTGTACAAATGATAAACTGTAAGTTGTGTATTGAGTTGCATGATTGAGCAATTGACAGTTAAAGCAGAGCAGTGCTGAATAGCAAGAAATGGTAAGGTCATGGGGGTAAAACTTTCTGGTGGTCAAGTGGTTAATGCATGGTTGTTAAAGCGGAGTTCCACCCAAAAGTGCAACTTCCGCTTATTTGCCTCCTCTCCCCCCTCCGGTGTAATATTTAGCACCTTTCAGGAGGGAGGGTGGAACGGGGTACCCATTTGTGACAGATCCCCTTCCCCACTTCGGGGAGATGGGCTGCGGCCAGATTTGTGGAGTGCACAACTAATAGTTGTCCTGTGGACAGATTCTCCCACCTGAGATGTGGATCTCTGCAGCTCCTCCAGAGTTACTCTTGGCTGCGTCTCTGATTAATGCGCTCCTTGCCCGACCTGTCAGTTTAGGTGGACGGCCATGTCTTGGTAGCTTTGCAGTTGTGTCATACTCTTTCCATGTTTGAATGATGGATTGAACAGTGCTTCGGGAGATGCTCAAAGCTTGGGATTTTTTTTATAACTTAACCTTGCTTTACACTTCTCCACAACTTTATCCCTGACCTGTCTAGTGTTTTCCTTGGCCTTCATGATGCTGTTTGTTCACTAAGGTTCTCTAGCAAACTTCTGAGGGCTTCACAGAACAGCTGTATTTACACTGAGATTAAATTACACACAGGTGGACTCTCTTTACTAATTTGGTGACTTCTGAAGGCAATTGTTCCACTAGATTTTAGTTAGGGGTATCAGAGTAAATGCAAATGCACACCACACTCACATATTTATTTGTAAAACATTTGGAAAACCATTTATCATTTTCCTTCCATATCACAATGTGCCACTTTGTGTTGGTCTATCACATAAAATCCCAATAAGACACATTTATGTTTTTGGTTGCACCATGACAAAATGTGGAACATTTCAAGGGGTATAAATACTTTTTTAAAGCAATGTATATTAGACATGTGCACACTGAAATATTTTGTTTCAGAATTTTGTTTTCGTCCGAAATTTTTTTTTATTTAGTGTAGTTACTCCCGAAATTCTTTTTTATTTATTTAGTTTCGTTAAAAAATGCATTCGTCTGAAAATACAAAATAATTAAGGTCGAATCTGTCATTGAAGGCTTATGGTGTCTGTCGATTGTTCTAAGAAGATTGGACGGAGCAACTAAACTGTACAACGCCGCAATCATACATTTCCAGTCAAATGTTCCGCCTACAAGATATAGAAGAATTCAAATGTTGTATGACTAGTAATAATTATATTTATTAGTTATTATTACTAGTCAAGCAACATTAGAATTCTTCTATAGCCTATGGGCCAAGAATTTGACTGGAAATGTACGATTGCGGCGTCATACAGCTTAGCTGCTTGTCGAATAATATGACAGACACCATTGAATCTTCGTCATTCATGTGGAATGGTCTACCCCAACACTGTCTCTATAATGTCGAATCTTTTCTCTCTATGTAGAATAATCTTGGACTAATAGAGTTAAGGTTAGGCACATTCGATCACAGGTTGGATTGACACAGATCGCTACTGTCAGCATCATGTCGAATCTCCTATATATAGCGAACATTGAGCAACGGAAATGAAAATAAAGCATTTTTTATGTCGGATCTTTCGGATTTCGGATTCTGCGCATTCGTTTTCGTTTGGTAAAATGATAATGAAAATTCGGACGAAAACGAATGCACATGTCAAATGTATATGGCCCCGACACTCAGGCCCCATACACACGACCGAGTTTCTCGGCAGAATTCAGCCAGAAATTCGGTCCGAGCCGTATTCTGACGAGAAACTCGGTCGTGTGCACACTTTTCAGCGAGGAAGCCGACGAGGAACTCGTCGGGCCAAATAGAGAACATGTTCTCTATTTTCTCGTTAGTCAATGGGAAAAGTCGGCCCGCCGAGATCCTTGGCGGCTTCAACACTGAACTCGACGAGGAACCCGATGTGTTTGGCACGTCGAGTTCCTCGGTCGTGTGTACGGGGCCTCAGATCTCCCTGCCGGCACAGGGAAAGAGAAATATATAAGCACTTCTCATATGGCAGAGATGGTAAGAGGGAGATCTTCCCGTCTGCACATAGAGCAATAATGCTAATGTGCCCGGGCACACCCTGTGCGCATGCCTATGTTTGCTGGTGTTACAGGTATTGCCACAGATCAGGCTAATACTTACCGTATTTATTGGGGTATAGCACGCTCCCGCGTATAGCACGCACCCCTAAATTTGCCCAGAAATTCCTGTGAAAAAAAGATTTTTGTACTTACAGTTTGGTGTCAGGCACGGCGTCCTCGTCGGGTCCGGTGTCCGTCTGCGGCTTCGGGTGTCCTCTTCGTCGGGTCCGGCGTCCTTCTGCGGCGTCCTCCTCGCTCGTTTCCCGCTTTCCCGCGCCGAGTTTGAATACTGCGCTGACGTCCTGGACGTACAGGACGTGAGCGCGAGTGTAGCCGAGACTGCCCGACTATACACGAGTGTACTGCGCTCGGTATATGTTGGCGCAGTATTCAAACTCGGCACGGGAAAGCGGGTATCGGCGTATATCGCGCACCCACGATTTTGCCCTGATTTTCAGGGCAAAATAGTGCTCGGTATACGCCGATAAATACGGTACTTAAAATAGTGACACACTGTTTGCAAGGGTGGATGGGATCTGGAGGACAGACATGTGTGCTTGATTAAGTTGAAATCACTGTAAACCAGATCTGTTTGCAGATTCCATTGAGGGGGTATGCATGGACTAGTTTAGGAGGATTTATAGTCCTAATAGTGATAGAGGGTAGAAAGTAACTTTGACACATGTAATTGGTGAATATTCACCTCTTCTGAATAAAAAACATATCTTCACGTGATGACGAGAGAAAACAACTATTCTTGAAACACATTTAAGGATGGTCCCTGCAGCTGTTGCTATGGCTACTACCTCTGTTTGTACACTACAGATTTATCATGGATAGATTCAGTCATCTTATATTTTTTCAACCCAACCACATATATTTCAAGCAGATGTTGCTGATTTGGTAGAGATGTCCACACCCCATACACTGGCTGATTACTTACAGATTAGGTCAAACGTGTCTGACCTGCTGGATCATTTTTAGTGTATAGGTAACTTCACAAACACAACTGGCCAAAAGTAGTTTTTAAGCCAATAGAATCTTATTTGTACTGTGAAGGAGAGTTTCTATCTCCCATTAATAAAAGCTGAAAGTGTAGACTTTAATAGAACTTGTTTTGCTGAAATTGGAATAATCTTAGTATAATAACTAACCTTAGCCAGGAAATTACTTCAGATATATTAGTTGTTAATGTGGCATTAAGGTCAATCTGCACCTTAAAAAGAAACTTTGGGCCAGATTCACAAAAGAGATACGACGGCGTATCTCCTGATACGCCGTGGTATCTCTGAGATACGATTGTCGTATCTATGCGCTGGACGCCATTTACGTTAACGTTGAAACCAATGACGTCCTTGCGACGTCATTTAGCGCAATGCACGTCGGGTAATTTTACGGACGGAGCAATGCGCAGTACGTTCGGCGCGGGAACACGCCTAATTAAAATGGTGCCCGCCCCATTTGAATTAGGCGGGCTTGCGCCGAGCGGGTTTACGCTACGCCGCCGCAAGTTTACAGGTAAGTGCTTTGTGAATCAGGCACTTACGCTGTAAACTTGCGGCGGTGTAACGTAAATGGGATATGTTACGCCGCGGCTAAGTTACGCGGAAATACGTGAATCTGGCCCATTACCTTTATCTCAAAAACGTAAGGACTGGAAGGATTTACCCCCTTAATGACCAGGCCATTTATTGTGACACAGCACTGCGTTGTTTAACTGACAATTGTGCGGTCGTGTGACAACATTGTACCTAAACAAAATTGACGCTTTTTTTTCCCCACAAATAGAGCTTTCTTTTGGTGATATCTTATCACCTCTGCAATTTTTATTTTTTGCGCTATAAACAAAAAAAGGCTGACAATTTTGAATATATATATATTTTTTACTTTTTGCTATCATAAATATCCCCAAAAAAACGTAAAAAAAAAAAATGTCTTCATCGGTTTAGGCCAATATGTATTCTTCTACATATTTTTGGTAAAAAAAATGCAATAAGCGTATATTAATTGGTTCACGCAAATGTTATAGTGTCTACAAAATAGGGGATAGATTTATGGAATTTTTATTATTTTTTTTTTTTACTATTATTATTTTTTTTACTAGTAATAGCGGTGATCGGCAATTTTTAGCAGGACTGTGACATTGCGTCGGACAGATCAGACACTTTGACACTTTTTTAAGACCAGTGACATGCATACAGGGATCAGTGCTATAAAAAAGCACTGATTACTATATAAATGACACTGGCAGGGAAGGGGTTAAAACTAGGGGGCGATCAAGAGGTTAAATGTTTTCCTTTGGAGGTGTTTCTAACTGTATGGGAGTGGACTGACTGGGAGTACAGAGAGATCACTGGGCCAGATTCACGTAGAGCGGCGCAAATTTAGTTTGTCCTAACGTATGTCAGTTAAGTTAAGGCGGCTGAATTCTGTGACGTAAGTGCCGTATCCACAGAGCATTTGCGCCCAAATTTGCGCCAGCGCAACGTAAATACCGAGGCGTAAGGCGGGGTTATTGCAAGTGGGAAGGAAGTGGGCCTGCTCCATTGAAATGAGCCGTGACCCCATGCAAATGAAGGGCCGGCCGTACTGCGCATGCGCGCACTAATCTGCACCTCACTGGGCATGTGCAGAACTCGGCTCGGCGCAATCAGTGAGATAGGAAAAAGGCCAAGCATACTTAGTTTGAGAATCGCCCTGTGTATAAATAGCCCCAGACAAACGCACTTCCATTGCAAAAGTACATCCCTGTGTTCCCCTTTCTTAAAGTAAGTTGCTTTTGCTCTGTTGTCTGTTGCTGTTTGTTGGTGAGTGTATTGTTAGCTAAAAGATTTATTGTAGTAGGAGGTAGTAGTAGTTGTGTTTTTTTTCTGAGTGTTTTTTCTGTTTGTTTTTTCTGTGTTTGTTTTTTAATTTGTAATAGCTGTCTGCTTGTGTTGTTTGATATTGCTGTCTTGTGTTTGCGGTTGGATTTTTGTGTGTGTTTGTTCAGTGTCTTTTTGTGTGTGTTGGTTCAGTGTCTTTTTGTGTGTGTTTGTTCAGTGTCTTTTTGTGTGTGTTTGTTCTGTGTGTATTTGTGTTTGTTTGTTGTGTTTGATTTTTGTGTGTGTGTTTGGTGCTGAGTGTTGGGTGTTATGGCACCAAAGAGACGCAAGTTGAACTTTTCGGTCAGAGAAAAGCAAATACTTGCCAGGGCTATCACCCGATTTGGGCAATATTTGCATGGCCCTGAGCGCCGGGACACCCCCCCCGCCAGGAAGAGAGCCATCATCCGGGAGATTACGGATCAGATCAATGCGGAGGGGGGGGGAGACGAGGACCCCCAGTGGGATCTCTAAGAAAATAAATGACCTGAGGAGCCTAGTCCGTGACAAGATGGCCAAGATCAATGCCCATGCCACGGGCACTGGCGGAGGACCACCCTGCTCTGTCAGGCTGACTGAGGAGGAGTGGGCAGTGGCCCGGTGCTTCCACTGACAACAAGTGGTGGGCCTGCCTGGCTTTGACTCCGAGGAGGGCATGAGGACAGGTAATTTTTTTTTATTTCTATCTGGTGTGTAGCATGTGTGGGTGGGGGAAGGGAATATGTGCCAAGTGTGTGGATCCTCCAACCTGTGAATGTTTTGTGTCTTCCACAGATGGCCAGGAGATTGCTGGGCCATCAGGCCAGGCTGCACCACCCCCAGGACAACAGGCTGCTGAAGAGCCCCAAGAAGGGCAGGAGTCCTCAGGGGAGGGGAGTGGCCACACCTCCCCTCATGAGGAGGTTGAGGGGGGGAGGATGAGGGGGAGGAGGATGGGGATGATCCGATGGACCTTGCAAGGAAAATATTTTTGACTTCGGATGTGGTTCCCCATGTGGCTACCCCTGTGGCTGGCAGCAGTCAGGCCTCCATCAGGGGTAGCCCCAACCACGCCTCCCCCAACAGGGCTCCCCTCACAAGGGTCTCTCTCTCCCCTCCTCCCAGGCCACAAGCCTCATCTGTAGGCAGGAAGGCGACCCAGAAGACCAGGGGGGTGGCAGAGGTTCTGCCGGCCAGTCTGCGGAGGGACCAGGCCCGGCAGACCCAACATCTGGGTCAGCTCACCCAGTCTTTGGCCCAGATGGAGGACAGCCTGGGCTTAATTAAGGACTCGGTCAGTGAAGTGGGCACCAACTTCTTGGCGGTCATAACTTGCATTTGTGACCTGCAGACCGCCACAGCAGGCGTGGCCCTGGAGGTGTCTGCCCTGACCCAGGCTGTCCAAGCAAACACCCAGGCTGTCCAGGCCAATACGGCTGCCCTCACTGTGGGTCTGACCAGGATCGCCGTGGCCTTGGAGGGCAGGCCAGCAGGAGGACAGTCACCAGGGGAGTCTCCTCCTTCCCCTGCTCCCCCCCATGAGGCTCCTCCTTCCCCTGCTCCCCCCCATGAGTCTCCCCTGGTTGGCCGTGGCCGTGCCCATGGCCGGCCCAGGCGTAGCTCACGCCACCGCCATTAATTTTTGGTTGTACTTTTGTTTTTTGATTTTTATTATTTTTTTTTATTATACTGTGATTATGATTTGGTTTATGTGTGTGAATGATGTGTGAATGTGGGGGTGACATTCCTGGTGAAAAAGGGTGTCACCCTCAGTTTTGGTGGATTAGGGATCCCCAGGACCAGGGAGAAGTGATCCCAGGTCCATGTGAATGGTGTATGAATGCACAGTGACATAATTGGAGCCGTGGCGTGGCGTTGCTGCTCCCTAATACCATTGGGGGTACTTGGGTCTAATCCAATTAGATGTGCATGTGATGTGTCTGTGCTAGGGACCACAGTGGGTGTGCATGCATGCATTCTCATTGTGCCATGATTAATGTGTGTGTTTACTGTGCAAAGATGCATTCTGCGAGGCGTCTCCTGGCTGCTGTTCCCTCAGAAGAGGGGGTACCCTCGGTTACTAAAGTCACTAGTATAGCTATGAGCATGGATGCCCCTGGCATGTTGGCATACAGATTGTTGTCCTGCAAGTGTGTGTGCTCAGCTCTTCCCTAACGGTGTTGCTTTAGCTGACATTTACACGGCTGGTGTAAAGTTAGGGCACCTTTTATAAGGTGTAATTTTACACCATGAAACTAGCAGATGCACACAGGGCGTAATCTACGCCGCACAAGCGTACTTTTGTGGATCGCCTTATCTCCTTCATTTGCATATTAGCATCGAAAATCAATGGTGTGTCTAGCGTATTTTGCGCTTCAAGACGCGCCGGTGTAATAGTTTTAAGTAGGACGGAAACATCTGGATTTCAGGCGTATTTTGTTTTAAGGGTCAGGGGCAAAGATACGCTCGGCGCATTTTTCAATTACGCCACGCAACTTTAGATACGTCGGCGTAAGGGCTTTGTGAATCTGGCCCACTGTTCCTAATCACTAGGAACAGATGATCACTCTGTACTCCCCTGATAGAATAGGGATCTGTTTGTTTACATTGACAGATCATGTTCTGGCTCTCTGTGAAGCGGACCTGGGTGGCCAGCGAGGCACCTTTAGAAATGTTTAGTAATGACAATCTACAAATACTGTAGATACTTATAGACAATTGCAGGCTTTTTATTTTTTTTTATATCCTATTTTTTTTTCCTTCCCATTCTTGTCATGGTGCCATTTTCACTAAGGGCAGATGAATCCATCTACCTTTGCTTTGTGAGATTGTGCCTCCTGGAATATGTGACAGTCCCCATCATCTGAGGGGGAGGTCACTGGCGATGTAGCCTTCCCAGAATGCAGCTGTGAGACATAGACTACATCACCAGTTTCTTACTCCATTTCCTATCCTAGCAAAATCCCCCCCATCACCAAATCTAGCACAACCCTTCCCCTTTCCAAATCCCCCTCCCAGCACAAATCTTCTTCCCCCCTTCCTGGAACAAATTCTCTTCCCCCCCATCCCTGCACAAATCACCTCTTCTGGTACAATCCCACAAATCAGCCCTCCTAGCACAAATCCTTATCCTCCCAGCACAAATACCCCCTCCTAGAACAAATCTTACCCCTGTCAACCCCCAAAATCCCCCACCTGTCACAAATCATTCCTACAAGCACAAATCTCTACCCTCATCCCCTTTTCAAACAGCCCCAGGATATCCACTCCTAGGACAAATCTTACCCCTGTCACATCCCCCCAATCCCCCCTCCTAGCACAACCCCCCCAAAAAGAATTCCACCAAACACCCCCCCATCACTCATACTAGCACAAATCCCCCCTCCCCCAATTCCCCTAACAGTTGACAAATTTCCCATCCTAGTACAAATCCCCTCTTCTAGTACAACCCCCCCAATTCCCTCCTCCTAGTCCAAATGATCTTCCTCCCATCCCCAGCACAAATCACCCCTACTAGCACTCATTCTGGAACCCCTCAAATTCCCTATCCCAGCACCCCCTCCCAGAATTCCCTTCCTAGCACAATAGCACAAATACAGCCACCCCCCCCCCCATATCGATCTCACCTAGAAGTAAATAAGTAATAATTTTCTCCCTACAAATACTGTCATTCCTCCCCTTGTGTCCCCAGTGCAGTTCTCCCTTCCCTTAATTGAGCTGCAGCTTTCCTCAAACACACAGACCTCGGATACAGCATGGCACATTGTTCTGTGATGCCCTTCTTCCAACACTCCTCCTCATGTTGACATGTCAGAGCTGAGAAGGAGCCTGGGGTGGGGGAAATTTCTAAACCTGCCTGTGTGGCAGCTGGCGGGAGAGATAGTGCTGCTGAAGGGGACCAGGATCACGGCACTGGTATGCCACTTGATGTATGCTCGGGACTATACAGAGTTTGCTTACCCGCCCTCTATACACATTGTTTGCTGGAAAGAGATGGGAGTAAGAATTGTGGAAAGGTATGCCAGGAGTGGTGATTTAGAGGGATTTGTGTTGGGAGGCGGGATGGAGGAACAGGATTTGTGCTAGGAGGGGGGATTTGAGGGTTTGTGTTAGAAAAGGTAACATGGTAGGGGTAGAGTAGATTTGCTAAGAGGGGATTTTTTTGGGGAGGGGGTTGTGCTAATAGGGATGATTGGGGGGTATTTGTGCTTGGAGGGGAAATTGGGGGGAGGGGACTGTGTGCTAGGAGTGGGGGCAGGGATTTGTGCTCGGAGGGGAAATTTGAGTGGTAGAGGATTAATGCTAGGAGGGGAATTTCAGCAGGGGAGTGGATGTGTACTGGGAGGAAGGAGGATTCATGCTTAGGGGGTAAGCATGCAGACTAGTGCTCAATTTTTGGGGGGGGAGATTTTTGCTCACATACATCTTGGGGAAGGGGCACACAATTTGGCATCTTTGTCCTGGGTTCTAGATGACATTGTCCTGGCACTGGGCTTCAGTACTTCCTAAATCACTGATAAAGTAAGCAGTTCTGAAGTTCTTACTTCACTTTCTGCAAGTTTCTGCATCAGTGACTCAGAAAGCATTGAAATCGAAGACAGCCACGAAAAATAGATTTTTTAGAAGAAGGTTAGCAGTGACAGTCCTATCTTTCTCTTGCTTTATTATAAAGGTTAATGCTGATTCATTCCTTTTGGATTTCAAATAACCAGATTTTAACATTTGCATTGTCTTGGTCTTACAAATGTGTGGCCGTCTTACTGTCTGGAATACTGTTTACAAAATTGGCTCTATCTTTCACTTTGTCTATGACTGGATGCTAGTAAACTGGGGTAAAATATCTGTAAATCATTAGGTGCTATAATAACAAGCAATGTTGTGAAGCATATCCAGTGATGCATGCTATAACCGTTAGCTAGATGATGAGAGGCATGTTAATTTATTATGGCCTTGTTCCCCATCCAAGGTGAACTAGCCAAGAAAGAGAACTAGATAGAGTAAATCAAACTGCAAGAGGCTCTTTTTAGAAAATCTGATTTATTCTTGTATTTAGATTTTATGCCATAAACTAAGCAATGCCCAATAACCCCCAGGGCTTTTTTTCAACAGGAACGCGGGGGAACGCAGTTCCGGCACCTCCAGAACTGAATGTATGTAATTCCAAGGGTGATGGAGGGGGCTAAAGATTCAGGCTGCTGGGGAATCTATTGTTGCTGAAGGGGATCTATTTTTGCAGAGGAAGTGGGTCTGTTGTTGCTGGGGAATTTTTCTGTTGCTGGTGGGGAATCTGTTGTTGCTGGGGTGGGTCAATAATTGCTGAAAGTAATCTACTGTTGAGGGAGGGGTCTAATGTTGCTGGCTGCTGGGGTATCTTTTGTTGCTGGAGATCTATTTTTGTATGGGGGGCTATTGTTGCTGGGGAGGTCTATTGTTGCTGGTGGGCAATCTAATGTAAGGGATCTGCTGTTGAGGGAGGGGTCTAATGTTGCTGATTGCTGAATGGTCTATTTATGCTGGCTGTTTAGAGTCCATTGGTGCTGGGATGGATCTATTGTCGCTGGGGTGTCCATCGTTGCTAGTTCTACTTTAATGCCTTTGTTGTCATCAACAAATTCCAAAACAAAATTGTTAGTACCACAAAATTATACTTGGTTCTGTATTCTCTAAAAGGGGCGGTACTGAGAGGTGGGTAGGGGTAGAACTAAGAAACGGTACTCAGAGTTAAGTAGGGGGCAGAGTCAAGGGCTGACTTGGATGGGATGAGTTCCTGCACATATTCTCTGAGAAAAAAAAGCCCTGATAACCCCTATTATGTTTATAGCATCAGTATCAACAGTTCTCAACAAATCAGTCTATAGCTGGCAGAGGAATCAAATGGTCCAGTGTGTACTATATATTGGGAACTTTGGTCCATCATTAACATAATCAGCCATCAAAGAAAGCATCAAATACCCAGTGCCTGTTTTCAGTAGTGGTCAGCTTTGTTAACTAACTTTATTGATGTTGAACGGATTTTCCCAGGTGGGGTTATTAGGCAGCTAGTGTAGAAGAATATAATACCATGTAGTAAAAAATTATATTTATTCACATGATAAAAACTCCACGTTAGTGTCCATGTCCCTTCTATAACTTTATTGATGTAACCTTGGCTTTTTAACCACTTCAATACAGGGCACTTTCTCCCCCCTTCCTGCCCAGACCAATTTTCATCTTTCAGTGCTCTCACACTTTGAATGACAATTACTCAGTCTGTACCCCCAAAACATTTTTTTTCACACAAATAGAGCTTTCGTTTGATGGTATTTAATCACCACTGTGTTTTGTATTTTTTTTTTTATGCGATATAAGTAAAAAAAAAAATTGAAAATTTTGAACAAAAAAACATTTGTTTTGTTTTTATTATAACATTTTTGTTCATACATTTGTCCAAAATTTATAATGCTATATATCTTTGGTAAAAATAACACAGATTAGTGGATATTATTTAGTCTGTGTGAAAGTTATAGAGTCTACAAGCTATGGTGCACATCAGGGCTGTCTTTATAAGAGGGCACACCTGGGCACTGTCCAGGTGCTCCAGCTGCATTGGGGGCCCCTGCAATTTCCTAAAAGCAGCAGGTCATTGAGTCCACGCTGCCCCGAAATTGGGGGCCCCCCATGATGGCACTGAGAGTGATGGATACACAGGGGGGGAAGGCTGACAGCGGTGCGCCGTGCAGAACGATACCTATTATTTCACATCCAGCAGGGAGGGGCAGGGCCGGAGCACCAGAGATGCTCTGATCCCGCCCCATGCAGCTTGAATGCTTGGGACTCAAAGGCTACAGGTTAGGAGTTGGAGTGGGAACTGCTGAGTCAGCAGCACTGAGAGCCCACCTACGGAAGTAGCATTGTGGATGGTGTCATGGTGAGACCAGCTGTCCAGCACTGTTTGCACCGGAAGGCTTGGAATGCCCGGAGGGATGCTCCCTCCTCCACCCCTCCTGCCTGCTTGATTGGTATAAGTGAGTGCAGTGCTGGAGGTGGGCACAGAGCCAAAAGTTTACATTGTATCTCCACTGGAAAAGGGGGTACTACATGGATGGAATTATGATGCTGGGGGATATCAAGGGTATATGGAGGAAAACAATGCTGAGGGGAGATCTGGGGTGTATAGGGGGTAGCAATGCTTGGGGTAGATTGGGTGGCTATAATGCTAGAGGTATAAGGGATGTAGAGAGGCCACAGTGTAGGGAGTATCAGGGATGAAGTAGGGTCACAATACAAGGGGTATCTTATGGTATATGGTTACAGTGCTGGGGGGATATTTGGGGTGTAGAGGGGTCAGATTGCTGGGGGGATATCTGGGGTGTAGAGGGGTCAGAGTGATGGGGGGATATCTAGGGTGTAGAGGGGTCAGAGTGCTCGGGATATCTGGGGTGTAGAGGGGTCAGAGTGCTGGGGGGATATCTGGGGTGTAAAGGGGTCAGAGTGCTGGGGGGATATCTGGGGTGTAGAGGGGTCAGAGTGCTGGGGGGATATCTGTGCTGTAGAGTGATCAGAGTGCTGTGGGGATATCTGGGGTGTAGAGGGGTCAGAGTGCTAGGGGATATCTGGGGTGTAGAGGGGTCAGAGTGCTGGGGGGATATCTGGGGTGTAGAGGGGTCAGAGTGCTGGGGGGATATCTGGGGTGTAGAGGGGTCAGAGTGCTGGGGGGGTATCTGGGGTGTAGAGGGGTCAGTGCGCTGGGGGGGATATCTGGGGTGTAGAGTGGTCAGAGTGCTGGGGGGATATCTGGGGTGTAGAGTGGTCAGAGTGCTGGGGGGATATCTGATGTGTAGAGGGGTCAGCGTGCTGGGGGAATATCTGGGGTGTAGAGGGGTCAGAGTGCTGGGGGGATATTTGGGGTGTAGAGGGATCAGAGAGCTGGGGGTATATTTAGGGTGTAGAGGGGTCAGAGTTCTGGGGGGAAACCTGGGGTGTAGAGGAGTCAGTGCTGGGGGGCATATCTCGGGTGTAGAGGGGTCAGAGTGCTGGGGGGGATATCTAGGGTGTAGAAGGGTCAGAGTGTCCTGGGGGGATATCTAGGGTGTAGAGGGGTCAGAGTGCCGGGGGGATATCTGGGATGTAGAGGGATCAGAGTGCTGGGGGGATATCTGGGGTGTAGATGGGTCAGAGCACTGGGGGGGATATCTGGGGTGAAGAGGGGCCAGAGCATTACTTTGCCCAGGGGCCAATGATGTGATTAAGACGGCCCTGGTGAAAATCATTGAAAATTGATCACACCTGATGTACTGACGGCCTATGTGTATTCTTAAGGCCCTGACATGTCAGGTGGTTCCCGGCCAAAGCTCTCATAGCAGTTTTCCTGACGGGTTTTCGACTTTCCCCTCGGTTTTCACGGCAGACTTTTTACCGCCGGGAAAACCGAGCGTGTGTACAGAGCTTAAGAGTATGCAAACCCTACCAATGAACTTCTCTTAGCGTTAGCAATTTGTTGTATCTGTTTGATAAGTGCAAAAAATACCCATTGATCCTACTAGAATTGTTGTCAGCTGATAGTGTCCTGTACTCTTATCCTGTGCTGCACTTTTATCAGTTACAGCTTTTTCTAGACTACAGAACCCCTCCCCTCCAGCTTACAGAGAAGTGGGGTTTTTCTTTCATATGGTGACAACATTGTTTCTTTATAGATAAGATATGGTGAGTGAGCTTTGTCACTTAGGACAAGAATTGTGGTAATGGCAGGAATACCATGTAAAAATAAAGGAAAAGTACTGCATATGTTACCAGCAGACACATCAATGTACTTTAGTGCAGTTTGTACCATCTGAGCTGACATGCACCACAATACTGATGCAAAATAGTAAGCCCTTAACAACTATAGCTCTGTGTATGTGGTTTGTGTAGCTGTTCTTGCTGTCATTCTTTGCATGTAAACTGAATCAACATGAGTCAAGATTATAGTAATTCAAATCAGACTTATAAATAACTTCTCTGTGGACTAGGGCAATATGATGAAAAGAGTCTGATAATTCAGTAATGATGGTAAATTTAATTAACTCATAACCCAATGGCAATAGACGTTTTAAATAAAGAGATTATAGCTAGATGTTGTGACCATAAACATATGTCAACATGAGGCCTCCCCACCATCACTCCTAATAAGACGTCTAATGGACCTCTAAGTTCTGTTGCTTTAGTACCAATTTTCTGTAGAAAGATTAGGTTGCAGGTAACATGGAAGGAATGTACACTTGTATGCGCCCAAACTGGTCACATTCATTACGCCAAAAAAAGTGCTGATCATATATTTTGTGGTATAAATGTACAGCGTTAATTCCTTTACCTTGTACCATTTTCCTCACTTAATATTTCTATGGTTACAAAACAGTGTTGAGAATTTCATGGTCTTTAATGTCACATCTTTAGAAGAAACCTGTTTGCCTTGGCTAGGGTTTATGGTATATACTTGGAAACCTAGGTGGCGCATAGCTATCTACGGACACAATTTATTGTGCTATAGAACAATTAGTAAATGTTTAATGCAGGTATGGACAATTGTTGGCATGACTGTTGAGCAACATCTGCAATCATTTTCAACTTTTCACCTGGCATAACATACTGCCTGCTCCTCAATATAACACTCATCACTAAAATATGACTATATGAAGTAATTGGAAAGTCATTCATTTGAGAAATGTGATTAGTATATTTAGTAAAGTAAGTAGAAAGTTTGATGTTGTATAACAAGATAATGTGAATCTTGTACTCATTATAAAATCTTGAGGGACATAGGATTTAGAGACATTTGGGTTATACTGCCATCCTTAAGAGGATTATGACACTGGCAAGTAAAAAACAGTGATCAGACTCTTAAAATCCCTCTAATTTATAGCATGTCATATTTTTTAGTAAAGCAGTACAGAAAGCAAGATCATAAACACAGAGGGGTATGGTGTTTTTATACAAAGTATAGGTGTGTGAGCTACACTTGCTTATTCCATAAAAAGCACACAAAGCAAAGTGCAGAAAATATACTTGCCAACAGTTCCAATTTTCCTAAGACAATCCCAAAAATTGGACCCTCATCCCGATCTGAGCGTGTCCTGATCAAAATCCTGTTTTTTTGCTTTTGTCCCGGGCATCTGAACTTTTTTTGGCACTGGCCGCCGCAGCTTCTAGCTATTAAAACATGGCCACAAGATCTCCTTTTCGGCTAGCAGGTCTATTTCCCAGTGTGTTCAATGGACAGGGGAGGGGCCTCCACTCTGTGCAGCTAACCGGCTTCTCGCTTCAGTGTACAAGTTGACAATTTGCTTGTACACTGAAGGCAGTTAGCTGCACTGATCAGAGGTCCCTCCCCCCTCCACTGAACACACAGAGAAAGAGACCTGCCAATAGAATTGGCGCTGCCTCCAACCCCTCGCCCCACAACAAGTCTGTGACTTGTTGTAGGAGAGGCAGTGGGGCGAGGGGTTGACGGCAGGTCCATTTCTATTGGCAGCCACCCGAGCTCTGCCTCTTGCTTCTTCCCCTCGGTGAGTTGTACTCGGCCTCCACGAGAGCTGGTCTTCTGTAATGGCGGCAGAGATCAAATCATGCAGGAGGGACTCTACTGGAGACACCTGATGTGAGGAGGGACTCTGCTGGGGGCACCTGATGTAAGGAGGGACTCTACTGGGGGCACCTGATGTAAGGAGGGACTGGAAATGCCTGATGTAAGGAGGTACTTTCCTGGAGACACCTGATGTAAGGAGGACTCTTCTGGGGGCACCTGATGTAAGGAGGGACTCTACTGGGGGCACCTGATGTCTTATTTGGACATATAAGGAGTAATGTTCATTCCTCCAATCTGTTTGTACCTACACCACATGAATATGTGCTTCTGCTTGGGACCTGATCATATATCTTTGTTTGTCTACCTAAGGTGAGTGTATAGTCATACTCAGCGTAAATAGCCATCCATAAAGCGATAGATAATATACTATTTGTATATAGTATAATATATTATATTATTATAATATATTATATATTATTTTGGACATGGCTATGCCAGTTTCGTTTATATGATGGCCTTCTGTTGTACTATTATCCATATATTTCATTATAGTAAACATCTTGGTAGTAATTTTAACAATTTCACCAAATCTGCATTACTACGGAGGGCTTTGCTGGTGCTATCCTATTATGGCGCCGGGATGATTGAAGCGCTAACACCAGGTGTTTGGAGTATCTTTGTCTGTTGATTGTTAAAATTTCTGGAAAACACATATTGCTATTTTGGTGTAGGATCTGGGCCTGCTGTCCCTTCATTCCTCTTGTTTTCCTTACTTCTCTCCTCATTTCTTTCTTTCTCTCTCTCTCCATCTCCCTCGTTCATCTTAGACTCAAGCCACGCCCCCTTTAAACCACACCCGTTATTGTGTTTAAACCACGTTCATTTTTCGCTGTGGCACGTTTCACGCAGCAATTCCCCCCCCCCCCAGCTATGTCACATCTACAAACGAATGTCATGCCCTCTAATTATAATATGACTCTGCTTACAGACAAAATAATATACATTTTTTGACAATGTTGGCAACTATGCAAAAACCCAGAGCAATCAGTGAGAATTTACATTATTGAAATGAGAAAAACAGATTCTTATCCATTTCTATAAGTACTATGGTTTGTACCAATCGCTTAGAATAAACTTGAAAGCATTATTTTAGGAGAAATTCCCACACTTGGATGAATTTTTGTCCAGAAAATTAATTGAAAGACATATTGCATAACAATAACTTCAGCTCCCAAAACCACAACTTCAGCACACAATCTACTAAAACTGGAGTGTGCAAAAACTGGTTCAGCTCTGCATAGAAACCAACCAGCTTCCGGGTTTTATTGTCAAAGCTTAATTGAACAAGCTGAACGTACAAGTTGATCGGCTATGATGCACATCAGCACCTGATTCTGACTGCTCCAGTTTTAGTAAATCTCCCTCAATGTGTCTTACAATTTACTGTAGTGTGATTTGCTATTTCCATTATTGGTCTGCAACAAGCGATCATAATATATCTTAGTGCCAATGTGTCCTACAGACCATAGCAGTGCCACCACAATAAATATATTATATAATATATATTAATATAAAGTAGCAAAACTGCCGCTTTCAGTGCCACAGCATTCTCAAAGTATGCACTGGGATGGGACCTTCCATAAAGGCTAAATAACAATATAACACCTCCCTGTGTCTTGTCTATTGGTTTAAAACAAATATTTTTTTATGCATACATTGGGGTTTGTCTACTATAACATGTCTTTATTCTGCCTTATCGCAAAACAAACTCTTGGGTTGGGTTTGCACTTGCGTTGTCCATCAACACACGCACTCTAGCGTACATTATATTAAAGCGGAGGTTCACCGGTACAATATACCTTTTCCCCTTAGCTTCATGCTCGTTTTGTCTAGGGGAATCGGCTAGTTGTTTTAAAATATGAGCTGTACTTACGGTTTACGAGATGCATCCTCTCCGTCGCTTCCGGGTATGGGCTGCGGGACTGGGCGTTCCTATCTTGATTGACAGTCTTCCGAGAGGCTTCCGACAGTTGCATCCATCGCGTCACGATTTTCTGAAAGAAGCCGAACGTCGGTGCGCAGGCGCAGTATAGAGCCGCACCGACGTTCGGCTTCTTTCAGCTACTAGTGACGCGATGGATGCGACCGTCGGAAGCCTCTCGGAAGACTGTCAATCAAGAAGGAACGCCCGCTCCCGAAGACCCATACCCGGAAGCCGACGGGGAAGATGCATCTCGAAAACGGTAAGTACAGCTCATATTTTAAAACAAATAGCCGATTCCCCTAGACAAAACGAGCATGAAGCTAAGGGGATTGTTTAAAAAAATATATTAATGGGTGAACTCCCGCTTTAGGGAGCCAATCCATTTTGAATGGACTGCCAAAGAACCTAACCAAAAATTGCATCTGACCCTTTTTTGGGAATGCCACTAAGAATTGTGTTTAAGGCAATGTGGGGTCCAGGTGCATGTGTGCTGCCTTAGGCCCCTTTCAAACTGGGGTGGGAGGTGCGCTGACGGTATAGCGGCATTATTTTTAGTGTCCGAATTGCGGTGGAATTGAGGCAGTATTCGGCCGCTAGCGGTGCAGTTTTAACCCCCGATAGCGGACGAAAAAGGGTTAATACCGCCGGCAATGCGCCTCTGCAGAGGCACATTGCCGGCGGTATTACCGTGGTTTCCCATTGCTTTCAATGGGGAGGAACGGTGGAGGAGCGGTAAACACACCGCGCTTTCACCGCTCCAAAGATGCTGCTAGCAGGACTTTTGGAGCGGTCCTCAGTGTGAAAGTGGTCTTATGGTATCATGTGCATTATAGCAGCAGAACAGTTTGAATCAATCCTAAGAACAACACTATGGGCCAGATTCACAAAAGAGATACGACGGCGTATCTCCTAATACGCCGTCGTATCTCTGTTTCTATCTATGCGACTGATTCATAGAATCAGTTACGCATAGATATCCATAAGATCCGACAGGTGAAATTGTTTTACACTGTCGGATCTTAGGATGCAGTACCGCGGCCGCCGCTAGGGGGAGTTTGCGTCGTAAACCAGCGTCGGGTATGCAAATTAGGAGTTACGGCGATCCACGACGGATTTTCGCGTTCGCTACGTCGCCGCTAGTCTAGTTTCCCGTCGCAAAGTTAGTCGTCGTTTTAGGTGCCCTAACTTTACACAGCAATCGTATTGCTGTAAAAGTATGGCCGTCGTTCCCACGTCGAAATTTAAAAATGAACGTCATTTGCGTAAGCCGTCCGGGAATACGGAATTACGCTACGTGCGTCGCCGTTCGAAAAAATGACGTCACTGCGCGCAAAGCACGACGGGAATTGCGAAACGGAGCATGCGCAGTAGGTCCGGCGCGGGAGCGCGCCTAATTTAAATGGCACGCGCCCATTTGAATTGGCCCGCCTTGCGCCGGACGTCTTTACGATACACCGCCGCAAGTTTCCAGGTAAGTGCTTTGTGGATCGGGCACTAAAACTGGAAACTTGCGGCGGTGTATCGTAAACGGGTTACGTTACACCAGCGCTCTTGTACGTGAATCTGGCCCTATGTCACAGAAACATCCTCCATTTACCCAAGTGAGGTCAGCCCAGTGTTTTCATTTGAGCTTTTGCAAACATTGGAGTTGATTTACTAAAAGGCGTATAGAGAAGTTAACTCTGTGAATGAGGTGACACTGGACCATGTTCCATTATGGGATCATGATATGCAAACAACAATTTTTTGCACATCATTGGGTATAGCTTGCCCCATTCACTAATTCTCTACTCCTTCTGTAATCTACAGCTATTGTACATACTATGCTACAAATTTGTATGGAAATACACAAGTTTACTCCCTGGAGGAAACATTGATGAAGGCCTCACTCCAACCTTAATGTTTTAATTGGGAAGCTTTGTACTTCCTTATAGGTCTATCAACAAACCGAGAATCATAATGCTTCCTTATTAGGCCAATAATGTTATGTGGGTAGGAATTATCACCACCATTTTCCATTTCTCTTTACTGATGTTGGTTGACTTTTTTTGCAAGGTTTACACTTTTAGTAAACCAAGGCCACTGCTATAAGAAGTCCAGCATTGTTTTTTTGTGTATATCTCATATTGTTTTTATCAAAACTGTTTTTAATGATGTTCTCAGAGATTATTTGTTACTTAATATGTAAAATTTCCTGTATATTTTTGCCTGCTTCTAATAAAAAAAAAAATATTATTCAAAAGCAACACTCTAAAGTCCAAATGTTATCAATTCTGCACAGAAATGAGTCATCCCTGAATATGTTTTTTCTTTGCAAACATGATTCAAGACTCCTTAAATGTATAAAGCACGTCAAATTAAAAAACAATGATGTACTGTTAAGGCCATCATTCCATGATACCACAGACTACAATAAGACTTCCACATCCTCCATGGATAGGGGGCATATTCAATGTACTGCACTTTTTTTAGGCTATTAGTTCTAAAACCAATGTTTTGGCCAAACTAAGCAGTCTGTGGTTTTGGATGTTGGGAAAGATTCACATATGCTTTTAATTGATTATCTTTTAAACTGAACAGAGTGTTATGGAACATCTTACAACTAAGAAGTGCCCTATTGCAGAGTTCTGTGGCATTTTGTAACAATAATAGAAATGAAGGAAAAAAAATACATCTAGAGCCAACATATTTTTCAGTTTATTTTGATAGGCATAGTTGATTGTCTTTTTTTCCTATTGCATGTTAATTCTTTGTGTACAGTGCTATTTATTGGGCCTTGCTGAACTTCATCTTACACAAAGCCTGCTTTTCATGCTCACTTAAATAATGGAGTTTTGAAGGTTTTGAGTGTTTAACGCAACAGTAATAGCTGTCTCCTTTCTCTAGCAATGATACTTTTATTCTAATCTAACAAAGTATGAAGCTGCAAGGTTATTCAGTGGCACGGACATAAGATTGTTCTTGAAGGATAGTATATCCATACCTAGCTCTATTTAAAAAACATCTATAAACCTAATATGTCAAAATCACAAAATTTTAACAACAGGGCTAAGGTGAAATGTAAGTATATAGTGTAAATATGAATTACAGTTTTCTTATTTTGGATCAAAGTATCCCCTTTAATTTATGCAGACTGTGCTAAATTGAACTGCCACTTTATGGTGACTGATGCTATCCAAAAATATAATTGAAAGCTTCAAAGAAGCTTCAAACAAAATATGCTTCAGAATACCTTTCTCTCCAGTGGGTACGGAGTCTGATCTTCACAAGGGCACACTTCCGGGTATGTCGGTTGCCTGGTCCATCCGCTATGCTCTGTGGTTCCATCTGCCATACATTACTGAAGACCTATAGTAATGTATGCATACCCCAATATGTCCAATGCTAAAGGTTTCTCTGGAGGCTTTATCCATGCAAGAGAGTACTTTTTGCTTGCCAGAGAGGTAGCTATCTACATTCTTCTTTTGGAAGCAAGTTGTTTTTTATTATTTTGGATACTAGCAACTTTGCAACCTAGACAATTCTACATTACATGGAATGTAAAAGTTACATTGTTGTGTTGTTAGAGCCTGGAATACCTTTTCACTTTTCATGTGACTTTTTGGCTGCAGCTTATTCTACTGTATGTTTTGTTGTGAAATTTTCAGTAATGCCATGTACACATGATCGGTTCATCCGATGAAAACGGACCAATGGATTTTTTCATCAGATATCCGATGAAGCTGACTTTCATCAGTCTTGCCTACACACCATCAGTTAAAAATGCGATCGTGTCCAATGCGGTGACGTAAAACACAACGACGTGCAGAGAAAAATGAAGTTCAATGCTTCCGAGCATGCGTTGACTTGATTCTGAGCATGCATGGATTTTTGACCGATGGATTTCCCCACAGACGATCGTTTTTTTCTATTGGTTTTTTAACCATCAGAAAATTTTAAAACAGGTACTATTTTTTTTCCCCAATGGGAAAAAAAATGATGGGGCCCACACACGATCGTTTCGTCCCATGAAATTGGTCCATCGGACCGTTTTCATGAGACAATCCGATCGTGTGTACAGGGCATTAGGCAGTTATCGGCAAGCCACAGTTCCAGCATTTTAATTTGCTCTCTCTAACCAGAAACAAAATCTCCAAAGATCTTGTCATGGTTATCAGGCAGAGTTTTTGCAGTCTCAAGCCCCGTACACACGGTCAGACTTTTATTTGGCCAAAATCACAAGTCGATACTGTTGTTTCTGTCCCTATATGCTGTACAATGTAGTAAAGCCACTGCTTTTACAGTAAATTACACAAACTGGCACTGTTTCACTATATTTAAAGCGGTGGTTCACCCTGCAGAACAACATTTCAGCATAAAATCCGGCATAGTAGCGTGAGCTACACTATGCCGGTCTTTATTTTGTATCCCCGTACTCACGGTTATATCGTACATAGACGATTCCGTCTGCCGTGGGGAATGGGCGTTCCTAGCAAGAGGGAGGGTGATTGACGGCCAGCTCTGGCACGTCACGCTCCCCGAAGACAGCCGGAGTAGGTCTCGGCTCTTCACGGCGCCTGCGCACAGGCTATGCGCAGGCGCCGTGAAGAGCCAAGCCTATTTCGGCTATTTCCGGAGAATCGTGACGTGCCAGGGCCGGCCGTCAATCACCTTCCCTCTCCATAGGAACGCCCATTCCCCGGAATCTATACGATATAACAGTGAGTACGGGGATAAAAAAATACAGACAGGCATACTGTAGCTCGCGCTACTATGCCAAATTTAATGCTAGAGGGAAAAAAAATAAAAAAATGTTTTTATATAGGGTGAACCCCCGCTTTAAGGAATTTTTATAATGAATTTAAAACTAGGTTAAAGTGCATGTATAAGCAAAACATATTTCTAGATTTGGTTAGAAAATGGCTATTAGAAGTTTGCCCCGCCACTAAGTTTCCATTTGTCATGCTGACCATTATTAAGAGTAATAGCAAAGCCTAAATTTTAGGGATGTCAGCAGAACAAGGGGTGAACAAGGGGTGTGGGTACATATTGCAATGGGACACCTGGGTCACTGTCAACTGTTTAAAAGATTTCCTTTCACCTTTCCACATTCCGTAGCATCTCTTGGACAGGAAGTGAAAAAAAAATCTAGCCAATCGGACACAGACAATAAAAAATAAATTGACAGGGATTTTTTTTTCATCAATAGTGTACATTTTAGATGGGGATACTTAATTTCTGCATTCAATTTTACTTAAAATTTTTGATGCACAAAGTGTATATTATTGGGCTCTCATGCACATCTCCACTAGCCTCTGAAAGCCTTATTTCTCCCATACTGCTCCTGTGCATTTCCTGCACACAGCAATCTCTATTGATTCCAATGGAGAGTTTATACTCCACCTGGACAAATGGAGTATGGACTTTCCACTGAATTGAAAGAATATTGTGATATGCATGCATATACATTGCTCCAACAATGAAACTTTCCTGGGCGACAGTGAGTGAAGAAGACTACATGGCAAATATCTCAGTGGAGTGGGAATAGGTGTGTATATGGCATACGAGCCCAATTAAGGTGCACCTACACTTTAAGGTCATATTTAGATGTGTTAATCATAATAAAATGTAAATAAATGTCACCTTACATTATAGACTGAAGCTTATGTGGTCTTTTTTCATTTTATACTTATTAGAAGCAGTTGTGAAATGAGGTAGAACTCAAGTTCCATTTGAGATTTTCGTCTCTTTCTTCTCTGTAAAAATAAAGCATGACTGTTTTGCATTCAGCTGTCCTTTACTGTTTTGTCAGTAAATATGGATATTTATGAAGTGACAACTTCAAACCTAAAGAGAATAAAATTAAAATTGGAAAAACCTGCGAGTGCTTTTATTTGATTTAAAGTATTCCCTTTGTTCCTACAATAACAGACGCACTATGGTGGATAAAACTTTTGATATGCTTTTTAACACTGGAGCAGATCAGATGAAAGAAAGAAAATAAATCTCCCAGAAAATAAACAGCATGCATTTTTGCTAATATTAGTACAAATAAATTCAAATCTTTATACACATACATATATATATATATATATATATATATATATATATATATATATATATATATATATATATATATATATATATATTGGCTAGAACCTCTATACAAACCTATACTTTTGGGATATTTTCTTTGGCAAAAGACAGATACATTTTATTACACCATTGTATCATTTGTTTCTTGCAGAATGAGTTATTTGCTTTATACATTTAGTTCATGACACTTCATCACACTGATGGAAGTGCTATGTGAACAGTATAGCTTTAAAGTTATATGGTAAAGTGATTATGTATTTTCTTTGTGAATAATGCAGAAACAGTCAGGAAATATATTCAAGGTTGTATACTGTATATTTAATGTTTCATCTTTTTTATTAACTTTGTTAATAGCAAAGAGAAAAAAGATACATAGAATGTAATATCAAAATTTCAAAGGTCCAAGTATTAATAGATGCACCAAAAATAATGCGATTTACAGGGTCAATAGCAAACGCATATCAAAAAAGTGTCTGTGAACTTACATATATGAGAGAATAAAAAACCCAATGTTGTTAACACTACCATAGGACTGGCATATCATGAGCGTCAATGATGAGAAGCCAACTGATCAATAGTACACACACCCAAATGGAATATGTTATGGTGGTACTCATAAGGCCCCGTACACACGACCGGATCGATCCGCTGGGATTGATCCGCGGATCAGTTCCAGCAGATAGATCCGGTTGTGTGTACGGCCTAGCGGACATTTTCAGGCGGATAAAAATCCAGCCGACGGATTTTCAGCGGATACAAATTTCTTAGCATGCTAAGAAATCTATCCGCTGGAATCCTGTCCGCCGGACTTATCCGGTCGTCTGTACAGACTCACCGGATAAGTCAATCCGATCCCATCCCTCGTATGCGTCGTAATGATTCGACGCATGCGTGGAAGTATTTACCTTCCAGGGTTGCGCACGTCGCCGCGTCATCGTCATGGCGAAGGCGCGGCCACGTCACCGCGGATGTATTCCCCTGGGATTTTGATCTGATGGTGTGTACAGCCATCAGATCAAAATCCGCCAGAGGATTTATCCGCTGGAAACGGTCCGGCGGACCGTTTCCAGCGGAAATCCTCTTGTGTGTACAAGGCCTAACTGTATTTTACCAGGTAGGTAAATCCTGATACACAGATTGCGTGAGTAAAACAGGGTGAATATGGGGAGGGGGGGTGGGGGCCCTTTTATATAGCCAGGCATGAGCACTCTCAGAAATGGCCAAACCGTCTAGTGTTTCAGCATGTGAATTGTTCAAATCGCAAAAAAATATGCACCATTTACATATGTTTGTATGACTCTATAATTCCCTCCATCTCACAGGCCCATTCTGCTAGAGATGGAGAATGAGGTTTTTGCCAATGTTTGGCTATCACTGTTCATGCAGATGTTAAGAAGTGTCGAATTAAAGTTCTTTTAAATTATTTCTGGGAGCTTGCCAGCAGAGAGGGCATGGTAATTTGAGGCGTAGTTGGGAACTTATTCCACACAAGTTTATCATACAGTCATAGAATATTGTCGCAAAAAGGAATGATCTGAAGGACAGGTGCTCCATATGTGAGCCATTTTACCAGGGGCCTATAAACACCTCCAGCACATGTTGAGATTGGATGGCTCTAACTCAGTGTTTCTCAACTCCAGTCCTCAAGGCGCCCCAACACGTCATGTTTTCAGGCTTTCCATTCTTTTGCACAGGCAATTTGATCAGTTTCACTGCCTTAGTAATTACCACAACCATTTCATCTGAGGGAAATCCTGTTTTCCTGACGCATTCATGGCAGCACACACTGGGTTGTGACTCCGCCCCCACAACCTGACAGGATTGGTTAGCTATAAATTCGAAGAGGAGACACCCGGCATCATTCTCTTTTTTTATCCTCACCTGACAGGACGTGGACGTACAGCTGCCTCCTACCGCTATCGCCCCTGCAGGTTCAGCCTCTCCTGTTTGGAAGTCCCCCCTGTGCAGTCTCTAATAGAGCTTTATGGGGGGATCCCCGCTCTGGTGGTCTCAGGGGCTAAAATCCCGGCAATATCCTGGCATATTACAAGCTTTAAATAAGCTTACACCTGGCAGTGGGTTACCCTTTCTTAAAACAGTATCCTTTCCTAAAGTTCCTCTACTGTTCTGCTATGTTTCACACATTCCAATCTATGTTGCTTAAAAGTTTATTGCTGCTTTTAAATTACCTTCATCCAGCGGGCTTGCTGGGCTATGTGGTCCCATGCTGCCTCCCCCCCCTTCACCGCATCCTCCTGTTCGCTGCTGTCCTCCAAACTCGCTCTGTGTATGGGCGCAGCACACTGATGACAGCGCCAGCCTCTCTCGCCCTCATCCAAGATGGCGGCGGGAGGCGCGCGGCGCTACTGCGCATGCGCGATGACGTCATCAGCGCCGCGACGGCGGCGCCGAATTAAAAAAAAAAAAAAAATGACATTTTTTGTTTTTTCTCCCTAAGGCTGCTGCTCTGCTATTTTTTTCTGGATTTCTTCCCCAGGTACTCCAGCTCCTCTCCCCTTCCAGGCATTCTTATCCTGTATTATTTTTAACCTCCTTTGTACCTTTTTCCCTCTAGCTTCCATATCTGCTGCTGTCCTGCTCACTTCATGGAACCCACTGCCCTAGCAGACCACTACCAACAAACGAGGTATGGAGGCCATCATGTATGGGTAAGTAGTGAAGAGACAAAAGAGAGCCGGCCACTGAACACTGCTTTCTTTGCAGTCCCAGGCCAAGAGACGCAAGCCCACAACGCAGGGAGAGATCCAGGCATGCATCAAGCCGGAAGTCCCACAGAAGTCGGTCAAGGTCATCCGCCCGTTACCATCGATCAAGGCACAGCCGATCACGCCACAGCCGCTCCCGTCGCAGTCGGTCCCACCGCAGACGGTCTCCCTCATCGCACCGTGAACATTACCATGCCCGTCCTGCAGCAAACGCCTGCTGGGTATGCGGTGCTACTGCAATGCCAGGGAAGCTAGCCTGTCACTCCTGCTTCAATGAAGCAACGAAGGAGAGGGAGACGGATACCAGAGTCACTTCTGATCGCGCAAGAGAGCCTGCGCAGGAAACGGCCTGGACCAGGGCCACTCCGGCCTGCGATGACCCCACCCCGGGCACCTCCTCAGCCTTCAGTCCGTATGCTCAGCCGGCAGGAACCTTTCCCGACCATGAGGAACATGAGATGATGTCAGGCTTTGATTTTGGCTTGGTCGAACCCTTTGTACGAGCTGTTAAGGAAGCCATAGGTTGGGAGGAACCGGTGACGGAACCACCGAAGGTTGGGAGATACTTCCCAGAATTAAGGAGGGACCCCGAACTGTTCCCCTTCATTGAGGAATTGGAGGACCTCATCAAGGACGAGTGGGAGAAACCAGATAAGCGGCCTGGTTTGTCTAACAAACTCGCTAAGTTGTACCCTCTGAAAGACTCTAAGGTTTCTTCCCTCATCAATGCTCCCATTGTTGATTCATCCCTAATGCGGCTAGCCAGGCATGTCACACTGCCTATAGAAGACGCAGTCTCGTTCCGAGACGTTCTCGACCGCAAAATTGACTTAGAGCTAAAAAAAGGCATACTCTACAGCTGGGGGAGCATGCAGGCCAGCTATTACCACGGCGGCTGTTGCCAGAGCCATTTCCGCATGGGCAGCCAATGCTGAGAAGGCCCTCCTAGAAGGCGCTGACCAGGCGGAGGTGATATCCTCTTTACAGGAGATCAGACTGGCGGGCGACTTTGTGGCAGGGGCTTCAGTAGACGCCATTCGCTCCTCGGCCAGATCCATGCTAGCCTCAGTGATGGCCCGCAGAGCCTTATGGCTGAAGCCCTGGGTCGCTGACACAACATCAAAGTCCAATTGGTGCAAGATACCGTACGATGGCACAAACTTGTTCGGCGCTAAGTTGGACTCAGCGATCTCCAAGGTCACTGGAGGGAAGTCAGGGCTTATTCCCTCGGACAGGAGGCCCAAGCCTCAGAAGGGTCCTACCTTCAGACGTAATCTGCCTGACAGATACAGAGAAGCCAGAACCTATCGCCCCGGGAAGGACTTTAGGAGAGATTGGAGAACTACTCGCCCTCCCTTTGCAAGGGCTCAGAGGGCCAAGGCCACTACCGCAGGGGACCAACCAAAGTCTTTTTGAAGTTTTGCCTGCCCACCCAGCTCAGGTGGGCGCCAGGCTCAGGGCTTTCGCACAGATTTGGTCAGAGCACATAAAGGACCCATGGACTCTCTTCACGATCGATCAGGGTCACAGGTGGAACTTTATGGGGGCATTACCTCACACCGTCTTCCAACCCACCAAGATTCCGTCTTCTCTGGACAAGAGGAAGCTTCTCGTTCGATATGTTTCGGAGCTAGTTCTGAAGGAAGCAGTCGTAGAAGTTCCTTCGCACCAAAGAGGCAGGGGATTTTATTCCCCTCTATTTTTGGTCCGAAAGAAATCAGGGGACCTTCGGCCCGTTCTGGACCTCAAGCGACTCAACAGGAGAATTCAGATAGAAGCCTTCAAAATGGAAAGTCTCCAGTCTATTCTTCTGGCAGTGAATCTCGGGGATTGGATGCTGTCAGTGGATCTTTCTGACGCCTATCTTCATGTGCCAATTCATCCTGCTTTCCAGAAATTTCTACGCTTTTCCATCAGCCAACATCACTTCCAGTTCCGATGCCTACCGTTCGGCATCTCTTCGGCACCCAGGACGTTCACAAAGGTCCTCCTACCCCTCATAGCACTCCTCAGGGAGAGGGGGCTCCGGGTGCATCACTATCTGGACGATATCCTGCTTTTAGCAGCAAGCCAGGAGACTCTGCTCCTCCAGCGGGAGATCCTGATCTCTACCCTTCAGAGTTTCAGCTGGCTGATCAATTGGCGGAAGAGCAGCCTTCAACCCTCACAGGTGATGGTATTCCTTGGGGCAGAGTTGGACACCGAACAGAACAGGGTACAGCTGCCCCTAGAGAAGGTGGAACCTCTAGTTCAGAAGGTACGGAATCTACTGTCCTCCAAACTCGCGTCAGCCAGAACCTGCCTCAGCGTACTGGGCTCAATGTCTTCAACTATTCCCATGATACAGTGGTCCCAATGGAACATGAGAGCCTTCCAAAACACCTTTCTAAGACAGTGGGACGGAGTTTCAATGCACCAACACATCAGGATCCCCAGTCGAGTGAAACACGCTCTTGTGTGGTGGACATATCCTCCCAACCTCAGGAAATCCAGACCTATAGCCCCTCCGAGTCCGGAGATCGTGACCTCAGATGCCAGCGAGAAGGGCTGGGGGGCTCACTACCGGGACCAGACAGCCCAGGGACCGTGGCACTTTCCTGCCCGGGGCACAGTTTCGAACATTTTAGAGCTCCGAGCTGCGTTCCAGGCACTCTTAGCCTTCGCGCCTCTGCTACAGGGGAAGACCGCTTTAATCCGGATGGACAACAGGGTGGCGGTAGCTTATGTCCAGAGACAGGGTGGTACCCGAAGCCACTCTCTATTAGAGGAGGTTCACCCCATAATGGAATGGGCACAGGTTCACCTATTAGACCTGAGAGCAGTTTACGTTCCAGCGGCACAGAACACGCTAGCCGACTTCCTGAGCAGGGAACTTCGTTCGAACAACGAGTGGTCTCTGAACCTCCGGGAGTTCTCCATTCTGACGGAGGCATGGGGGACTCCAGAGATCGACCTGGCAGCAACACCAGCAAATGCCAAATGCGTGAGGTTCCTTTCCAGAGTACCCTTTCCGACAGCAGAGGGGACAGATTGCCTTCTTCATCCATGGGACTTCAATCTGGGGTACATCTTCCCCCCAACTCCCTTGATAGCAAGGTTTCTATCTCGGCTCCGAAGGTCATCAGTCACAGTGATCGCGATAATACCATTCTGGCCAAGGAGACCGTGGTTCACGACTCTCCTGCAACTCAATACCCAACCTCCAATCCACCTACCGGTCTCAGCAGACCTCCTTCACCAAGGCCAGCTCCTCCATCCAGCTCCGGACAGACTCCACTTGACAGCCTGGAGGTTGAGAGGGCTAGGCTTAGGGAACAAGGATGTTCCCAGGCAGTTATAGCAACCTTAATGCAGGCCAGGAAGGTCACCACGAACACTGTCTACACCAGAGTCTGGGAAAGATTCGCCCACTTGGCGCAACTCAGAGGTTGGAATCACGTCTCTCCGGATCCGTACCAAATCCTAGAGTTCCTACAGACGGGAATTGACAAAGGCCTGAGCTCAAGCACCCTAAAAGTGCAGATCTCCGCTCTGTCCGCCAAAACGGGCACTAGATGGGCCCTGCACCCGTTGATAATTCAGTTCATGAAGGCATGTATTAAAATCAGGCCGCCCAGGAGACCATCCTTTCCGGCTTGGGATCTGTCAGTGGTCCTGGAGGCGCTGTTGAATCCTCCCTTTTTCCCACTCAGCTCAATCTCCTTATGGGACCTGACCCTAAAGTTGTCCTTCCTCATTGCCATTGCTTCGGCTAGGAGAGTGTCGGAGCTACAAGCTCTCATGTTAAAGGAACCGTACTTAGTTTTCCTACCCGACAGGGTGGTACTGAGGCCTTCGGATCGCTTCCTTCCCAAGGTTACTTCGGCCTTCCATTACGGCCAGGACATCGTCTTGCCATGCCTTTCTAACGAAGAGGGTGAACCGCATGCCTTGGACATTAAGTCTGCAATTTCTTACTACCTATCGGCCACTATCCACCTTCGGTCAACAGACGCCCTCCTGGTTATACCTCACGGGGCCAGACGAGGCCAGGCTGCCTCCTCTCGGACCATCGCCTCTTGGCTAGTTAAGGCTATCGAAAAAGCGTATTCCACCCAACAGCTGGAGATCCCAGAAGGCATCAAGGCGCATTCAACCAGGGCAGTGGCTACCTCTTGGGCAGCATATTGTGGAGTCTCTTCGGAGACCATCTGCAGAGCAGCAACCTGGTCTTCCAGACATACCTTTATCACCCACTACAGAGTCGACGCCACTCTGTTGGCAACTTCTGAGTTTGGCAGATCTATCTTCAGGGCCAATTCTTCTGCTCTATAGGTAATAAAATACTTTTGCATTGAACCCTCCCGACTAGCGAGTTATTTCCCAGTGTGTGCTGCCATGAATGCGTCAGGAAAACGGAAAATTGTATACTCACCTTTCCGTAATTTTCCTTTCCTGACGCATCTTCATGGCAGCACACAACTGCCCACCCTTTTGTTCAATGATGATATTTACGGAGAATGATGCCGGGTGTCTCCTCTTCGAATTTATAGCTAACCAATCCTGTCAGGTTGTGGGGGCGGAGTCACAACCCAGTGTGTGCTGCCATGAAGATGCGTCAGGAAAGGAAAATTACGGAAAGGTGAGTATACAATTTTCCGTTTTATAAGCCAGTGACAGTATTTTGTCCCAGTCTACATGATCAGAGAACATATCTAAGTCTTATTCAGAATTTGATGTAAAGCGAGGAGGATGCTGTAATGACTCGTAGTCTGTATAAGATCTTGTCAGAGAGAAGGTAGGGTACGGAGGTAGTGCTGTAGTTTAGTATATTCAATCCAGGCTTTCACAGGGGTATGGCAAGTCAGATGTACCTCAAAAAGGGGAACTAGCTTTCCTCTGTGTAGGGTATGACATAATAGAGGAATGTCACTTTTATTTGAGGAGATAAATTGCGTTTGGTAAAGCATTAGAGGAAAGGCAGTGCTGCAAAATAATGGAGTCAGGGGACTCGGCTTAGAGGAGAGTAGGCCCTTGCTCTAGTAAGTATCCCAGATTTTTAAGGTAAAAAAAGATAGAGAGTCCTTTACAGGTCTGCTTCTGGTATCGGTCCAAGATAGAGAAAGGAGGTCTACAGGGACCAGGTCATGTTCTAATGAGGTCCACAGTTAATATATTTGCTGTGGTACCAGTCCAATACCCTGGTCAGGGATGCCATGTGGAAATAAAGTAAAATCTGGGAGATGAGACTGTTTGTGTGATTCTAGATTTGTTGTGTCACCATATAAAGCTGCGTATTGCTTTATCTATGGAGGGGAAAAAAAGCTCAAGGGTGGAGGAACAGGGACTGGTTGAAAAGTATAAAACAATTTCAGTAATATATCCATTTTAATGACATTCATGTGGCCAAAGCACAAAACGTTTGGTATGTCATGAGAGTTAACCACTTGACTTTTGAAAAGTTTTAACCCCTTCATGACCAGGGCATTTTTTGCTATTCAGCACTGCACTTCTTTAACTGGCACTTGCTCACAGCACGGGCCAGCAGGGGGCACGTGCATGCGCGCCTCACACCTGGAAGCAAGCTGCCAACGTTCATTTACATTGCTGAGCCTGTAGCTGCTGCTTGGTCACAGTAAATCTACTGTGACAGAGCAGCAAGTAGTTAAGACATATGTGAATTGTTTGTACCAGAGGGTTACAGTTAAGGTCTGCGTGGGTGGCCAGATACTGTACTTTTAAAGTAAATCTATGATCACAGCATACACTTTCATTCTTAAACATCAACATTATAATAGTTGTTTTTTGACAATCCAATACAACAATTACTTGACTTATCTTCTTTTATGTTGTGAGTTCTGCCTGTCTGTTGGCTATCTCTTTCGACAACTTCCTACATTTCCTGCATGATTTGGAGCTTCTCCTCTGCTGTTTACATAAAAGCATCAACTATTTGAAACGTTAGGTCACATTTAAATGTGAACATTGATCTGCAAGTGCATTACCTGGCTTTTGTCATCATGGATAAAGAATGCATCACATATTAAAGGGGTAAAATGCCGACTGCAGAGGGCACTGCTTTTCAGGTACTCAAGATTTTTTTTTCCTTTCTATTGGTTCTCTTCTTTATTGTAAAATCTATACACTTAAACATAACCTGGTATGCCCCACTCTACTTTGTGGATTCCATCTTTTACATTTGTGACTATTTTAATATTGTTGGAGGCCAGAAAAGCTTTGTTCTTTGCAAAGGGTATTCATTACCTAATGTATCTTCTGTTCTGTTATGTATGTACAGCTTGCAGATGCATTTATTGCATTCAGGTATTTACTGAATGTCGTGTTCTTTGCCTTCATTTGTTAACTGATGATGTAATATTTGGACTGACATATCTCTGAACTATTTAGAGTCCCAACAAATTCTATGCATTTAATTGGGGGCCCAATGAATGCTTTAAATGGTCTATGCAAATATAATAAAACAAGATGCAAAAAAATTCAAATGTAAAAAAAATGGAAGTTGAATGCATTTTGCTGTATGTTTTTATATAATGAAAATAACGTATTATTATTACTATTGTTTTAAAACCTTGGTTTGCGAGCATAATTTGTTCCAGAAACATGCTTGTAATCCAAAGCACTTGTATATCAAAGCATTTTTTTTACAGGGTATAAAAGAGAAGTGTAGCAATAAGTTGCTAAATGTTTTACCTTCATTAAATGTAACCATATTGCTACACTTAGAGGCTCCTCTCTTCTTTTTTATACTTAGTTGTGACATGAAGCTACTCTTATATCAAGACATCGCTTGTATATCAAGGCAAATTGTATTAAAACATTTTGCTTGTCTTGCAAAACGCTCGCAAACCAAGTTACTCTCAAACTAAGGATTTACTGTGGTCATAAAATGTTTTTAAATCTTTCTGACCTGCAAATCTTTGTTCTCTTGAAGAACTAGGCGCACCGCTCCTATGCAGTGATTGTGTTTTGGAAAGCATGTCCCATGGAAATGAGTGGTGGCCTCATGAAGTGAAGGTGGATCCATCTGCTTGGTGGTGGTAGGAAAATAACCTGGGCCCCTATTACTCATGATCTTTGGGCTTTAAGTAGATTAAGCCTGGTACCACTGGGAATAATTTTGTACAGTATGATTCCAGAAAAATAGTGTGAAACTTAAAGAAGTAGTGAACCAGAGTGATGGTTATTAGGTTATTGGACCCACAATGACTTAACATTTAAAATCCAGGCCTCTGTGTCAACCCACAGCAAAGAAGGGCTATTTGCATTTGCTTGTTGCTTGTTAAAATGCAAATTCAAAAAACATTGTTTGTTCTGCATTGAAATTGCATAGCATCATTGCCACTCTGTGTGCAGGGTAATCTTAGGTGGACATGTAGTTTTAAGGGAACAGGATATAGCACCCTCCTAGACTAAGTATGCTAGGTAAATTTAGTGTGGCTTGCTCTATAGCCAGAGGAGCTGTGATCTGTGATCTGCTGTTTTGGTCTGTTCTGGCTCCACAGTCCGGGCATTTGATTCCCCATGAGCCTGTTGAGAACTTTCTAGAGCACAGGGTGAGGAAATCCAAATGTCCGAGCTGGGCTCTTACCATGCTCCAGCTAATCCCTGGGGTGGTGTGCCCAGATGGTGGGTGGGAGGCAGGTAAATAGCCAGAAAGCCAGATGGATATGTTCTCCTGGAGGAAGAGGGACCATGTGCTTCAGGGAGCTGGAAAGCCTTCTTGACTGGCTGCTGGACTAATCCTACCTCTAGATCGAGGTCATCAGCTGCAGAAAACTTAGACTGTTTCAGTCTATTTTCATGTCCTACCCATGGTCTAACATTCTCCCGGTCTACAGCCAGGAGTGAAAGACTGTGTTACCACCTAGAGAATTGTCCTCTGCAAATTTGTGCCTAGATTTTTTGGAGTATCCCATACCTTATTGTTCTACCTAATTAGATCCAGCTAATACTTTTTAGCAACGTTTTTCTTTTTTTTTCATTCAGAGAAAAGGTTTAATTCACATGAATAAAAGCTAACCTTTGGCAACACCTTGTCATTGTTAAATAGTTTGTCTTAACCACTGCAACTTTTGCTGGATTGCTTGGCTTGTTAAAGGTGTGCAGTAGGAAAATGTAGTTTTAGCTCCTCTGTAAGAAGAGGAGCTGGGGTTAATTGTTGTTGTGCTGGTCAGAGCCCTTCATCCCCCCCTTGGCTTCTGGAGCTGTTGGAGAGTTATAGAAGGTGGAGAAGCAGAGATTAGACCAGAAGCAGCTGAAGACTCACACCCTTTCAGCCTCAGCTGGGCTTAGCTGAAGCCATCCTGGGAGCCAAAGTCGAGTAGGAGGCAGTCACTTGAACTTAAGGATTTACAAAGGGACTGAGTAAGAAGCTTCAATCTCTACACCCTTGAGCCTGATAGAGCAGAAGCAGCAAGTTGCAATACCCTACTGGCTCACTACAGAGGGACAGCTTAGAGCCAATTCAAGCCTGTAAAGCCACCCTACATGCCTTGTTTGGGGATCTAAGGAACAGTCAGGTGCAGTAGTATTTTTCTAGAGAGCGAGCATCTGCATTCAGTGTTGGGAGCCTTTTTGCTACCAGTTTAGCTGATCCATTATCGTTTGGGCATAGTAACTTTTTGGCCGGCCATACATGGTTCGAATCTCAGCCGGTTCCTGATTCAAACCATTATTGGGCAGGCTGAATGTATCAAGTTTATCAATCGATCAACTTGGGTACAACCAGCCTGTCGGGTTTGCTTATGATTATTGTAAGCGGCTGCTATAGCTGCTAGCAATAATCAATATAATATATGATTCCTTTGATAATCCCAGTCTACATGGTAATACTGCTCTCTAGAAATATTATTATTCCTAGATATTAAAGATTAAATTTTTCTACAGTGAAAATCATACAAGCATAATTTGCCTTTCGGAACTATTTTAGTCATGCTTTACCAAGAAACAAACATTCTGCATGCTAGAGATGGTATTCCATGGTTGAGCGATTTCACTGTATTGCAAGCTCAATATATCTCGCTAAGTGAGGCTGCTCCCTAAATGACGTCCATTATATTCGTGTTACTTATTTAACAATGAGTGATTGATCATTCATATAATTATGTGTAACCTCCACATGACTGCTTTGTTTTTGAGATAAAGAACTGATGTGATTCACAGTAAAAACAGAACAGCAACATTTCAAGGCAGTGTGCTGAGAGCAGTAACTATATTTCATGCAAATCTCAGCAAATGAGGTGATTGTTAATCTTTCTCAGTGTGCCTTTTATACTAGAAACTATTTCCAAGTCCATTCTGAGTATGCAAACAGCCAACATAGTGCTCTATAGACAAGATAAGAATGCAAGGAACAGGACATTCCAACAGAGATGACTTCAACTGTGGTGAAACCACTCCACTAATCATATTTTAGGGATAGTTTTTTGATTAGATTGGAAGACTTTCACAATGCTGTTCAGCAAACTTTCAATATCTAGAAATATAGCTAGAGGATCTTCTACTGTGCTCTAAATTAAAGGGGGGAAAAAAACAGTACATTCATGGGGACTTTTTTTCGTAACTTTTTCAACATATTTGAACAAGCAAACCAAAAATCTTCATTTAGCCAGTGCCTACAGATAAATATGTTACGACAAAAAAAAGTGCATTTATTCTCATGATCTAAAATGTAGATTTGTTGCATGGAAAAAGTAAGTACATCCCTACATTTACCACCAATTTAAATCCATCAAATTAAAATCAAGTCATCACAATAACAAGGCTGGATGACCACACACAGATTCCAGTAAAACTCCATTGTCTTTTTTTGCAAACATTAAAAGATCCATGAAAATCAAAGCAACACAGAAAGAAGCAAATGTTAGCGCATTTCACGGCAAGGGCTCCTAATCATAACAAGTACTCTTGATGTGAAACATGTTAACATTTGCTTCTCTCAGTATTGTTGTGATTTACGTGGATCTTTTAATTTTTGCAATAAATAGCATTTTATTGGAATCATGGTGTGGTCATCAATTCTTGCAATTGTGATGTTCTGCTGTACAAGCCAGACGGACACCTGACCAATTTTGAGGCTTGCATTGAAGTAGACCAGCCTGAAGCGGTGTATGCTTTTTTTTTTTTATTAGAATCAGGTGTTCTAGACTGGGTGCCAATATTTAGAATCTCTTTGTGTCATCATGCAAGATCAAAATGCTCTCTATAGAACCCAGAAAGAAAGCTCTGGATACCTAGGAGTCTGGCAAGGGATTTTGAAAGATCACCAAATAATTTTAAATCCAACATTTTACTGTAGGGAAACTTATCTACAGGTGGTAGAAATTTAAAAGAAAGGTATGGGTTTCTATTTTTTACCTTCATCCTATTTCCGGTGAGCTGCTAATATATAAAAATATATCCTGCCCTCTGAGAAGTGCACCCTTTCTGTTAAAATCAAGGTAAATGCCTGTGGGAGGGGCTACAGTCTTCTGGATTCTTATGCAGACAATGTTGTCGGGATTCACCTCCTTTCCTTCTCTTCTGTTTGATTGATATCCGCTTTGGGCTGTCTGCCCTCCCCCTCCCTGCTCCTATCACACAGTTCAGATTGTTTCTTATACAGACAGCCTCTATCTGCACACTGTGTAGCTGCCTGCTATGCTGTAGTTCTGACTTGTGAAGTTCTCAGATAAAAGAGGCTGTCTGTAAAGCCTGGTACACACTAGTATTTTTTTTTTGCATTCAACCCAGAGGAACCGATGTACTAACAATCTGATGTTACTACATCAATCTCCCCCGCTGAGCTATTGTGCTCTGAAAGAGGCACAGCCCCCCCACCAGAACACACCAGCCAATGGCTCAGAGCGCTGACTGGGTGCCGATCAGCAGACCTTTTTTGGTCATGCCCCTTCGACAGAAGCCAGCTGAATGGCTGGCTTCTATCAGACCGGCTGCTGTACGCACGGGCCGAATATGGTCCGGTTTCTATTGAACTAGCCAATACCGCCTGATATTCAGTCTGTGTGCATGACCCTTAAGAATAAATCTGAACTGTGAACTGTGTGATAGGGGGAGGGGAGCTGTGCTGCCTGTGCTCAGACTGTGTGCAGTACAGGTATGTGAGAAGGAGCCCAATGGCCACAGTTTCCATGGAGGATGGGAGGCACAACTTAAATGTAAGGGGGCACAGTCCTCCCAGCACCTTCCCATAGACCCAGCCATGTCTATACCACTTCTACATTTGCCACTATGCACAGGAATAGCACAGTGCCTGAACTTGTTTACTGTTCAGGTGTGTACCGGTTCAGTAGGAGCGGCCACATGTCCCAGTAGAGAAGGAACAGAAAGAAGGGGTGGATTGCTGAATTTCTATCTACCTACATGATAGATGAAGTGTCCCTGCTGGAAAAACAAAAGGAGGGAGGAAAGAAATTCCATGCTTTCCCTTACCTATCCAAGTTCATCCCCTAATGAACTAAAAACAAAACACCCTGGGCTGGTTCTTGAAGTATGAGAAAGTGCTGAAAAATTCCTGTTACCTGGCTGTGCTTGTGAAGGAGGACCCAAAAAAAACAGCAGATGATCGTAATACTTGTTAATTATTTAGCCTATCCCAAACTTTAAAATAACTGCTAATTTGTCCATGACTGACCAGCCTGGTAAATGAATTCATCTTTTGATGGAGAAAAAAGTCTTCAGGAACCTCTAAGTTTTATTTTGGGATCTGCAGGTAACTCTTGCAACAGTTGGTGTCAGAATGCATGCATCTACAATCAGAAAGGGATTCCACCAACTTGAATGGAATTTAAAATGGGACAATAATTGCTGGAATCTTCTTTCTACCGTAGGAGTGATCAAAGATACAAAAAAAAAACGAAAAAAAACCTGGAGATTTGGAGGCAGCTGAGAACAACAGAAGGTACTTTCCGAGTTAAAGACCAAGTTCACCTTTTTTTCTGTAAGTTCTAGCTCCCCTATGTACCATACCAATATGGCATTAATGTACTTATTTTGCAAAAATAAAACAGCTTTCTATTAATTCTACACAGGCTTACCTAACTCTCTTCATAGCAGTTGAAACACACTGCTCGATTACTTCTGCCTTACTTCCTGGACAGACTTTAGGTCATGACACAGGAAAGAGTTGACCAGCTGAGGGTAGATGTGCTAATGAGATCAGCTGGCAAACTCCTTCCTGTGTCATGACCTAAAGTCTGTCCAGGAACTAAGGAAATTGTAATCGAGCAGTGTGTTTAAACAAATAAGAATTGAGTTAGGTAAACCAGTGTAGAATTAATGGAAAGCGGTTTTATTTTTGCAAAATAAATACATTAATGCTATATTGGTACATAGGGGACCTGGAATTTAGAAAAAAAAGTGAACTTAGCCTTTAAGAATACATACTTAAATGGAATCTTTTTTTTTTAAACCAGAGTTTAGTTTCGCTATAAGGAAAACTCTTTCCTACAGCAATAAAGGCACTTGTTAATGGTTAGTTTTTGTTGATTTCTGTATCCTTGTTTGCACGATTTTGGTTCTTCCTGTCATGTCACATGGGATTATATAGTAAAATCCATATGTACTTAAAACTAATATGTTTATATCACTGTCTGTCAAATAAAATGTCCAGAATGAAAACATAACATATCTAATGATATTGTGGTCTATTTCCACTGATTTCTAAATTCAAACCATACATGCTGTCTCACCTACTTTGTCAATTACCTTTTCCATGCACTGTTTCAGTGTCCACATCTGTCTGAACTACAGAATAAACTCAGCATGCTCGACAATTTTTAGACAAAGTGTTTGTTACTCATACATATAAATGTGCTAATGAAATATATGAACCATATCAGCTATAAAATTGCCCCATCTGTAGCCAGTATTACACTGGTAGCTGCAGATTTGGCCATACCAGCTGCATCTTCTTGCAATCACAGATGAAGAACCCTGAAAATTAAAAACTGATGTTCTCAAACGACCATCATCAGCTCTATTATGTCTTCACTACAGGGGGCTTTCCATGATTTGCTTATATGTAAAGCAGAAGATTAATTACCACTTATTGGATAGTAAAAATCAGCTTTGGTTAATTATGGTAGAAAACTTCATGGTTGTAGAATTTATTTAGCATTTATAGCAACAGAAAATACATAGCAAAATGCTTTGACTAAAACAAATGCATATATGGGTCGATTTCCCGAACAACAACAACTCTATCTACAGCAGGGGTGCCCAACCTTTTGAAGAGCGAGGGCCACAATGAGCAGAGCGGGCGGATAACAGATCCAAGTCCACTCCACATATACAGAGCTGACACAGACACAGCCCGCTCTACTCTATGCGCCCTCCGATCCAATCTGCCAAGATGGAAGGGGACGGTTCCCCCCCTTTTTTAGTGGTATGGATTGGAGGTAGGTGGGTGTAAATGGCCATAAATCTGTTTACATCTGTGGTTCAATAGAGGAGAATGGAGGGTCTGATTGGGTCGGACCGATCATGTCAAAAGCAGCCTAAGGCTACTTTTACACTGACACGCTTTGGTTTACCCACACCGAGGGTGCAGTGCAGTGCACCTGTGGCTTAGCTGTACTTTTCCATAGACTTCTATTATAACCTGCAGGGGTGGTGCACTTTCTGAAGTGCACCAAACCCCCAGGGAAAAACAGAAGTCTATGGCCCAGTGCAGGTAACCTGTAGGTGTTCTGCACTACACCTGCGGATCAGTTTGAAAACAGCCCAGTAACCACTGCAGAACAGATATATATACTGTGATTTTATTAATAAACTTACCTTTATTAACAGTCTTCCATTCAGGTATCATCGACTGTTGCTGTTACAGGTAGAGAGCATTTGGATTCAAGCCGCCTGTGACAGGAAAAAAATAAGATTTGGTAACTTTTGGATATTTCCAAGGACAAGGTGTCATAGCTAGGGATGAGCCGAACACCCCCCCGTTCGGTTCGCACCAGAACCTTTGAACGGACCGACCGTTCGCGCGAACATTTAGAACCCTATTGACGTCTATGGGACTCGAACGTTCGAATTCAAAAGTGCTCATTTTAAAAGCCTAATATGCAAGTTATTGTCGTAAAACGTCTTTGAGAACCCGGGGTCTTGCCCCAGGGAACATGTATCAATCGAAAAAAAAATGTTTTAAAAACGTTCGTTTTTTTCTGGAGCAGTGATTTTAATGATGCTTAACCAGTTCCAGACCCCCGCATGTACATATACGTCCACAATATGGCACGTACAGGCACATGGGCGTACAGGTACGTCCCCGCCTTACCCGGGTTCGGGGGTCCGATCGGGACCCCCTCCGGTACATGCGAGGGCCGGGAACGGTGTACGGGAGGTCCGGGAGGAGGGGGCGGCTATTGGTTTCCAGCCGTCCCCTCTCGATCTCCCTCGGCGAATCGGATTCCACCTGAGCCCTCCCTGCCTGTGTAACTGTAAACACAGGCAGGGAGGAAGTGACGTTTTCTCCCCTCTGGCGGTCTTTTCGTCCGGTTCCAGAGGAGAGAAGACGTCAGTACTGTGAGTTGCACCAACAGCACACTGACACAGCACACATAGGTACATAACCCCCCCCGATCACCCCCCCAGCACCCCCAGATCACCCCCTGTCACAGTGTCACTGATTGCAGTGATCATTTATTTTCTGATCACTGCTTTTAGTGTCAGTGTGACAGAAAAAAGTGTCAGGGCAGTTAGGTTTAGGCCCCTTTAGGTCCAGGGTAGCCCCCTACCCCCCCCAATAAAGGTTTAACCCCTGATTGCCCCTAGAGTTAACCCTTTCACCCCTATTGCCAGTGTCACTAAGCGATCGGTTTCTGATCGCTGTATTAGTGTCACTGTTGCCGCTAGGCAGTTAGTTTCTTTTTAGGTTCGCCGCCAGGTTTATATAGCGTTAGGTACCCCCATAAATAAAGGTTTTAACCCCTGATTGCCCCTAGAGTTAACCCTTTCACCCCTATTGCCAGTGTCACTAAGCGATCGGTTTCTGATCGCTGTATTAGTGTCACTGTTGCCGCTAGGCAGTTAGTTTTTTTTTAGGTTCGCCGCCAGGTTTATATAGCGTTAGGTACCCCCATAAATAAAGGTTTTAACCCCTGATTGCCCCTAGAGTTAACCCTTTCACCCCTATTGCCAGTGTCACTAAGCGATCGGTTTCTGATCGCTGTATTAGTGTCACTGTTGCCGCTAGGCAGTTAGTTTTTTTTGAGGTTCGCCGCCAGGTTTATATAGCGTTAGGTACCCCCATAAATAAAGGTTTTAACCCCTGATTGCCCCTAGAGTTAACCCTTTCACCCCTATTGCCAGTGTCACTAAGCGATCGGTTTCTGATCGCTGTATTAGTGTCACTGTTGCCGCTAGGCAGTTAGTTTTTTTTGAGGTTCGCCGCCAGGTTTATATAGCGTTAGGTACCCCCATAAATAAAGGTTTTAACCCCTGATTGCCCCTAGAGTTAACCCTTTCACCACTGATCACTGTATAAGTGTCACTGGTGACGTGGTTAGCCAGTTAGTTATTTAGTTATTTTAGGTTCGCCACCAGGTTTTTAGAAAGCGTCAGGTACCCCCATATATTACCGAATAAAGGTTTTAACCCCCTGATTGCCCCCTAGTTAACCCTTTCACCAGTGATCACCGTATAAGTGTTACGGTTGACGCTGGTTGGTTAGTTTGCTGTTTATAGCATCAGAGCACCCGCCGTATATAACCCAATAGGTTTAACCCCCTGATCACCCGGCGGGTGATATAAATTTAATTTTAGCGCCAGTCAGGGTCTGCGTCGCCCCAGGCAGCGTTAGGTTAGAGCCAGTACCGCTTACACCCACTCGCTAAGCATACACCCCCCTTAGTGGTATAGGATCTGAACGGATCGATACCTGATCTGATCAGATCTATACTAGCGTACCCAGCAGTTTAGGGTACCCAAAAACGCATTGTTAGCGGAATCAGCCCAGATACCCGCTAGCACCTGCGTTTTCCCCCTCTGCCCAGCCCAACCCACCCAAGTGCAGTATCGATCGATCACTGTCACTTACAAAACACAAGACACATAACTGCAGCGTTCGCAGAGACAGGCCTGATCCCTGCGATCGCTTACAGTTTTTTTTTAAGCGTTTTCTACGTTTGCTTTTCTACAGATCAGGTGCTTTTTTTACCTGTGAATCCTTACCATTGTACCACTAAATTTAGAGTCCAAAATGGCAAACCGAAGGTACAATGATAAGCAGGCCTTGGAGTTCATGTGCATGTCAGATAGTGAAGAGGAGGAGGTCACGCATCTGACAGATTCTGGCTCAGAATACGAACCCGTTTACGACAGCGGCTCCATGTCAGATAGTTCGGACGACGGAGTAGTGGTCCCTGCTAAGGCCAGGCGTACCCGATCCCATTCTGATGTTGTTGAGCAGCAAGAACCGCAGGACCCTTGTATGGAGCAGAGATCCAGTACTAGCGCCGCTATTCCTTCTGGTGGATTGGCAAGCACCAGCGGCCTAGTACACCCTGGTCGTTTATCCAGCACTGCAGTAACACTTGGTGACGTGGCGAGTCCCATAAGTGCAGTTGAAGCTGGCGATGTGGCAAGCACAAGTAGTGTCCCGCTGCCACCAAGAAGAAGACAGAGACAGGCCCGTCGTGCCCATAGTGCCCTTCCTGTAGAATTTGCCTATCCTGATTGGGTCCCCACCACTTCTACAGCACCTGTACTTCCCCCATTCACTGGCCAACCCGGTATTCAGGTGGATACAGCGAACTTTACGTCACTTGATTTTTATTCGCTGTATTTCACGGAAGATCTCTATAGATCTATTGTGGACCAGACTAATTTATATGCTGGTACCTACATCGCCGCTAACCCCCAGTCTCGCCTTGCCAAACAATGGAAACCTCTCGAGGTTTCCGAATTTAAGACCTTTCTGGGCCTTACCCTCAACATGGGCATACACAAATTTCCGACATTGCGGATGTATTGGTCCACACATCCCATCGACCATATGCCCGTTTTCTCTGCTCACATGGCCAGGAAACGATACGAGGCGATCCTGCGGTTCCTGCATTTCAGTGACAATGCACTTTGTCGTCCACGTGGAGACCCTGAATTTGACCGGCTCTACAAAATTCGGCCCCTCGTAAACCATTTCAACGAACGTTTTGCAGCCTTGTTTAATCCCCAGCAGGTTGTATGCGTTGATGAGTCCCTGATTAAATTTGCTGGCCGCTTGTCTTTCAAACAGTACCTTCCCAGCAAGCGTGCCAGATACGGGGTCAAGCTCTATAAGCTCTGTGACAGGGCCACAGGCTACACATGGAGCTTTAGGGTTTACGAGGGAAAAGATAGTGAGGTAGAGCCGGAAGGATGCCCAGATTACATGGGGAGCGCTGGCAAGATTGTTTGGGACTTGGTGTCACCCTTATTCGGAAAGGGGTACCATTTGTATGTGGACAATTTTTACAGCAGCGTGCCACTTTTTAGCCACTTATTTGATCAACAGATTGGAGCATGTGGCACCGTGCGACCTAATCGCCGGGGCTTCCCCCAGCGGCTTGTAGATGCCCGTATTAGGCCGGGGGCGAGAGCCTGCTGCAGATGTAAAAATTTGCTCGCTGTGAAGTGGCGGGACAATAGGAATGTTTTCGTTCTTACCACCCTTCACGCAGACACGACAGTCCAAATTCATACGGCGACTGGTGTTGTGGAGAAACCCCTCTGTGTCCACGAATATAACCTTAATATGGGAGGGGTGGACCTCAACGACCAGTTAATGGCGCCGTATCATATTGCCCGTAAGACGAGACGCTGGTACAAAAAAGTGTCTCTACATTTATTTCAATTGGCTCTACTGAATGCTCATGTCGTATACAGAGCTTCAGGACGGAATGAATCCTTCCTTCAATTCCAGAGGGATATCATCACAGAACTCCTGTATCCAGGCGGTACTGTACCTCACCAGCCCCTACCAAATGCAGTAAGCCGACTGCATGAGAGGCATTTTTCTTATGTCCTCGAGAGTACCCCTACCCAACGAGCCCCCCAAAGAAAATGTCGTGTCTGTACCAAGCGCGGATTTAGGCATGACACCCGTTATTTTTGTCCCAAATGTCCTGCCAATCCTGGTCTTTGTGTTGGTGAATGTTTTGAACGCTTCCACACACACGTTAATTATTAGTGTAGGGTGAAACATTTCACAGGCTAGGCTCACTTACACAGGGTCTCCCAAGATGCCATCGCATTTTGAGAGACCCAAACCTGGAACCGAAAAGTTGAAGTTACAGTTCACAGTTACAAAAAAAAGTGTTAAAAAAAAAAAAAAAAAAAAGTAAAAAATAAAAACACACAAAAAAATATAAAATAAAAAAAAAAAAAATAGTTGTCGTTTTATTGTTCTCTCCCTCTCTATTCTCTCTCTATTGTTCTGCTCTTTTTTACTGTATTCTATTCTGCAAAGTTTTATTGTTGTTATGTTTTTTCATGCTTGCTTTTCAGGTATGTAATTTATTTTACTGTTTTCAGGTACGCCATTCAGCTGTTGCGCGGACTTATTTTTCTTGACAGCAACAGCGTTTGCTCCCACGATATATAAAGCCGCGACTCCAGTGCTGTAGGAGGTGATTTCACCACCACAGTTAAAAAAAAGAGCATATATGCCGAAGCATGGGGGCAGCAGGGGCGGAGGAGCGATTTTGCTCCTAATGCCGCGTACATACGGTTGACATTCCTACGGAGGCTTTCCCGTGGAAAAGTCTGACCATGTGTACACGGCATAGAAAAGTCCGACCGTGTGTACGCGGCATAGAAAAGTCCGACCGTACGCGGCATAACTTTTTTGCGGGAGGATGCCCCCATGCTTCGGCATATATATATTTTAGGCACAGGTTGCGTTAAAAAATGTTTTATTTTTTACTATGTTTTTTTATAGGTATTTGCTTTGCAGGTATGGTATGATCTTACTGTTATACTGGAATGTTACTTTGTTTTAATGTTAACCATCATTTGCTTAGCAGGTACGCCATTCAGTTGCAGTGCAGATTTATTTAGCGTGACAGCAACAGCGTTTGCTCCCACGATATATAAAGCCGCGACTCCAATGCTGTAGGAGGTGATTTCACCACTACAGTTCAAAAAAGAGCATATATGCCGGAGCATGGGGGCATTAGGGGCGGAGGAGCGATTTTGCTCCTAATGCCGCGTACATACGGTTGACATTCCTACGGAGGCTTTCCTGTGGAAAAGTCTGACCATGTGTACACGGCATAGAAAAGTCCGACCGTGTGTACGCGGCATAGAAAAGTCCGACCGTACGCGGCATAACTTTTTTGCGGGAGGATGCCCCCATGCTTCGGCATATATAAATGGTGCATGTATGCCCATCATTAGAAGTGGGTGGATGAAGGGAGGTATTCTAATGGTGGGCATACCCACCGATCAATCTTTTTTTTGTTCAGCCAACAGGCTGCATGAAAAAAAAAAAGATTACAATACTTGTCCAACAAGAACCATCAACGTACTGGTATGTTGCTGGACTTTGAATGGTTATACCAGAATGATGCCTGCGGGTTTAGGCATCATCTTGGTATCATTCTTTTCAGCCAGCGGTCGGCTTTCATGTAAAAGCAGTCCTAGCGGCTAATTAGCCTCTAGACTGCTTTTACATTCAGTGGGAGGGAATGTCCCCCCCCACAGATATAAACGGCGCCATTGAGAATATGGGAAAGCATTTTATCACACCGATCTTGGTGTGGTCAGATGCTTTGAGGGCAGAGGAAAGATCTAGGGTCTAATAGACCCCATTTAAAAAAAAAAAAAGAGTACCTGTCACTAACTATTGCTATCACAAGGGATATTTACATTCCCTGAGATAACAATAAAAATGGTAAAAAAAATAAATAAATGGAAGGAACAGTTAACAAATAAAATAAAAAAAGCGAAATAAATATATAAAAAAATAAAAAAATAAAAAAAAGCATCCCTGTCCCCCCCTGCTCTTGCGCAAAGGCGAACGCAAGCGTCGGTCTGGAGTCATATGTAAACAGCAATTGCACCATGCATGTGAGGTATCACCGCGAAGGGCAGATCGAGGGCAGTCATTTTAGCAGTAGACCTACTCTGTAAATCTAATGTGGTAACCTGTAAAGGCTTTTAAAGGCTTTTAAAAATGTATGTAGTTTGTCGCCACTGCGCGTTTGTGCGTAATTTTAAAGTATGTCGTGTTTGGTATCCATGTACTCGGCCTAAGATCATAATTTTTATTTCATCAATAATTTGGGCAATATAGTGTGTTTTAGTGCTTTAAAATAAAAAAAAGTGTATTTTTTCCCCAAAAAATGCGTTTGAAAAAACGCTGCGCAAATACTGTGTGGAAAAAAAATTTGCAACACCCACCATTTTAATCTGTAGGGCCTTTGCTTTAAAAAAATATATAATGTTTGGGGGTTCAACTTTACTTTCTTGCAAAAAAATAATATGTTTTTATGTAAACAAACAGTGTCAGAAAGGGCTTTTTCTTCAAGTGGTTAGAAGAGTGGGTGATGTGTGACATAAGCTTCTAATTGTTGTGCATAAAATGCCAGGACAATTGAAAACCCCCCCAAATGACCCCATTTTGGAAAGTAGACACCCCAAGCTATTTGCTGAGAGGCATCTTAAGTCCATGGAATATTTTAGATTTTGACCCAAGTTGCGGGAAATATAAATATATATATATATATATATTTTTTTTTGCGCAAAGTTGTCACTAAATGATATATTGCTCAAACATGCCATGGGCATATGTGGAATTACACCCCAAAATGCATTCTGCTGCTTCTCCTGAGTACGGGGATACCACATGTGTGAGACTTTTTGGGAGCCTAGCCGCGTACGGGACCCCAAAAACCAATCACCGCCTTCAGGCTTTCTAAGGGTGTAAATTTTTGATTTCACTCCTCACTACCTATCACAGTTTCGAAGGCCATAAAATGCCAAAATAGCACAAAAAAAAAACAAATGACCCCATTTTGGAAAGAAGACACCCCAAGGAAACTGCTGAGAGGCATGTTGAGTCCATTGATTTTTTTTTTTTTTGTCCAAAGTGATTGAATAATGAGAAAAAAAAAAAAAAAATTGTCACTAAATGATATATTGCTCACACATGCCATGGTTATATGTGGAGTTGCACCCTAAAATACATTCTGCTGCTTCTCCTGAGTACGGGGATACCACATGTTTGGGACTTTTTGGGAGCCTAGCCGCGTACGGGACCCCGAAAACCAAGCACCGCCTTCAGCATTTCTAAGGGCGCAAATTTTTGATTTCACTCCTCACTACCTATCACAGTTTCGAAGGCCATAAAATGCCAAAATAGCACAAAAACCCCCCAAATGACCCCATTTTGGAAAGTAGACACCCCAAGCTATTTGCTGAGAGGCATGTTGAGTCCATGGAATATTTAATTTTTTTGCCCCAAGTGATTGAATCATGACCAAAAAAAATTAAAATAAAAAAATGTACAAAACATTATCACTAAATGATATATTTCTCACACATGCCATGGTTATATGTGGAATTGCACCCCAAAATACATTCTGCTGCTTCTCCTGAGTACGGGGATACCACATGTGTGGGACTTTTTGGGAGCCTAGCCGCGTATGAGACCCCGAAAACCAAGCACCGCCTTCAAGATTTCTAAGGACATAAATTTTTGATTTCACTCACACAAATCTTGAAGGCAGTGCTTGGTTTTCGGGGCCCCGTAAGCGGCTAGGCTCCCAAAAAGTCCCACACATGTGGTATCCCCGTACTCAGGAGAAGCAGCAGAATGTATTTTGGGGTGCAATTCCACATATAACCGTGGCATGTGTGAGAAATATATCATTTAGTGACAACGTTTTGTAATTTTTTTTTTTGGTCATTATTCAGTGACTTGGGGCAAAAAAATTAAATATTCCATGGACTCAACATCCCTCTCAGCAAATAGCTTGGGGTGTCTACTTTCCAAAATGGGGTCATTTGGGGGGGTTTTGTGCTGTTTTGGCATTTTATTGCCTTCGAAACTGTGATAGGTAGTGAGGAGTGAAATCAAAAATGTATGCCCTTAGAAATCCTGAAGGCGGTGATTGGTTTTCGGGGTCCCGTACGCGGCTAGGCTCCCAAAAAGTCCCACACATGTGGTATCCCCATACTCAGGAGAATCAGCAGAATGTATTTTGGGGTGCAATTCCACATATGCCCATGGCATATGTGAGAAATATATCATTTAGTGACAACGTTTTGTAAAATTTTTTTTTTTTTTTTTTTGGTCATTATTCAATCACTTGGGGCCATAAAATTAAATATTCCATGGACTCAACATGCCTCTCAGCAAATAGCTTGGGGTGTCTTCTTTCCAAAATGGGGTCATTTGGGGGGGTTGTGTGACATCTTGGCATTTTATGGCCTTCAAAACTGTGATAGGTAGTGATAGGTAGTGAGGAGTGAAATCAAAAATGTATGCCCTTAGAAATCTTGAAGGCGGTGCTTTGTTTTCGGGGCCCCGTATGCGGCTAGGCTCACAAAAAGTCCCACATATGTGGTATCCCCGTACTCGGGAGAAGCAGCAGAATGTATTTTGGGGTGCAATTCCACATATAACTATGGCATGTGTGAGCAATATATCATTTAGTGACAACTTTGTGCAAAAAAAAATCAGTTTGTCATATTCCCGCAACTTGTGTCAAAATATAAAATATTCCATGGACTCGACATGCCTCTCAGCAAATAGCTTAGGGTGTCTACTTTCCAAAATGGGGTCATTTGTTTTTTTTTTTGCTATTTTGGCATTTTATGGCCTTCGAAACCTTGATAGGTAGTGAGGAGTGAAATCAAAAATTTGTGCCCTTAGAAATGCTGAAGGCGGTGCTTGGGTTTTGGGGCCCCGTATGCAGCTAGGCTCCCAAAAAGTCCCACACATGTGGTATCCCCGTACTCAGGAGAAGCAGCAGAATGTATTTTGGGGTGCAATTCCACATATAACCATGGCATGTGTGAGAAATATATCATTTAGTGACAACTTTTTGTAAACATTTTTTTTTTTTTTTTTTTCGTCATTATTCAATCACTTGGGACAAAAAAATTAAATATTCAATGGACTCAACATGCCTCTCAGCAGTTTCCTTGGGGTGTCTACTTTCCAAAATGGGGTCATTTGGGGGGGTTTTGTACTGCCCTGCCATTTTAGCACCTCAAGAAATGAGATAGGCAGTCATAAAATAAAAGCTGTGTAAATTCCAGAAAATGTACCCTAGTTTGTAGACGCTATAACTTTTGCGAAAACCAATAAATATACGCTTATTGTGTTTTTTTTTTACTAAAGACATGTGGCTGAATACATTTTGGCCTAAATGTTTGACTAAAATTTAGTTTATTCGATTTTTTTTACTTTTTGTTATAAGAAAAATCATTTTTTTTCAAAATTTACGGTCTTTTTGCGTTTATATCGCAAAAAATAAAAATCGCAGAGGCGATCAAATACCATCAAAATAAAGCTCTATTTGTGGGAAGAAAAGGACGCAAGTTTCGTTTCGGTACAACATTGCATGACCGCGCAATTACCAGTTAAAGCAGCGCATTGCCAAATTGTAAAAACACCTTGGGTCTTTAGACAGCGTATTGGTCCGGTCCTTAACCAGTTCCCGACCCCCGCATGTACATATACGTCCACAATATGGCACGTACAGGCACATGGGCGTACACGTACGTCCTCGCCTATTAGCGGGTGGGGGGTCCGATCGGGACCCCCCCCGCTACATGCGGAGGTCGGGTCCGCTCGGGGAGCGATCCGGGACCACGGCGCGGCTATTTGTTTATAGCCGCTCCGTCGCGATCGCTCCCCGGAGCTGAAGAACGGGGAGAGCCGTGTGTAAACACGGCTTCCCCGTCCTTCACTATGGCGGCGCATCGATCGCGTCATTCCCTTTATAGGGAAGACACGATCGATGACGTCATTCCTACAGCCACACCCCCAAACAGTTGTAAACACATACTAGGTGCACCCTAACTCCTACAGCGCCGCCTGTGGTTAACTCCCAAACTGCAACTGTCATTTTCACAATAAAGAATGCAATTTAAATGCATTTTTTGCTGTGAAAATGACAATGGTCCCAAAAATGTGTCAAAATTGTCCGAAGTGTCCGCCATAATGTCGCAGTCACGAAAAAAATTGCTGATCGCCGCCATTAGTAGTAAAAAAAAATAAAAAATAAAAATGCAATAAAACTATCCCCTATTTTGTAAACACTATAAATTTTGCGCAAACCAATCGATAAACGCTTATTGCGATTTTTTTTACTAAAAATAGGTAGAAGAATACGTATCGGCCTAAACTGAGGAAAAAAAATGTTTTTATATATGTTTTTGGGGGATATTTATTGCAGCAAAAAGTAAAAAATATTGCTTTTTTTTCAAAATTGTCGCTCTATTTTTGTTTATAGCGCAAAAACTAAAAACCGCAGATGTGATCAAATACCACCAAAAGAAAGCTCTATTTGTGGGGAAAAAAGGACGCCAATTTTGTTTGGGAGCCACGTCGCACGACCGCGCAATTGTCTGTTAAAGCGACGCAGTCCCGAACTGTAAAAACACCTTGGGTCTTTAGGCTGCATATTGGTCCGGGGCTTAAGTGGTTAAATAAAAAAAAAAAAAAAAAATGAAAAATTCCTTTAAATATTGTACCTGATGGGTGTCTATAGTATGCCTGTGAAGTGGCACATGTTTAGAACTGTCCCTGCACAAAATGAGATTACTATAAGAAAAAAGTACTTAAAACTGCTTGCGGCTTTAATGTAATGTCTGGTCCCTGCAATATGGATAAAAATCTTTAAGAAAAATAGCACAGACACAGACAGTACACACACCAGGTAGCTTTAGGTGCACACTGCAGAGGACACGGGCAGTACACACTATGTAGCTTTAGGTGCAATCTGCAGAGGACACGGGCAGTACACACTGCGTAGCTTTAGGTGCAATCTGCAGAGGACACGGGCAATACACACCAAGTAGCTTTAGGTGCAAACTGCAGAGGACAAAGGCAGTACACACACTACGTAGCTTTAGGTGCAAACTGCAGAGGACAAAGGCAGTACACACACTATGTAGCTTTAGGTGCAAACTGCAGAGGACATGGGCAGTACACACCAAGTAGCTTTAGGTGCAAACTACAGAATACAAAGGCAGTACACACACTACGTAGCTTTTGGTGCAAACTGCAGAGGACACAGGCAGTACACACCAAGTAGCTTTAGGTGCAAACTACAGAGTACACGGGCAGTACACACCAAGTAGCTTTAGGTGCAAACTACAGAGTACACGGGCAGTACACACCACGTAGCTTTATGGTGCACACTGCAGAGGACACAGACAATACACCACGTGAGAATACTGCAGTTAGCACAATCACCTGCCTGCCAGTAAATTAGGAAGAGTTGATCTAGCTAAACTATACAGTGTATAAATACAACACCTGGGATGCATATATATCCTCTACACACTGTAACTTTAACTGACTAGCCTGCCTGCCTGCTCTATCTACCTACTAAAAATGACACCGTAACACACTACACAAGGCCGAACTGCAGGCGGCCTTTTATAGTGTGGGGCGTGTACTAAACCCCCTGAGCCATAATTGGCCAAAGCCACCCTGGCTTTGGCCAATTATGGCTCTCCGTTTATTGCAAGCTGTGATTGGCCAAGCATGCGGGTCATAGTGCATGATTGGCCAATCATCAGCCAGCAAAGCACTGCGTGGCCGCAGTGAATTATGGGATGTGAAACATAACTCGAATTTGGCACGAACGGCCCAAAACTTTCGTAATTCGACGAACGATCGAACATACAATGTTCGAGTCGAACATGAGTTTGACTCGAATACGAAGCTCATCTCTAGTCATAGCCAATTCTAAGAATTCCTGGCCTGTCCACTGACAGTCAATTTAACCCTGAAGTAAGGCAATGAGTAAGTAAGTCCACAGCAGTCTAGGAGTTTTTTTTTTGTTATTTTATTTTAGGAGAACTTGGATAGGGAAGGAGATTAGGTGGGATACTTCCAAGAAATAGAACTATTCACAATTGAGGACATCTAACTGATCTCTCAAGTAAATCTCTGGTGAAGTCCTTACAGAAAACACATAGTGGACTTTTCCTTAGCAATAGCAACACAGTAGTTTCAGGAGTTAAAAAAGTCCCTCAGTAGTAGTAGTAGCAGGGTAAAGCTTCTTTGAGGAATGATTTGCCAGTTATGGTGTGCAGAAAGCACTGCGCTATGTGGTGGGTAAGGTAGGATGGTCTTAAGGCTGGATGATTAGGATGGCTTGTATAGGGAGAAGGTTATTGAGAAAGCCTTAGAGGTTAAATTAAACCTAGTTTTGCTGTTCTTCCAAATATTTATGATGTAGGAATGGTTGAGATCTTTAATGAGAGGTGTGGTTGACCATATAAGAAAATTATAACTTTTGGTGTAATTTAGATCTCTGACCATCTATTAGGTAGGTGTAATGGGTGGTACGTGGTATAAGTGGGCCCTAGGTAATATTTAACAATATCTAGGAAGCCAAGGCCCCCTTGAAACCTTGAAGACAGAAGAACCCCTCTGGCTAACCTATGTCTGCTGTCATTTCAAGTAAAGTTCAGTAGTGCTTATTATAAGGTTTTAAAGTCTTTTACTGACAAATGGATTTTTAATAGTCAGACATGTTCTAAAAATTGACACATTTATGATTTACACATTAATGTCAACGTATAGCATTTCACAATGCTTCAGCGAATATAAATAACATCCCTAATTGGATATGTCATTGAAAAATAAATAGAACAAATCATACAAGCCATATTCAGTCACAAAACCATCACAATTCATCCACATCCTAAGCTCATTGATTTAATGTCATATTCAACATCTCCTCCCATTCTTTTTTTTTCTATCATCAGACATACAGTATGTATTGCTGTTTCCTTCTGGGCAACAGTCACTTTCACAGTCCCCTAATCCCTGAAATGTAAAGCCATGACCTTGTTGTTGCCCATCTCCACTGCTGTTAATTGGATCCTATATAGACTTCTTATAGCTTACTTATTGTAAATACTGGCATAATTACAATAATAACAACAACATCTTGTTCCTCTAATGGCAAATAACATCAAATGATTAATGTTACAGTGGAGCTTAGATTTTAATTTCCCTGCTTAAGACACACAAATGCAAACAACTGCGCTAGAGGTTTGATTATACTCCACTTACAAATGTAGTATTTACTTTCATAATATTGTGACATTTTGTTTTTTATTTTCTAGATAATTGTGTTCCAATGATTAATATTAATAATAATCAGGATATTGACCTAAAGCAGTGTTCTTACCCTCAAGGGATCACTCAGTTGTGAATGTGTCCTTGAAGAACAACTCTTTCTGTTCCTAGACTAGAATCAGAGGCAGGAATGGACTGGGATAATAAACACCTGATAGGTTTACGCTAGAAGAATGGAGGATGCCTAGTTGGTGTGTGGAAGTGCTCTGCTAATTTTGTTTACGAATTATATAAAAGGTACATTTGTATGCTGTTAAGTCTTATTAAAGCGGAGTTCCGGCCTTTTTGGTATTAGTAAAAGTGTTGGTACTCACTGTACTCTCCTGTACTCGTCCATCCTGAGTGAGGGCATCTGAAGCCCCCTAGGAGTCTCTTCCAGGATTAGGTGCTGCTGGCTACCCAGCAAGCCCCTTTTCAATCTCACACATGTGTAGCGGGAACTTTTATGGCCCACTATGTGTATAACGTGATGCTAGCGGTAGACGATGCCACGTGCCAGGATCCCAGGAACCAAGGCGAAAAATGATATGACGTATCATGCTGCGGCGAGGCTAGACGGGAGTGAAGCATTTGAAAAAAAAGGTACTATCTGTTAAAAAAAATTACACTATCCAAAAAGGATTGGTGAAGCAATCGGCAACAAATACGGATGTGCATGCAAATTAGGGTGGAACTCCACTTTAAATTGTACTAACGAATCCTTGTTAGGCAGTTTAACTTTTGATTGGAAGTATAAGCTTGTTGTGGCCTGTTAATCTTTAAAGTACTTCTTTGGAAAATGGAAGTAGATTGTCCCTACCCCCTCAGAAATATTATAAAAAACAATTCCTGTTTCATCAGTTTTTATTTGGTTAAAGTGCTAATAGCCATTATATGATCATCACCTTGTCAACTATAATAAAATAACAATTATGATGTCTATGATCACCTTGTAACTTCAGTGGAGACCCAAAGATGATCATTGTCAGGCAAAGTCGGCTGGCCAGGAAAATCTTCGGGCCAGATTCACAAAAGAGATACGACGGCGTATCTATGCGGCTGATTCATAGATAGCCCTAAGATCCGACAGGTGTAACACCGTCGGATCTTAGGCTCCAATTCTAGGCCGGCCGCTAGGTGGCGATTCCATTGCGGTCAGCGTAGAATATGCAAATGACTAGTTACGCCGATTCACGAACGTCCGCTTTGCCCGTCGCTCTAAATTTACGTCGTTTCCATAGAGATGCGTCGCGTAAAACTAAGGCTGCCCTCTAGGTGGTGTAACCAATGTTAAGTATGGCCGTCGTTCCCGCGTCAAAATTTTAAATTTCACATCGTTTGCGTAAGTCGTCCGTGAATGGCGCTGGATGCCATTTCCATTAACGTCGAAACCAATGACGTCCTTGTGACATCAATTAGCGCAATGCGCGTCGGGTAATTTTACGGACGGAGCATGCGCAGTACGCTCGGCGCGGGAACGCGCCTAATTTAAATGGTGCCCGCCCCATTTGAATTAGGCGGGCTTGCACCGAGCGGATTTACGCTACGCCGCCGCAAGTTTACAGGTAAGTGCTTTGTAAATCAGACACTTATGCTGTAAACCTGCGGCGGTGTAACGTAAATGGGATACGTTACGCCGCCGCAGCGTAACGTAGTTCTATGTGAATCTGGCCCTTTATTACCACAAGATAAGACTGGTACTAGCCAAATTTGCCTTGCCTATGGTACAAGTATTAATTTCTATTTCTTAAAATACTTAAACTTAAAAAAAAATCTTTCAAAGATCATGTCATACATATGCAATATGACGAACAACTAAAGATACTAAACAGTTTTAACATATCTATTTTAATCCATGCAAACATTAGCAATATTATGGAGTCTTGTTTGATTAAACTGCTTAAAGGGTACATTTATCTTTACAGAAAATCTGTAAGTTGAACTTACACTGGACCGTCTTCCTCTTCCCATCCGGTCCCACTGACCTGAAGTCCTGCTATCACCCACTGTGACACATTGGATTGCCACTTTACTGGTCCAGGGATTTAAAATCTCTGTGGCTTCATCTTCTAAACGTACCTCTCCGCATGTACGGATAGGAGGCAATCTAATTGGTCAGCACCATCACATGGATGCCTAGCCATCAGAACCAACCTAGCCCGTCCTGTCAGTGCTGGAGGAGAGGAGAGAAAGCCACAGGGATTTCAAATCCCAGGACCGGTAAAGTGGAAATCCTATGTCTCACAGCGAGTGATCATGGGACTCTAGGTCAGCTTGACTGGGGGGGATGAGGAAGGGGGTAAAGTGTTATTTCACCTTATAGATTTTCCTCAAAGGTGAACTTACACTTTAACAGTAAAAACAAAATATAAGTTGAATGCCTGATTTTCTGAAGTAAGTGAGGAGGGTTGAACTTAAGCCTAAATTACGAAAGCCTAACTACTTGCGGACCTCCATCCGCAGATTTATTGCTGCAAGGTGGCACAGCTTTAGAAATCGATATATCAGTACATCGTCTCGTGAGCACGCCCCGCCGATTGGTCAGAATTGGAGCCAATAAGCAAGTCCAGCTAACTAAATGTCCGCCGGCCACCCGCAGTCGATCCCCACAGAGGTAGAACAGGGATCTGCCTATGTAAACAAGGCAAATCACTGTTCTAAAAGGGGAGGACATAGAGATCTTGTGTTCCTGCTAAGCAGGAACACGGATCTCTGTGTTGTCCCAATCAGTCCATCCCCCACACAGTAAACACTCCCATCCCCCACGCAGTAAAAACTCCCATGGAACACACTTAACCCCTTGATCGCCCCAGGTGTTAACCCCTTCTTTGCCAGTGTCATTAGTACAATAACATGTATTATTAGCACTGATCACTGTAATAATGCCACTGGTTCCCAAAAAACTGTAAGGCCTCGTACACACGACAGAGATTCTCGGCAGAATTCGCCGAGAAACTCGGTCAAAACCCGGATTCTGCCGAGAATCTCTGTCGTCTGTACAGTTTTGGCTCGATGGAGCCGCCGAGGAGCTCGACGAGAAAATAGAGAACATGTTCTCTATTTTCTCGTTGGCCGCGTTGTTCTATAGGAGAAGGCGGCCCGCCGAGCTCCTCGGCGGCTTCATCCCAAAACGAGACGAGGAACTCGACGTGCCAAGCACGTCGAGTTCCTCTGTCGTGTGTACGGGGCCTCAGTATCTGATTTGTCCTCCACAATGTCGCAGCCCCGCAAAAAATACAAAATTCCATAAAAATATCCCATAGTTTGTAGACACTATAACTTTTGCGCAAACCAATCAATATACACTTATTGGGATTTTTTTTACCAAAAATATGTAGCAGAATACACATTGGCCTAAATTGATAGACATGTTTTACAATTTTTTATTAGCTATGTTTTATAGCAAAAAGTAAACAAAAATCGACAATCTGTTTTTTGTTTATAGCACAAAAAATAAAAACCGCAGAGGTGATCAAATACCACCAGAAGAAAGCTCTATTTGTGGGAAAAAAAGAACATACATTTTATTGGGGTACAGTGTCATACGACCATGCAATTGTCAGTTAAAGTAACGCAGTGCGGTATTGCAAAAAACGCTCCTGCTCAGGAAGCAGGCAAAACCTTCCGGTCCTTAAGTGGTTAAAGTGATACTAAAGTCTTGTTTTTTTTAAATAACAAACATGTTATGCGTACCTGGTTTGTGAAGTGGTTTTGCACAGAGCGGACTAGATCCTCCCCTTCTTGGGTCCCTCTTCGGTGCTCCTGGCCTCTTCACCCTGTCAAGTGCCCCCACAGCAAGCAGCTTGCTATGGGGGCACTCGAGCTGAGCTTCAGCTCCTTGTGTCCATTCAGATATGGAGCCGCGGCCCGCCCTGCCCCCTTTTTCTCCTCATTGGGTCACTGATCATGATTGACAGCAGTGGGTGCCAATGGCGCTGAGGAGGGGAGTCCCCGACAGCCGAGTCTCTCATGCAACATTGCTGGAACTAGATGGACCTCAGGAAAGTATTAGTTGGGCTGGGGGGTAGGGTTTCCACCTCATCCCTTAAAAACTGAACACATATTAATTACACAGGTTCTGTGGCTGATTAAGGTAATAATTAAACTCACTTGGTGCCTTGTTTGCCTCAGAACCTGTGTAATTCATATGTGTTCGAATTTAAATGGATGAGGTGGCAACCCTACTAGGGAGGGCTGCTGCACACAGAAGGTTTTTTATCTTTATCTATAGAATGCATTGATGAAAGATAAAATGTAAACTTCTGCCTCTTCAACCACTTTAAAGCAAGGTAAAATGACATGCACCCGTGTGTACAGGCCCGTCGGAACAGGACAGGCAAAACAAGCAACTGCTTGGGGCCCTGAGCCGTCCACTCTGGCTGCGGCGCCGCAGAGCGGGGAGCGCCAAAGTGTCAGGGTATCCTGAACCTCCCGAGTGTCAGTGTGCAGCCTCCCGCCCCCCCCTCGCGCCCGCAGCACCCGCCGGACCGTTTTCACCGTACATGTCTGCCCGGGGATTTCTGTACGATGGCTGTACTAACCATCGTACAGAAATCCGCGCGTAAACAATACGCGGGGCGTGTCCGCACCGTCGCCGCGACGATGACTGGGCGGCCCTGCCAGTTAAATGCTTCCACGCATGCGTCGAAGTCATTCGACGCATGCGAGGGATGGCGGGCGCTCGGACATGTACGGTAGGTCTGTACAGACGACCGAACATATCCGAGCGGGCAGGATTCCAGCGGGCTGTTTTAAAACAAGTCCAGAAATATTTGCCCGCTGGGAAAAGGCCCGGCGGGCAAATGTTTGCTGGAATCCTGCACGCTCAGGCCTACACACGACCGAACATGTCTGCTGAAACTGGTCCGCGGACCAGTTTCAGCAGACATGTTCGGTCGTCTGTACGGGGCCTTCTACACACGATTGGTTGTTTAAAGAGTACCCAGGAGCACCCTACCTTGCCTCACCTCAAACTTGAGAAAATTGGACCCAAGCTGTCTTCATTTCACTTTGCACAAAGCCCTGAAGCCCTGTACACACGATCGGATATCTGATGGAATCTAATCTGATGGATTTTTTCATCGGATATCCGATGAAGCTGACTTTCATCAGTCTTGCCTAGACACCATCGGTCAAAAATCCGACCGTCGACTTGATTCTGAGCATGCGTGGATTTTTGACCGATGGACTTCCACACAGACAATAGTTTTTTTCTATCGGTTTTTTATCCATAGGAAAAATGTAAAACATGTTCTATCTTTTTTTTCACCGATGGAAAACAAACCGATGGGGCCCACACATGATCGATTTGACCGATGAAAACAGTCCATCGGTCTGTTTTCATCTGACAAACCAATCGTGTGTACAGGGCTTTAGAGTGCTGTGCCTCACTGCAATTGTTATAGTCTTGGTTGACTAGCTGAAAAAAACAGCAAATCACAGGAGAACAGGAGTTTTATTCAATTACATAACTCAGATGAAAATGTCATTGTAAATGTGTTTTTACAGAAAACCGGTATAGTAAAGCTGAAATGTGTCAATGATGCCACAAATAAAGTTATATATCTAGAAAATAAAGGCTTTAAATTTAAAGCTGTGATAAGATAAATGTACTTAAGTTGGCATCAGTGTCTGCAAAGCAGGAAGAAGCACTGCTGATAAGATAAGAAAAGAGGAAACAAGAAAATGAAAAACATATTTTTTGCTACCAAGGTTAAATGAAGACGAAATAATGTTGAAAGTAACCAGTAGCCTTTAAATATGAATCCACTGCAATCATCTATATAAAGCACCACAACAATGTCAGCTTTTTAAATCTGATAATTGTGTTTTCTTATTTTTTAAGCTGCCTACAGACCCTAAATGACGGCAACCAGTGTCAGAACTACCATGGTCACAAAAGTCACGCATGCCACTGGACCCTTGCATTCTGCCACTGTGGTGGGGGGAAGAGGACACAAGGCCAAAACTAGGAGGGGGGGGGGGGCACTGCACTGAGAGGGATGCCATCGTCCCCATGATCAAGGGGGTTTGTGTGGCCTCACTGTCGCCTGGACAACCAGGGGTTAGAAAATATAATCTGTCTTTCCCCTACTATATAAAACAAATAAGCACGTTTTTGGAGTGCTTGAAAGATAATCTGGCCCAGATTCTCAAAGGGCTTACGACGGCGCAACGCAATGTACGCCGTCGTAAGTCCTAATCTGGGCCGTCGTATCTATGCGACTGATTCTTATGCCGCGTACACACCATCACTTTATGTGATGGAAAAAAACGACATTTTCTGTGAAGTAAAAAATTAAGTTTTTGAAACTTCAATTTTCAATTTTCAAAAACGACGTTGCCTACACACCATCGTTTTTTCACAATGCTCTAGCAAAGCGAGGTTACGTTCACCACTTTTTTCCATTGAAGCTCGCTTCATAACTAGCTTCTGGGCATGCGCGGGTTTAAGCATGCTTCAATTTTTTTTTGTCGTTTTTCACACGACATTAAACAACGTTTTCCCCCACACACGGTCATTTAAATTGACGTTTTTAAAAACTTTTTTTTTTTTCATCACATAAAGTGATGGTGTGTACGCGGCATTAGAATCAGTTACGCATAGATATCCATTAGATCCGACAGGCGTAAGGCTCTTACGCTGTCGGATCTTAAATGCAATTTATTTTTGCCGCTAGGTGTCGCCTCCGTCGTTTTCCCCGTCGAGTATGCAAATTAGCAAAATACGCGAATTCCCGAACGTACGCGCGGTCGACGCAGTGAGGTTACGACGTTTACGTTAGATTTGCGACGCGCAAAGTTGCCCCTGCTATATGAGGGGCAACCAATGTTAAGTATGGCTGTCGTTCCCGCGTCGAAATGTTAAAATTTATGTCGTTTGTGTAAGTCGTCCGTGAATGGGGCTGGACGCCATTTACGTTCACGTCGAAACCAATGACGTCCTTGCGACGTCATTTAGCGCAATGCACGTCGGGAAATTTTAGGGACGGCGCATGCGCATTACGTTTGGCGCGGGAATGCACTTAAATGCTATACGCCCCCTACCCGCCTAATTTGAATTAGGCGGGCTTGCGCCGGGTGATTTACGCTACGCCGCCGCAACTTTACAGGCAAGTGCTTTGTGAATAAAGCACTTGCCTGTTAAACATGCGACGGCGTAACGTAAATGACATACGTTACGCCGCCGCAGTTTTACGCCCATCTACGATAATCTGGGCCTCTGTTTTTAAGGAAGTGGGATCATGCCTGCACTACCGCCCACCTATATCTCTGTGACCTTAGATTGCCAGTATTACTCTGATCATCCTGAGGTCCTGATTTATAACCTAACAGAGCATATAAACATTTTATTCATACTGCCATCTTGCTTTAATAAATAATTTATGTAAACTTTGATTTCAAATATGATTTAGATTAACTTGGGGTTCGGCAACTGGCCAATTGACAGCCTTCCGACCGTCGCATACAGCGCGTCACGAGTTTACGAAAGTAGCCGAACGTCGGTGCGCAGGCGCCGTATAGAGCCGCACCGACGTTCGGCAACTCGTGACGCGCTGTATGCGACGGTCGGAAGGCTGTCAATCAAATAGGAACGCCCAGTCCCGAAGACCATACCCGGAAGCGGCGGAGAACATCCATCTCTAAAACGGTAAGTACTGCATTGCTTTAAAAAAAAACACCCGATTCTGCTTCCCGTAATTAGCCTCAATCTAATGTTAAAACATTTTTTCGGGTGAACCCCCGCTTTAGATGTCATTTGACACAACTGAGGGGAGACCTGGGAGAACTTTCCTCAATCTGCTGGGCGTCACTGCATCTAAGGTCTGTGAGTACCTTTTAGGAAAAGAAAAGAGGGAAGAGATTGTGATGGGGGCTATTTTAGCTTAGGGGAGAGATATTTGTACTGGAAGAGGAGGTTTTTTTGCTTGTCATCTGCACTTTGCATTATTTACTCCTTACACCTATTTTTTTTTTTTTACTCATCTCTGAACTGTTACTTACTGCTGACCTCTGCACTCCGTGTTATGTACTAGTAACCTCTTCACTCTGGGTTACATACTGCTGACCCCTGCACTCCGTGTTATGTACTAGTAACCTCTTCACTCTGGGTTACATACTGCTGACCCCTGCACTCCGTGTTATGTACTAGTAACCTCTGCACTCTGGGTTACATACTGCTGACCCCTGCACTCCGTGTTATGTACTAGTAACCTCTGCACTCTGGGTTACATACTGCTGACCCCTGCACTCCGTGTTATGTACTAGTAACCTCTGCACTCTGGGTTACATACTGCTGACCCCTGCACTCCGTGTTATGTACTAGTAACCTCTTCACTCTGGGTTACATACTGCTGACCTCTGAACTCTGCGTTACTTACTCCTGACCCCTGCACTCTACCTAATACTGACCTCTGAATTATGCATTACATATTATTGACCTGTGTACTGTGTGTTACTTTCTACTGATTTCTGAATTATGTGTTACTGTTGCCTGACCCTTGCATTCTGCGTTAGTTTTTACTTACTCCTGGCCACTGCAAAATGCATTATATACTACTGACCTCTGAACTCTGCATTACTTACATCTGATCCCTGCACTCTAATTAAATAATACTGACCTCTGAACTATGCATTACATATTTTTGACCTTTCCACTGTGCGTTGCATTCTATCAACCGCTGTACTCTGCCTTACTTACTACTGACTACGGGAATCTACTAACCTCTGAACTCTGCATTACTTATTACTGACCTCTAAAGTCTTCAATCCTTCCTTATGTTTAAATAAGGCCTTTCTAGGTTATCTAATAAAAAAAAGCATGCTACACCCTGGTGAGCATTGATCACTTCCATGTTTTCAGCTAGATCACCAGCTCTCCAGGGTTGTCCATGCCAGACCCAAATCATACAGTTATGTATGCACAGAATTAAATAAACTGGAAAAAAATCTATAAAACTAAATAACTATTCACAAGGAACTGAAGTGTAAATGTACCGTAGCTGTCTCCTGTTTTTTTTTTTTTTTTTGCATTGCCTGATATACAAGGAAAAATTAATTGCAGTTTAGTTAAATGGATAGAAGCTGCCTGTTAAAGATTAGCAAAATAAAATGGCAACATTACACACCTGAGTTTGATTAAAGGAATTGTAAATAAAAAAAAAATGTTTTTGCTGAAATGACTGTTTACAGGGTATAGAGACATGATTTCTTTTAAAAACGATTAAAAATAGATAAAAAAATCAATCATATAATGTACCTGTAGTTTATAGTTTCGTTTTTGCATGTTTCCTGCTTCTCTGCTGTACAGAGCCACAGAGCCAATACAGGGCAGTGATGGTTTGGGAAAACTAAACTGATTGGTGCTGAGGGGTTTTAGACACACAGTAATCACACCTCCTTGATTAGTGACCACAGAGAGAAAGCTCCCAGTGCTGTGGTTATCAGGAAACAGACAACCAGGAAGTGTGGAGATCAGAGAAGAATTACAGCAACTTGAGAGCAAAAACGAACAATGAGGGCATGAAAACAGCAAGCTATTAAGATAAAAAAAATTCCTTTACAAACCCTTTAACTGTTAATTTTACAACTGTCGGACCCTAGAAATTCTTTCATTTAGTTCATACATCCTCTGTTCACTTCAAACAGGCTCTCTCAGTATGCCGTGACTCTGAAGTGTGTGTTTTTGCTCTATTGAGTGTGAACAGTGGGAAATCATGTACAGTTTCCAACCTACAAATCTATACAGGAGCTGCCAAAGATGCAATAGTGGAGGAGTGACCCTACACGGTTTGGTTAAATAAATGAATGAGCAGCATAAGAGTGTGTGTACCATGACTTTTATGTGGGAAGGCAGTCAGTTAAAATGGCTTTCTTGTTAAAATAGATCTAAA